>NC_134695.1:53130205-53473122 GCF_050947455.1 Rhinoderma darwinii
TGTACCTTTCATCCTTTGGGTTGTCTCCAGATCCTCCTTAGTTAGATGGGACTCCAGCACTTGCCCTCTATTACTGTCCCTAGGTCAGGTACCATCTCTGAGGTAGACAGCCCCTGCCTGCAGCTCACACTGTTATCTCATCCTCTCCTGGACAGGAACTGACTGAAATCTCACACAGCACCACTATCTCCCTCACTCACCCCTCCCTCAGGAATCAGGCCATGTGCGTTCTGCTCTTGCCCCCTCCTTTTTCTTATTTACATTCAGACAAGTTCCCGCTTGCAGCCTGTGACTCATTCTCCTACAGTATAAGATTAATCCTAGAGGGGAGGACAGTGAAGCAGCACTGAATACAATATATATAAATCAACTGGTTATCAAACATAACGTAATGCAGTTTGAGGGGACATATCCCCATCTAGCACCGGGCGCCATCTAAGCTATGGCACCCGGATGGCAGGAGTGCGACGGTTTGCGGCAGGCTTAACCTTTATTTGGGTACAATGCCTGTAACCGTCACCCGTTCCGCCACAGACCTCCCCCAGCTTAGATCCAGAATCAGTCCTGCTGACCCTCTGTCGGGTCAGTGATGAGATCTGGGCCCGGTGCTGTCAGTCTCCGCCCATCAGTGTCCTGCTGCCGAGAGAGTCCATCAGCATTCCCGTGGTCCCGGCCCTTTTTATGAGAGATGGTAAAGTTATAGGATTATAAGGCCAGGCTCCACCGTAGTAAACGCCCATTGTCCCCGGCGGTTCGGTTCAACCAACTGAGAGGACTGTGGTCTGTGACTATTGTGAACTCCCTCCCATAAACGTAGGGCTGGAGCTTCTTTAGAGCCCACACGACAGCCAGGCACTCCTTCTCAATGGTTGCGTATGCCCTCTCTCGGTCCAGCAGCTTCCGGGAGAGGTACGCGACCGGGTGTTCGTGGCCCGCCTGGTCCACTTGGCTCAGTACCGCTCCCAGCCCGAAGTCTGAGGCATCGGTTTGGACTATGAACCGCCGGTGGAAGTCAGGGGCAGCCAGGACAGGGGAGGTGGAGAGGGCAGTCTTAAGGCTCCCGAAGGCCGCCTCACAGTCAGGGAACCAGGACATCAGTCGACTGAACCTTTTGGACGTCAAGTCGGTCAAGGGCTTGGCCAGGGTACTATACTGCGGGATGAATTTTCGGTAGTACCCTGTGACTCCCAGAAAGGCCCTAACCTGCTTCTGGTTGGCCGGCCGGTGCCATTGGAGAATGGCCTCCACCTTGGCCGGCTCGGGGCGGATCTGTCCGCTGCCCACTCGGTGCCCCAGGTAGGCGACTTCTGCCATCCCCATCTGGCACTTGTCGGGGCGGATGGTGAGGCCGGCGTACCGGATGCGCAACAGGATCTGCGCCATGTGCCCCAAGTGTTCCCCCCATGTCTCGCTAAAGATAGCGATATCGTCCAGGTAGGCCTGGGCAAACTTCTGACACCCCAGGAGGATCCGGTCGACCACCCTCTGGAAGGTCGCGGGGGCGTTCTTCAACCCGAACCACATGCACGTAAATTCAAACAGGCCGAACGGGGTGATGAACGCCGAGCGCTCTTGGGCTTCCTTGGTCAGAGGAATCTGCCAGTAGCTCTTGCTGTGATCCAGAGTGGACACGAAGCGTGCCCCTCCCAGCCTATCGAGCAGCTCATCAATCCGGGGCATCGGATAGGCATCCGTAACGGTTACCTCGTTCAGCCGCCGGTAGTCTACACAGAACCTCGTGGTTTTGTCCTTCTTGGGGACCAACACAACGCCGGCGGCCCAAGGACTGTGAGATGGTACAATGACCCCCTTCTCCAGCATTTCTTCTACTTCTTTTCTCATCGCGGTCAGCACTGAGGGAGCCACTCGGAATGCGGGCTGCCTCAGGGGTCGGGCTCCTCCAGTGTCGACCTCGTGAGCGACTAGGGAGGTACGTCCGGGGGACACGGTGAACAGGGCCTCCTGGGCTGCTAACACCTCCCCCATCTCCCTACTCTGCAAGCGCGATAGCTGGACTTCAAGCTGCACATCTGCCAGCCCTGTCTGGCGTCGGGCCTCTGTCAGTAGGTAAGGGATGCGGTCCACGTCAGGGTTGTCCATGGGCGGGCAGCATATCGCGACCGCTCCTACCTCCCTTACCACATAGGCCTTGAGCCGGTTTATGTGGTAGTTCCGTACCCGCTTTTCTGCCTTGTCGTGGGCTACTAGGTAGTTCGTCGTCCCCTGTCGCCCCACTACAGTGTACGGTCCAGCCCAATTGGCCTGCAACTTGTTGCCTCGTACTGGCGCGAGGACCAGTACCTTCTCCCCCACCCCCAGCTCTCGGGGTCGGGCGCTACGGTTGTACTCGTCCCGTTGACGGCTTCGAGCTACTTCCAATCGCTGATGGGCCAAATCCATCAGCCGTGCTAGGCGCTCCCGCATTTGGCTCACATAGTCTACTACCGGGATCTCCGGGCTTGCAAACTTCCCTTCCCAACCTTCCCGGACTAAGTCCAAGGGTCCCCGGACCCGCCTCGCGAACAGCAACTCGAATGGGGAGTGCCTGGTAGACTCCTGCGGCACCTCTCGATAGGCAAAGAGAAGCTGCTCCCCTCCGAGTGGACGTATCGGAGTAGCAACTGCTTGAGGGTACCCTTGAACCTTTCACACAGTCCGTTCGTTTGGGGGTGGTAGGCGGTGGTTCTTAGAGAACTCACCCCGTGCCGTTTCCAGAAGTCCTGCATGAGTTCTCCCTGGAATTGAGATCCCTGGTCTGTGAGTACCTCACGCGGGAACCCCACCCGGCTGAAGATGTCCATGAGTCCCTGGGCGACGTGCTCGGCATCTATGGAGGACAGAGCCACTGCGTCCAGGTATCTGGTAGCGAAGTCTACCAGGGTTAGGATGTAACGCTTTCCCCCTGGGCTGGGGGGATTAATGGGGCCAACCAGATCTATGGCCACCCGCTGGAAGGGGTCTCGGATGAGGGGCAGCTGCTTGAGTGGCACCTTGCGCGGGGCCCCCGCCACCCGTTGGCAGACAGGGCACAAAGCTCGGTACCGCCGCACGACCTCAGTCAGCCCTTGCCAAAAGAAAGCCTTCGAGAGCCGGGCCCTGGTGGACCTGGTCCCAGTGTGACCCGCCGCGGGTATATCGTGGGCCAGGGCTAACAGTCGTGCACGGTAGGCTTTGGGAACAAGCAGCTGTTTGGAGGCGGTCCAGGGCGACTCGGGCTTGGTCGGGGCTTCGACCCGGTACAACAGCCCGTTGTCCCACTGGAACCCTGCCTGGGCCCCTCCACTGGGGGGTCGATCGGCCAGGCTACGGGCAGAGGACAGGGAAGGATCCGTATGCTGGGCCTCCCTAAAAGCGACCCTATCCACATCCCCCAGTTCTGTCGGGGGGTTCGTCGGGTCGGTCAGTTGTGAGGCGTCAGGGGCTTGGGTACTTACCACCGGCGGTTGGGGGAGCGGGGCTTCCGGGAGAGGAGCCTCGGTGGTTACACTGGTCGGTGGTGGAGACCGGTAAAGGTTCTCCCGGGCTTGGCTGCGGGTCACGGCCCCAGCGAACTGACTTGTGAGACCGTTCCCAAGGTCGTTCCCCAATAAGACATCGGCGGGGAGATCCGGCATGAGCCCGACTTCGACCTCCCCTTTTCCGGGGCCCCAGTCCAGGTAGACTCTGGCGCGGGGAATGGACCGCTGCTCTCCGTCCGCCAGGGCAATCCGGGCTAATCGCTGGGGAAGAACCTTAGACTGGGGAACCAGGTCCGCTCTTACCAGGGTGAGGGATGCCCCCGAGTCACGGAGTCCCTGGACGGTGCGGCGTCCCAGCACCATGGGCTGTCGGGGGCCCTGCATGTTGGCAGGGACCTGGTTCGTCACGAGGCTCGCAAGCTCTACGTGGCAGACCACCTCCTCCACCTCTGGTGCATCTAGGAGGTGGTCACACTCATCGGGGTCGCCCGCCTCCGGGCAAAAGGCGACCCGGGTTGGGGTTGGTCTGGGAAAGGGCACCGTTGATTGGGCCAGGGGGCAGTCCCATCGGATGTGCCCCGGCTGGTGGCACCCATAACACTGGCGGGAGTCCGTAGGGCCGCGGACCCTTGGAGGGATCGGGGCGGCCGTAGGCTGCGGCTGGGGTCTCATCGAAGTTGGCCGGGGTGGTTCCGCTATTTTGGTAGGGGCTCGGAGCTCTCGGCGTTGGTCCTGGCGCGGAAGGCTTCTCCACTGGGGTCGGTGGGCCAAGAACTCGTCGGCCAGGGTGACGGCATCTTCAGGGGTGCTGGGGTGGCGGTCCGCGACCCAGGCACGAACGGGGACCTCCATCCTGGAGAGGAGTTGCTCCAAAATGACGAGGTCCTCCAGGGCCTCCCGACTGAAGGCCTTCTTCCCCTCGGCCCACCTGGAGCAGCACACACAGCCCTTAGCGCCACACACAGCCCCCCGGTAGATAGCACAGACCCCCTATAGATTGTGCGACACAGACCCCCTGAAGATAGCATCACACACATCCCCCTGTAGACAGCGCCACACACAGTCCCCTTAAGATAGCGCCAGACAACGCTTCCCACCAGTATACAGTGACACACAGCACTCCTCCCTTGTATATAGTCTCACACAGCACTCACCCTTGTACATAGTGTCACACTGCTTCCCCCCCTGTATATAGTGCTACACAGCGCCTCCCCCTTGTATATAGTGCCACACAGCACTCCCCCTTGTATATAGTGCTACACAGCACTTCCCCCATCGTATATAGTGTCACACAGCGCCTCCCCCCTTGTATATAGTGCTACACAGGGCTCCCCCTTGTATATAGTGCTACACAGCACTCCCCTTGTATATAGTGACGCACAAGGCTCCCTCTTGTATATAGTATCACACAGCACTCACCCTCCCCTTGTATATAGTGCTATACAGCGCTTCCCCCATTGTATATAGTGTCACACAGCGATTCCCCCCTTGTACATAGTGTCACACAGCACTCCCCCCTTGTATATAGTGCTATACAGGGTTCCCCTCTTGTATATAGTGTCACACAGCGCTTCCCCTTTGTATATAGTGTCACACAGCACTTCTCCCCCTTGTATATAGTGTCACTCAGCGCTTCTCCCCCTTGTATATAGTGTCACTCAGCGCTTCTCCCCCTTGTATATAATGTCACGCATCGCTTCCCCCCTTGTGTATAGTACCACACAGCGCTTCCCCTTGTATATAGTGGTACACAGCGCTTCTCCCGCTTGTATATAGTGCTAGACAGCACTCCCCTTCTTGTATATAGTATGGCACAGTGCTTCCCCCCCTTGTATATAGGGCCACACAGCGCTTACCTTCTTGTATATAGTGCTACACAGTGCTACACAGTGCTCCCCTTCTTGCATATAGTACCACACAGCGCTGTGTGCATAAGCCCTTACACTTATTGGTTTCCCCATGTACACCTGTTTCTAATGCAAATATAACAATGTCCGATCTTCTAGCAACACTCAATGTTTTACAGCATATATACTGATCAAGAAGGCCAATGTTTTCCTGGTGCATGAGGACGCCCAAAGACCTCTCTGCCACATGAGAAGACACCAGTATTATAAATGGCGCATGGTAGGTGGGGAAGGGGATGTTACAGATTTTGCTTTGGGGCCAAGGAGCTTCAAGTTTCGCCTCTGAGTAAATAAGTAACAGGTTGGTTCAAGCTAACAGGTAGAAGACAGTAAACATGTGTATAACAAGTAACCACGGGGCCCCATAACTAAACAGAATGGGGCCTATCTCTACCATGACCACACTCAGCAGCAAGTAAGGTCAGGACATAAAAAGGGTATGGTTATTTTGACCTCCGCTATGACCCCTGTATTTTCTCTAATTTTTTGGACTACCTTTTTTCAATTACCCCTTCTACTCTACCCTTCCATAATCCACAGTGATCACTATCTACACCTTTCCTTTAAGTGTTGAAGGCCTTTCTTAGGGGCTAGTTCTTGTACAAGCTGAAATGCCTGGTACATCTTCTGTTGATGGAAACCACAGATTGAACATTGACTTGGATGGGCCATAGCAGCAGAAAACCCCAAAACTAGAATAAAACCACAGGCACATCAATTTAATGGTTGTCTCATCAAGGTGACTCCATTTTAAATTAAATTGGCCTGGAATGATACGAGTCCAACTTCAGAAAATGCTGCAGGGTTTGTTAGGGCACGTTCAGACGTGGCGGAATTTTTCCGCTGCAAATGTTGGTGCAGATTTGGGGCAATTACGCAACAAATCTGCACCAACATTTGCACATTTGACAGGTAATTCAGACGTTGCAGAAAACACAGCGGACTTGCCACAGATTTCAGTTTTTGCATTGCAAAGACTGAAATCTGCAGTGAAATTCTGCTTCTTCTCCGCAACAGACAGTGCATGATGCGGTTTGACAATTCCGCACCGCAGCCTATGGTCCGCAGCAGAGTTTTCCAGAACGTCTGAACTAACTTGCCTAAAAATGTATAGAAACAAATGTAAAAAACGGCCGCTGGAGAATTGCACTGCAATTCCGCCATGTCTGAATGTGCCCTTAGCGTCTCTACACTCTGAATAATAAAAGGGGGATTGAGCAGGGAGGACTTCTAGGACTTCTGTATCCAAATAACCCTTTTACGTGTGAGCCTTCCCTTCTATATGTTCATGCTTTTTAGCCTAGATTTATAAGTGGGGGACTGAATGTTTGATTCAGAATGTCTGTGAAAGGATAAAAGACCAGAATTAAACGCTAATAAGGTCTCTTGAGATGGAAATCTGACATTATTCAAGTGTGAAAATATTTAAAAAGCACCTCGTTTATTAACATTTTATGTCTGTTTAGAGGTAATTAGTTGAGGTTTCTGATATCTTCCCTAATATAATGATTCAAGAAAGAGCATTTCCTATTAAAATTAAAACTTTATCTGGAAACGTAAATTCCCAAATGGTCTCTGCAAAACCTGAAAAAACTCAGGTGTGATTGCAGATAATCCAATATCTCGTTTCCTTTCTAACTAGAGTCAGCCGATATTCTGTATAGGGAGTAGGTGCTCTACCTTCTCTCCCATACTAAGGCCTCCCACACACAAGGGTGTTCGAGCCATGATATATACGGCCTCATTTCCCGGACCGAACACAGTGCAGGGAGCCGGGCTCCTAGCATCATAGTTATCTATGACGCTAGGTGTCCCTGCCTTCCCCAGGAACTACTGTCCCGTACTGAAAACATGATTACAGTACAGGACAGTTGTCCCGCAGCGAGGCAGAGACTACTAGCGTCATAGATAACTATGATGCTAGGAGCCCGGCTACCTGCCTTGTGTTCAGTCCGGAAAATACTGCTGACATACGGTCTAACAAAATAGTAGATCTGCAGTGTTAGGCTAGCTTCACACAGTGCAGTTTTTGCTATGCCTTTTTATAGCTTAGATCCGAAGATCTAAGTCCCACTCCAGAAAAATAATAATAACTGCACCAAACTGCTCTGTGTGATCCTGGGCTCTTCGGAGCTATTCGGTTTCAGCAATTTAATGTAATTTTTTATATAATTAAAAGGTATACAATTTTCCATTATACTTTCTGTATTAATTCCCCATGGTTTTCAAGATCTCTGCTTGTTGTTATTTAGTAGCAACGTTCACTGTTTACTTCCTGTAGATACAATTCTGACCACGGTCATGTAATGGACACACAGGTGCTGGGATCATTAGAAGACACAGCTCTGATACACATACTGTAACGAACCCAGCACCTGTGTGTCCATCACATGACCAGGACAGAATTTTATCCACTGGACATAAACAATGAATGTTCCTACTGAATATGTAAGGAGAGGTAAATAACATGTAGCGGACTAAATGACATGGAGTCATGTAAAGAGGCAGCTACTTAGTGCCGCAATGTGGAAAATCTGTAGTAACAGCAAATTATTACAGGAAGTACAAAGACTATACAATGTAAAAGTAAGGGCCTGTTCACATCTGCGTTCGGGTTTCTGCTGTTCTGCAGTACGCGGAAAATACCGGAAGCACCGCTTCCGTTGAATGACGGAGTCAACCAGCGCCCGACAGAACCTCTTGACTTTAATGGGTTCCGTTGGAGTTCAGCCGGGGTGTCCGTGGTTTTACCGGAAACAATAGCGCATCATGATGCACTATTGTTTACATTTTGTTGGGCCGGATCTTCAACGGCAGGATTGGCAAACCTCCAATGCAGGTTTAGAAAGGCCCTCAGGCCCCATGCACACGACCGTATGTCTACGGGAGGGTGTTTGTGCCGTAGAAACCTGCCGAAAAAAATAGGACATGTCCCATTTTATTTTACGGACCGTGCTCCTATACTTTATAATGGGAGCATGGCCCGTAAAAACGGCCGGCTGTCCGCGGTCGTCCGTGCCCATAATTGCGGACACGGTCGTGTGCATGAACCCTAAGGAACACATATAAGTCCTGGCTGATTTTTCATGTGTGGCCGGAATGTTCTTTAATGCTTCCTTCACACACACAACATTTTTGGCAATCTAAACTGCACCAAAATAAAAATCGCTTCTAAAAACGCTATCTTTATTAAAATGCAACATGCATTTTTTAAGGTGTTTTTAGTGGTCTCTTTCATTTAGTGTAATTTTGTATATTCGTTTTCTATATGGTTTTGAAGTCCTATAGAGAAGTCTATGGGAAAAACTCCTGAAAAAAACGCTATACCCAGAACATGCTGCATTTAGAAAAAAACGCCACTTACCACAAAATTGCCATAAAATGGCAAAAAATGTGCATTTGATAATTTACTATAGACTTTAATGTAACATCTGGTCGCACAAAACACTGTGTGAATCCAGCCTAAAGCTGTTAACTGTATTTTATTTCCTGAACTGCTCAGAGGGGGGTTTCCAGGCACTAGGAACACCCTAAAGGCCGTTTTACATGGGCCAGTGATTGGGCCAACAAGCATTCATATGAACATTCCTTCGCGATCATTGCCCTGTGCAAACGCTCGTTCATCTGCTGATCGCATCTTTTATGCAGCATTAAATATTATCGTTGTCGGCGGCACCTTTGCCTGTGTAAACAGGGAGATGTGCAGCCGACATTATGGAAATGCATGGGAACGAGCGATCGTAGTAACGATCACTTGTCCACATACATTACTCATCATAGTTCCTTGTGAAAGGAGTAATCGAGCGCCGATCAATGAGTTGTCTCACTGATCGGCGCTTGTTTTTATGGCTAAAATTGGCTGGTGTAAAAGGACCTTAAGTGTGCCCCTGTTGTTGTGTTCTAAAATTGTCTTGGGCCTGTCCTGGTGACAGATAGCTCAGTACTGGCGGCCCCACATATATATTCAAAAAAGTTAATATCAAAATGGGAAAAAAAATGGTGTCTCATAATGGAACAAGCCCTCTGGTGGGTCTGGGGCAGTTGTCTCAAAGACCTCACCATTAAAGCTGCCCTACTGCTGGTGTTTGTGTCAATTTGCTTCATAGTTCTGGTTTTCAGTTCCTAAAGCAAGAAGATCAGAATAAAAATAACTAAGAGTCTCGCCCAGATTGGAAATTGTAGAAAACTGTGCAAAAAGCATGGAATTGTGGGTAAATGGATAAAATAAATAATTATTTTTTTTTATAGAAGTTAATTATCATCAGCAAGAAATGCTGCATCTGTGGCAGCGATCCATGGCGCCTCCTGGAGCAGCTTTTTATCGTAGCAAATCTTGCAGATGGGATACAATGTTACAGGGCAAACAGATTGTGGATCTCTATTAGATGATATTTTCGGAAAGAAAACATAGTGGTTGAATTATGTTTTCTGAGGTGTGACAGCAGAACAATAACCTTTTTAAGTTCTATGACCATAAAAACTGAGTAAATCCTATATTTCCTGCCAGGTTTTCCGGTAGTGCCAGTGCCTACAGACCAGCCACCATTGGCAACATTAGCAGAATTACCATCTGTGCCATTCTTCACTTAATTCAGCTCGTAATGAATAAGGAAGTAATTTGCTTAAATATTACAATCCAAGCTTTGCAGTAAATGAGCCTAATCCCTCTGCCAAGACAGCTAGTTTCACATGTGATATTCCCATGACATTATTTACTTTATATTCAATTAAGCTCTATTTAACTTGGTCTTTAACAGAACTGCTTTAAACAAATGGTCTAGATAAAGTCATCAACCAAGACAATAGAGAAGTGGACACACCGCCAAGTCATAATGTAACAGGTGCACAGAGTTAGTGCTGGAAATCCTGACATGCGTAACGCAATGAATGATATCCGGTCATTAGCAGCGAAGTAGGAGAGATCTCATTATACTATGGAGTTTGGCAATACCAATCAAATGACCTTCAAATATAATTGTACATCTATCTACATGTTAACAAAAAATATATTTCTATTTTGCAAATAAAATGGTTAAAGCAAAGTCTTATACATCTCTAGTGAATGCGATGAACATCTGGGGTTTTCTCCATTCGGAAAAAAATAATCCAATAAACGATGATTAAAAGGGTTGCGCCATAAAGACCACCCCTGTCCATAATTATGGATGTCATAGAGAGAAAGCACGGAGAGCTGCCCATAAAAAGGGTATCTCATTCTGGTAGACTTTATCAGTCAATTTATTTCATGGTTGGCCGTTTGAATGGTTGCATGTAATACCAAACATGGCTTCCCCCGGTGATAACTCGCCAGCAAGCTGGACCTGCGGCGATCACCTGATCACTCTGCTGGCTTCTGTTTAAAAAGGGACATTTGAAGCCCTTTTTTTTTGGCCCGAGCAACTATCTTAATTTTGAGACCACCTCAAGAACCATGAGGATCCCAATCTAGCTTGTCAGTATTTAGGCTGAATACCTAGAGAATGTCTTACACTCTGAACTTCAAAATAGTCGGTGCCAACCCAACGGAGTTGCAGGCGGCTCACATACCTGAATGGTGACACTAAGCAACAGGGAATAATGCTTACCTCACCCTTATTGGACTAATAGGAATATAAAGTAACCTCTCCTTCCACTGAACACCAGAAAATATTGACAATCAGGTACTGAATCTCTTACTAATAGCCAGGGGCTACGTACTTCATATCCCACGTAGATTACCACCACTACTTCAAGATATGTCCTCTGATCGAGTAGTTGTTAGAGATATATAATACGACCACTGCCAATGCTATCAAGGCAGACAAAGCTCGTTCAACATAAAGCAGAGCCAGGTGTTAGTGGAGTAGGGAGCTGCCTAAGGCGTCATAATTTATGGATTGAAAAGAAAAAAGAAAGTCTCGCTCTACATAATATATAGTTGCATGCACAGACAGCCAAACGTGCATGTTACTGGGTGAATCAGGGCTGATAGTGGGAATCGAAACAATTGTCCATCTGACAGCAATCATGCTAAGCTTCAGAAAAATGTTCTTGCCCCCTGCCATGCAGATTCTGCAGATGCAGCATAGCTGGGTGTGTCATCAGTGGCTTTTAATAGACTTCAAGTAACCCTTGTAAAATATCTTATTTTAATGAGTTGTGCGAAAAATAGACAGTTCAATAAACATAATTGAACTCTCTTACATCTGTACAGATATACAGATGTAGAAATTCTTATCTTGACTGATAACTTGCTTCAGAATTATTACTTATTACTTATAACCATTGAAAACCATAAAAAGTTAAAGGAGTTTTCCCACAAAACTCATGTCATGTCAAATCGCTGGGGGTCCAACCATTGGGACCCCCAGAAATAAGGAGAATGGGGGACCGAAAGTCCCCCAAAGTGTTTTATGGGAACGGAGTGCTGGTCGTATGCTGGGCCAGCGCTCAATTTATTTCTTTGGGACTTCCCGGACCGCTGTCTATGGCAGCTCCATAGAAATGAATGGAGCGCTGGTCGAGCAAGTGAACAAGCGCTCCATCCTCATTAACCACTTTGGGGGACTTTCGGTCCCTCGTTCTTCTAATCGCTAGGAGTCCCAGCAGTTGGACCCCCAGCAATTGCACATGTATCCCCTATCCTGTGGATCCCCTATCCAAAATGCTTGAAAAAGGGCGCGGACCCCGAAACGTCGCATCAGCACTAGGCGCAGACAGACGTCTCATCTGTCTTCTTTATGTGACTCTCTGCAGGACTCCTCTTCACAGATCCATCTGGAAAAAAGGCAACATCTACCGGAGGATCTCACACAGAAGGACTCCAGCATACTGGGTGACTTTTTTCCACTACACACTACTGTTTAGTTGTGTATATTTTGTATATCAGTGTGAAAATATCTAAGGAAAATATATTAATCTTTTCTCTTTTCTACAAAAGATTGTCTTCATTTAATACGTGCATTCTCATACGCTTAGACCCTCAGTAGTACCACCATGTTTCTCTGTGCATTTATTATGGCCACAGAAAACACAATGTGTGGGGTGCTATTATTTTTTGGGACTCTTTGTATATGACGCTATTATTTTTTGGGACTCTATGTGTAATTTCCGGGGACAGTATGTGTTGCTATTACTTTTACGCTATGTGTGTGAACTATTGTTTTTGGGGACGCTACAGTGTATGCATGACAATATTATTTTTGGGGACACTATAGGGACAAATTATTAAGACTAGGGTTTCATATGCCAGTCTTAATAGTAAAAAAGTTGAAGAAAACTGCAACACATTAATTAGGAGGTGAATAAAATGTGTTGCATCTTCCGGCCAGGCCTTGCACCACATCGCGGTCATGCTCCATCAATTCCCCCTACATCGCTGACAAAAATAAAAAATAAAAACACACCTACTCACCTCACAGCTCCTCTGCTTTCCGCCGGCTCCCTCATCACTCCAGCATCGCTTGTACAAGGCCCAGATGCCGAGCAGCGACAGGTCCTTACATGCGATGCAGCACCTCCACGACCATCAGTGCTGCATCGCATACAAATTCCTGGCGCTGCCCAGCGTCCGTACGTTGTATGTGGAGTGACGAGGGAGTCGGAGGGGAGAAGAGAATAGGAGTGGTGAGGTGCACCCGCATTTGTTCTCAAGCCCCCTAAAATGTATCTCTAGATAAGCAGGTTGCTATTTATGGGGAGGGGAGAGTAGAGAGAGATCATACCTGGGTAAAAAGTGATATTTTTGGAAGAGGGGAAACAAATTATACCTGGGAGAGAGAATAATACCTTGGTACTTGCTACCTGGGATTATTTTTTCTTCTATATGGCGGTGAAAAGTCTGGGAAGGGTCAGCCAAAATAATCTTGCACAAGGTGTTATTTAACTTAAAGCCGACCGTAGATGAACTTCCAGGGCCTCCTCATTAAAATCTTGAAAACTTCAGCAATAAACTTAATATGAAAACTGTTTATCGCCATGATATAAACTGTTCTGAAATATTCAAATTTCATAGCTAATTTCAAACAATAATACACAATGAACCCCCCATAGTAACATATGCCAATGTTAGCGGCAGAAACTCTGTACCCAGTATGTTAACGCAGCCGGAGTCTTTGTGCTTTGTGACTTATTCTTAACAGTAAGAAGTGGATAATCCCGAATACATGCGGAAAGTATTTATGTCACGTAAAACTCTTGTAAAGTGTTCAATAATGAATAAAAGTCAATAACGTTACGTTGCAATTACAACTTGGTGTATTATAAGGAATAATATACTCCCTACTGTACAATAAGCAGCAAATGGCAGGTTTCCACCAATCCATTTCATGGGTCCTGTGGGCTTGTGTGTGGTCACTAAGGTCCTCTAAACTCTACCTCTTTTACCGAACCTGATTAATATAAGGCTATGTTTTATAGCTGCCGTACTCCTCTCCTTCCTATTCAGTATTATGTAGAAGCAGAAAGAAATGGGTTACTTAGTAAAGAAGTGGTGTTAGTGATGCTACTTCCAATATACTGAGCTGACAGCAAGTTCTGAATCTTAACAGAAGTAAGAGAGATGAGTTTGTCACCGGAAATCTTTATTTTTTTCATTTTCGTTTTAACTTTTTTATTTTTCCGTTAATGGAGTGGTTTGTGAAGGCTTGTTTTTTTTTTTTTGCGAGAGGAGTTGTAGTTTCTATTGGCACCATTTAAAGTACCATATAATATACTGGGAAACTGAAAAAAAATTCTATGTGGGGTGGAATTGGAAAAAAATTGTGATTACTCCATTTTGTTTTGACGTCTTTCACCATGTGGTAAAACCGTCAAATTTAATTAATTCGTGTGGTCAATACGATTACGGTGATACTAGATTTATATAGGTTTTTTAAATTTTTACTCCTTTTACAATGAACAAACTATTTGTTAGAAAAAAAAAAATAATTCTATATTCTGAAAGCCATAACTTTTTTATTTTTTCGTCGATTGACGGCTTATTTTTTGCGGCATGAGCTGTGGTTTTTATTGGTACAATTTTTTAGTACAAATACGACGTTTTGATCACTTTTTATTAAAAAAAATTCACCGCTAAGTTGACCAAAAAACAGAGATTCTGGCGTTTTATAATTTTTTATTTTCACGGCGTTCACCGGCGTATTTTTTTTACTTTTTACATTACTTCAGATGAAAAATGGGAAAAGGGTTTTTTTTTAAAACTTTTTTTTCACTACTAAAAACTTTAACTTTTTTAATACACTCTATAAGTCCCACTAGGGGACTTGAAGCAGTGATCATTGGATCATGGGTACAATACACTGCAATACTAATGTATTGCAGTATATCGTCATTATTACAGGCTTCTGTTAAGCCCTGCCACAGGCTGAGCTTAATAGAGGCAGACTGAAGGCAGTCCTGGGTGCTTCATTAGGCCTCTGGGCTGCTATGACAGCCATCTGCACCCCACGATCACGTTGTGGGGACGCCGATGAGCTGTTAGAGGGGGCCACCCCCTCTCTATAACGCCTCAGATGCTGAGCGATTGACCGCAGCATTTGAGGGGGTTAAATAGCCAGGAACAGCGCAATTGCTCTTCCTGGCTTTTAGTCCCGGGTGACAGAGTGAGAGCGCTCCATACTTCTCCCCCTGCACCATGATGTGCACATACGTCAAGATGCGTTAAGGGGTTAAAATAGTTTTAGGATAGACCATCATTGTGTCATCTGTGGCAGTAGAATAGAGGAGCCCATTTACCGCAGTACCCGATAGTTACATTCTATCTATCTATCTATCTATCTATCTATCTATCTATCTATCTATCTATCTATCTATCTATCTATCTATCTATCTATCTATCTATCTATCTGTTTTTCTACCTGTCTGTTTCTTTGTGGGTTTTTTTTTCCCCCTCATATAACTAATCATTCTCTGGACTATAATAGGGTTATTTGGTTTAGAAAACCCATTTTGTAATATCCAATAAGAGAATTCGGAGTGGGTCGATCAGTAACCTTATTTATTAGCCAGAGTGGAGAACAGCAACAAAGAGCACGCTGGAGGACCCAGCAGGTTCATGCATTACAAAGGCAGCCCATTGATTTCAGTAAAAAATGTGTAATACTACATTTACCCTGTGGGGGCGCTGCAGGGAAATTGAACACTTGCCTCCAGGTACACTCTCAGATAACAAATGATCACTAGGGATCCCAGCAATGAGTGTGATGTGATCAACTTATTGTTGGGGGAAACTCCTAGCAAAAGGAAATTGTCAAAAGCGGACAAACCATTTACGTTTCATTGTTCAGTACATAGAAATTCAAACCTCAAGAGTAGATCTCTGAGGTTGCAAATGAAGAGGCAAAGCAATTTCAAGTCTTCCAATCTCATGTAAGACGGTAATTGGTTATTTACTGAACAATTCTATTCTAACTTTTGGATTTACACTGACGGAACTGACCTTTAGGATTTACGGTGTTCCAGAAAAGGTAACATTAGAGAGATTTGACATATTTAATAATTACAAACAGAACAATTGACCTTAGTGTTGAATTGCGTGTCACAGTTTGTCTACTCGGTTATGTTTTTTTCTGCATTTTAATCTATTTTAGATATTTAAAGTATGACCTAATGATAAAAATGCCAAGCGCATAAATTGATGATGGTATCAGTTGTTAATACATACTATACTTGAGGATCCTGAGCTCCACTGCAAACGCTGTAACATGTCCCCCACCTTACATGTGCTATTTAGAATACTGGTGTCCTCTTACAGATGTGTCTGTCTTTATCTTATATCAATACATCTTGAAATGTTTGGCGTGAGATGGCCATTATTGAAAAACAAAATACAAAACGTGATTTCAAGATACTCTGCCACAAGATGTCTATGCTATATATATATCTATGGGTGACCATACGTTGATTGAACCAAAGGTAAGGATGGACACATCTGTATATGTATTTTTGGCCATTCATGCACCAGGGCCCAGGTACAACTCCTACCTCTGCACCCACAATTTTTTATTGCCAATTTTAAATGTACAAACATTTAGACTCAGTATCAAATAAATCTCCCACTAAGCTTAATATACTTTAAAACTGTACTGTATATTTTAAAAAGTCCAAAAAAGAATCAACAATAGTACATAAATGTTATCTTTTAAACGATTTAAAACTGGATTGGTGTTGTCAATTGATAAAGGTAAAGTAGAGACATTAGTATATGAGATCCTTCAGCTTGGAAAATCGTTTTTTTTTTTTAAATGAACTTTGCAAATAGCCTTGATTAAAAATAACCTACAGTTTTTTTGTATACAGCTCCTGTATAAATCTATGTGTCACCATGGTTACAGACTATAAACAAGCCCTAACCATACCTTCATGTGTTACTCCCTATTATCCGAGTTAAGGTGGCCTTACATATTAGATGTATGTGGACCAAACCTGGCTAACCATCTAATGTTTATGTCCCGACTGTCCCCCAACATAAGATGTTGGGGGGAGAGAGAAGGATCGGGCATGTTGGATTCCAACATGCCAGATCCTTTTTGCAAGGAGATAGTCCAATGTCAGAGGTGTCTGTCAGAAGCCTTTTCCGTTCTCGCTATTGAGAATGCACGCTCGGTCGAGTCAAGCATGCACGTGTATGGGGTGGTTCAGGAGGAATATTTGGGTGAACGATCATTCGGCTGACAACAGCAATCTAAAATATATGGCCAGCCTTACACATGACTGCAGAATCAGGGTTTCTTTTGTAGTCTGGAACCATGGAGACACATAGGCATCCATCAAAGCTATATGCACAAAATGCTAGTCTATTTGTTCTGGTTGCTTCATGTTAATGCGTGAACATACCCCTTTACTGTAGACTAGCTGACTGTGCTGATGAATATCATGGTTTATGATGGCTCATTTTAAAGAAGATCTGTTACCTCTCCTGACATGTCAGTCTTAGTAAATACTTTTATTCCCCATGAAATAACAATTCTGGAACATATTTTCTTGCAACTCTGTGTTGTGTTATTCCTCTGTTATTCCTCCTGGAGATTTATTAATACATTGACAACTGGGTGTTACCATTCTCCTTGTCAAAGGGGCGTGTCCCTACACAGTCTGACACTGTCCAATCAGTGCAGAGAGATTGAGATGGTGTAGGGACACACCCCTTTGACAAGGAGAATGGTAACACCCAGTTGTCAATTTATTAATAAATCTCCAGGAAGAACAACAGATGAATGGTACAATGTAGAGTTGTGAGAAAAGGTGTTAGAGAATTGTTATTTCATGGGGAATATTGTCATTTTTTTTAAATGTTAAGAAAGATGCCAGGTTCCCTTTAAGAGAATATGCCAATGTTAGCATAGCCAAATAAGTTTCTTACCAGGGGAATATCACAGGAAGAAAGACGGTGGAAGGCTCAGGACAAACCCCTGAAATATACTATCAAGGCTAGGCACTAACTTCAAAGGGTTATCTGGTCCTTTAAAATTTTCCAACTCTTGGTACGCCCGCCGATCAGCTGTTCGAAGAGGCTGCAGCTCCGGCAAGCGCTGCATCCCCGCCATGATTTACCAGGCATAGAACCTTACTTTTAGTAGCGGCTGTGCCTGGTATTGCATGGTAGTGCCTGGTAAACAATGAAAGCCCCTTTAAACATCTAATATCAATTTTAGAGAACCGGATATGCATATGCACTTCTATGTAAAAGAGAACTCATATTCCAAATATTTCTTAACCAACATTTCAGAATTAATTGGAAAATAACTATGATTCTTTCTTACTGTCAGCTTTGTTTTATATATTCCTAACAAATTGTTTCTAAAACCGAGGCTCTGAGCAGGCTGGATTAACAAGAGCACAGCTCAGCAGACTGGAACAGTGAGCGAATGCCTCAAAGGACAAATTAAGCTATGGCTGATGGTTAGTTGGACAGGTGATAAAGGTGCAATTTAATCAAGTGCTCAGCCAGGGCAAGCGTAATAGTAGCATTGTACCAGTTATATTTCCTGAGAGGGTGCCAAAGTACATCAAAGGCGAATAGAATGGACAGGTAAGAACATTACTTACTTATTACCTGCAAGGGACATGTGCATGACGAAAGTAGCAAATTGGATTGTGGCTGCGCTAACCTGTAGCACCTTAAAGGACCATTTTTAGTATTTAGACTTTGCTTGTTTTATTCAGACAGAAGTGAAATACGATGAAAAGAGAAGCCAGCACGGCAGATGCTTTACTTATTAATGTAACATGTTTACTGAAGAATTTCTATCTCCCGTGAAACTTTACGACCAGCAACCATTAACAAGATAAAATTTCCAAGCCCTGCAAAGGTAAAACAAGAAATATGTCTAATGGTAGGCTAAAGCCAATTTATTGAGAGGTACGCCCACAATCTGTCTCAAATGCACTTAAAGTGGGAAATCTCTGTAAGGCTTCGTTCACATCTGCGTCAGGGCTCCGTTCAGGCGTTTCGTCAGAGCTTTCTGTCACAACGGGACCCTGACTGAAACAAACGGAAATCATACGTTTCCATTTGCATCGCCATTGATTTCAATGGTGATGAATCCTGTGCAAATGTTTTCCGTTTGTCTCCGTTGTACAAGGGTTCCATCGTTTTGACAGAAGCAATAGTGTAGTCGACTACGGTATTGACAGAAATCTCCGATAGAACCCATGAATGGAGCCCTGACGCAGATGTGAACGAAACCTAATAGCAGTGCTTAACTATTAATGGGTGACCTCAAGGTCAGAGTTAAATTGTTCTATATCTTCACATGTAATTATAGTAGGAGTGGGGGCTTTAACATTAGGTCCATTGAACTGTATTTACGTCTTAGAAGAGGTTGTTTCATCACGTCTTTTTTTTTCTTCTTTTTGTAGTGTCGAATATAGTTACTATATACCTCTAGAACACTATAGCACTTGTTTTTATTGGACATTTTACTCACCATGTCCAGATGTCATATTAGTAGCCTCTCACTCTGCTCCATAATATATTATGTTTGTTCTTGTTTTTATGTAATAGATTCAAATAATTCATGAAGGACTAGTGTAATACAACATATACGTACAAAACATGTTGTTCATAGTCTGCTGACTTCAAGGCTGAGGCCCACAGAAGTTTTTCTCGTGGATTCCATATAAAACCATGAAGCAAACAATCAAACAATCATGGCATGTACCAGCACATACCATATTACGGAGGTAAATAGTGCCTCACTAAAGGCGGCACACGGAGGTCCGTAATAAGGATCCATAGGGATTTCCTGTGGTTCATTGTAGGGTTAGTGCACACATATTTTGGAGGGTAGGGCATTGAATCATTTTACCTTTGTGCAGTGGCCAAGCCTTGGCCAGGGTGTATAGATTCATGGCTAGTACAACAAACAGAACATTTGCCCCGTGTAAAGGAAAGCCTAATTACGTCTCTGTTGCTATATACATGAGGCATAATGTATAATCTGTGGTGATAATGAGGGAACATCTGTAATAAGGCAAAGTAGAAAATGAACACAAAGTGATGGAGAAACAGGTAAGTAAAACTAAGCTACCTTCACATGTAATGGATCCAAATTTTTGTCATTTTTTTGTACATTTCTGCTGCGGAAAGTGTGGGGCATCAAAATCCGCAAGTCCACTTTGTTTAAGTTTTTTTTAAAACAAAACACGTTATACCAACCTCCCCTGGCACTCCCATGACAACATTTCCCTGATCCCATGTCCTTCCCTGTACACCCGGCCTCCAGCAAAGATGTCTCAACAGGTCATAGCGAGACGCCGACTGTACAGACACCGGGCCAGGAAAGCCCTGCCAGCTCCTAAGGGAGGTCAGAAAAGTGGAAAATCCTTTTTCTTTAGACACGGCTGTTTTCCACAGGAAAATCCACACCAAAACCTACACATTTTGCTGCAGATTACCATGTGGCTTAATGCAAATTTGCTGAGGAAATCTTCTGCAGCAAATCTGCTACCATTGGACCTAGCCTTGGTATTGTAATAATGCTGCGTACCTTTTTTTCGAACATTATGAGGGAAATTTATTGCCCATAACATATGCCTTTTACAGCTCTTATATCTCACAGGCTCTCTTGAGCAGTTTTGATAAATCTCCCTCTACGTGCTTACATCATGGGGTGCCCAATCATTGATTCTCTCTGTTTTGTGGTAATACCTGGACAAAGTTTGAAGGTAAAAATATCTGTGTTAATTCATGACATAACTGGATCAAACATTGCTGCATATTTTGTCTACATAGAATTAAGTTGATTTACCACTAGAAGAACTTTTCTACTTTTAGCCTTTTGAATATTTTATAGAAAAATTGATCTTGTCTTAAAATGTAACCCAGAGTAAAATGCAATATATAACAAGCTTTCACCAACTTGACAGTCAGAATGCAAGGCCATCTCACAGGTTCCACTAGCTTGAAAATATTAAGTTTTAAAAAAAATAAAAAAATCCACGCTTCATTTAAATGGAAGGGGACATTGAATGATTATGATAGGTAATTGCATGTAAAGCAAATCCATAATATTACAGATGTGTTTTGCGATACTCTGTCACGAGATGTCTATGCTATATGTGTTTATGTGTGGCCATCCAGTGGTTGTGATGTGGATTGCAGACTGTCAAGGATTTTGCTAGGATGTCACAATATTGTATTGAATTTGTTAATGAGAAATTGGATTCCTTAACCAAATTCAAGCAACGGCAATGGTGAACACATCTGTATATTATTAGATTGATCTCGAATCTCCATGTGTATAACGTATATAATAATATTAATAATAATAATAATCATAATAAAATTGCTTAATAAAAAAGATGAGTGAAATGTTAAAAATTAGCTTTGCCAAATTTAAACAAATCCAGTCACCTATTTATTTTTGTCGCAAAAAAATGGTGGCATTGTGCAGTAGAACAAAGATTAGGACAAGGGAGTATCCAGCATTAAACTGTAAGGGCAAAGCCACACGTGGCGGAATTGCTCTTGAATTCCGCTGCGGACACTCTGCAGCGTTAATCCGCAGCGGAGCCATTTCTCCATTGACTTCCACTTCTATTTAGTAGGGTTCACTTAGATGAAGCGGAAAATTCTGCTGCGGAGCATAGGCTGCGGTGCGGAATTTGGTGTCCGCAGCATGCACTGGATGTTGCGGAGTTGCGGCGGACTGGTTGCGGACTCATGCCGGAATTTCTCCATTGACTTCAATGGAGATTCTAATTTCCGCAATGAAGTCCGCAGCTGTCATGCACATGTTATGTGTGCTGCTGATGCGTCTTGCTTTTTTGACATGACATTTCTTCATTCTGGCTGGACCTATGTATTTCTAGGTCTACAGCCAGACTGAGGAACTCAATGGGGCTCCCGTAATTACGGGAGCGCTGCTAGGAGACGTCAGTAAATAGTCACTGTCCAGGGTGCTGAAAGAGTTAAGCGATCGGCAGTAACTGTTTCTGCACCCTGGACAGTGACTACCGATCCCAATATACAGCAACCTGTAAAAAAAATAGAAGTTCATACTTACCGAGAACTCCCTGCTTCTGTCTCCAGTCCGGCTTCCCTTGATGACGTTTCAGTCTAAGTGACGGCTGCAGCCAATCACAGGCTGCAGCGGTCACATGGACTGCCGCGTCATCCAGGGAGGTCGGGCTGGATGCCGAAAGAGGGACGCGTCACCAAGACAACGGCCGGTAAGTATGAAATTATTTTACTTTCACTAGGGAAAGTGCTGGCCCTTCTCTCTATCCTGCACTGATAGAGAGAAGGGAAGCACTTTTCCCGCAGTCCGCAGCAGCTAGTCCGCATCAATTTACTGCACATTTTGGCCAGATCCGCTGCAGAATCTGCAACGCAGATTCTGTGCGGCATTGATGCGGACAGTTGCGGAGGAAATCCGCCACGTGTGGGCATGCCCTAAGGGTATATTCACACATGGCAGATTTGTGAATTTCTGCGACTGAAAATCAGTTCCATACATGTCAGATAAATAGGACAGTCGTAAAAAGTCTATAGTAAGAAAAGTCCTGTGATCTTTTTATACAGGGAGAGGCATACATTTTGGAATCCTTCTGCTTCTTGTTGTGTTGTTCAATGGAGAAATGCAATAGGTTAAAGGGGGTGAATTCTTTTTTTTCCAGACAGGAATTTAAAAGATATTAACTCCAAGGCCTCAACACCCAACCAATAAGCTAGGCTACGGAACAAACGCTTTAGGTCCTTTTACACGGGCCAATGATCGGGAAAACAAGCGCTCCCGATCATTGCCCTGTGTAAACGATAAACGATAAACGAGCAAACACTCATTCATTGGCTGATCGTATCTTTTAGGCAGCATAAAATATTATTGTTGTCGGCAGCACATCTCCCTGTGTAAACAGCGAGATGTGCTGCCGACATGCTGGAAATGTATGGGGACGAGCGATTGTAGTAACAATGAAAGGAGCAAACTCTTGCTTTTGTGATAGGAGCAAGCGAGCGCCAATCAACGGGATGTCTTGCTGATCGTCGCAGTTTTTCCGGCCAATATTAGCCAGTGTAAAAGGATCCTCAGACTTGTCTTGAAGTTCTCCAATGGACATAGCTCCATATCGGAAACAAATATGGATACAATTTCTCTATTATACACCCCGATTCAGATCTGCAGGCAGTCTAAGAAGACTGGTACTAACTGTGGCTTTACACTAGTTTTGATAAGGAAATAATAGCCTTAAATCTGAGCTGAGCTTGGTTTCGCCATGTTTGGTTACAAATCTTAGCAGAATATGTTTGAAACAAATGTACGTATACTGTCAGTAAAGTCTCCGAACCCTTGTATTATCAACATCCGTCTGACAGATCCATAAATAAAGCCAGAAATATACTGGCAACTGTATAGAAAACATGGCGTGAGGTGAGTCTACCACTGACTGGATATTAAATGGATATTAAATGTTCTTGCCCTAGTAACACCTATTTTTCTAGCCGTGTAAGGTCTGTCTGTATAGCACCCGTTCCAGACAGAAAATAGCGCCAATATTCCAGTCTCCTACATCACATGCTCTGAAGGGAGATTTCTAATTGGCTACTGTTATTTCTGATTCATTGCCAGCGAAAATAAAAAGCTTTGCTTTTACCCAAATTTAAACAAATTTTGCTGCAAGTCTTGAAAGTGTCGAAACAGTTTGCTCGTCTATAAGAAAGTGATATAAAATACAATAACTCTTACCAACTCTTTTTTAATAGTAGGCTTAGAGTTCGTGAACATAGAACGGACTGGAATAATCATTGGGGTTTTAAATGATCATTGGGGTTTTAAAAAAATTACAATTCGTCATGTACTACTGTACCTCTGTTAGGGGGGATTCACACGAGCGTGTATTCGGTCCGTGCGGGCCGCGTGGTTTTCACGCGCCACGCACAGACCAATACAAGTCTATGGGGCAGTACAGACAGTCCGTGCTTTTTGCGCAGCCTTTGTCAGCTGCGCAAAAAGTGCGACAGGTTCAATATCTCCGCGTATTTCGCGCATCACGCACCCATTGAAGTCAATGGGTGCGTGAAAACCACGCAGGTCGCACGGAAGCACTTCCGTGCGAACCGACTGAAACAGCGCACCAGCTGTCAAAAGGATGAATGTAACCAGAAAAGCACCACGTGCTTTTCTGTTTCCAAACATCCAAATGGAGTGTCTTTGAGATGAGCGAACCCGGACAATCGAACCGAACTTCACCGGGTTCGGCCGAACTCGTTTTGGCCGAACCCGGCAAAAAAATTTCCGATACGCGACGTCCGGAGATAGTCACTGTCCAGGGTGCTGAAAGAGTTAAACTGCTTCAGCACCATGGACAGTGACTACCGATCCCAATAAACATGAACCTGTGAAAAAAAAACGAAGTTCTGACTTACCAAAAACTCCCGGCTTCTTCCTCCAGTCTGACCTCCCGGGATGACAATTCAGTCCAAGTGACAGCTCCAGCCAATCACAGGCCAAGCACAGGCTGCAGCGGTCACATGGACTGCCGCGTCATCCAGGGAGGTGGGGTCCGATGTCAAGAGAGGCGCGCCACCAAGGACGCGTCACCAAGGACGCGTCACCAAGGAAACGGCCGGGAAGTTCTCGGTAAGTACGAACTTTTTCTTTTTTTTTTAACAGGTTGCTCTATATTGTGTTCGCCATTCACTGTCGAGGGTGCTGAAAGAGTTACTGCCGATCAGTTAGCTCTTTCAGCACCTTGGACAGTGACGGGCGTCGACTAGCCTCATCTCTATGATGGCGGCTGCGCGAAAATCACGCAGCCGCGCATCATACACGGATGACACACGCAGCTGTCAAATGGTTTATGCGTGCGCAAAACGCTGCGTTGTTTGCGCGCGCAAAAATGCAACGTCCGTCTGTATCTGCCCTTACGAATATGAAACATTCCCTTTCATTTATTTCTATTATTTTATATGTTAAATCTTTTATTTTCCTTCATATCCACTTTCCAAATCAGTCCCAGACAAGTTATTCAAACAAATCCCCCAGATCTCTACCTGTCCTTTTGCAAGCAAGCAAGATATTCTCAGACAGCAGAAGGATTTCCAGGCCACTTAACGTTCAAGTATTAAACCAATGTCAATGTACAAGCAGATATCACTGACAGCTCAGCATTATTTTTCTGTGCTGATCTTCAAAAATCGCTGGGATAGAACTTCTAGACCTGATATCCCAAATCTATCCTAACTGGTCAGGTGAACCACATAGAAATGCAGGAAAAAAAAAACATTTGTCCCTAGATGTATGACTAGTTCTCAGAGAAATAGAACATTATAACTTACCCTCCCGATCTGCAAAAATATATACAAAATAAAATCAATAACTTAACCCTCACTGGGATTTTATTCTGTATGTACTGTATTCAGTTCCAGTTAACAAAGCAATATATAATCACAATAGATATATTAATATCAGATCATACATTTGAGTTATACATAATCAGTTGAGTATTTCCCTATAGAACTGTTTTATGAGATTAGAAAAACATGGCTGCACTTTTCAAGAATAAGCGCCACTCTTGTCCATGGGCTGTGTCTGGTATTGCAGCTTAGTCCCATTCAAGCGTTTGCAGCTTGTCAGTCCCAGTGGTATATTGAATCACATGATGGCCTGATGTCCTCTGTATAAGGCCTTGTTCACACGGCGTGTATTTAATGTGTTTTTAACGCATTTTAAATGCTGAAAAACGTGTCAAAAACGCTTGCTTCAGCTTCATCAACGGCAAATGCATTGTAGTGCATACGACGCATTTTTTTTATGCTTGCGTGTTTAAAAAATGCGTCATGTAAAAAAAGAAGCATCAGGTCAATACTTGGCACGTAAAATGCACCAGAAACATGCCAATAATGCGCCTAACTCCCATAGTCAATGGGAGTCCTAAATACGCGCACAAAAATGCGCCGGAAATGCATCAAAAAGTGTCAAGAACGCCTGTACTTTAAAAAGCACTATGCAAAAATGCCAGCGTTTTTTACACATTTACACGTCGTTTTTTTCCACCGCCATGTGAACAAAGCCTAACACAGCTGCTGATCTGCAGACCTACTGTAGTTCAGCTGCACCTGTAAGTACTGTGATAGTGGAAGGCTGTTTTCTCCTGTAACTGGGACTTCTATAGATACCCCAGTTACAGCGAAAAATAAAACAGTAAAAAATAAACATAAAGTGTGGATGTTCAAAGGTCTTAATTGAGGGACATATTATGTATAAAAAAAATATACAAAAATGTGTTTAACAAACACAATAAGGTGAAATAAAAACAAAAAAAGCACAGAGCCGCCAAGAACCCAAATTATATCAATGGTTCATCTAATCACTCAAAACAATATACAATATGAATCAAAACAACTAAAACAAAATACTTTATTTTACTGTGAATTTTCAAAATTAAAGAAATATTAATTTAGAAAAATATATATATTTTTTTCGCACAACTATCCCTAATAAAATAAAACAAGAACAAAAAATAAGAAGATTATAGCTATAATATTTTTATTTAAAAAAAAAAGTCCCATATCTAAATGACGCAAACGTTACTTTGCCCAACAAATAAAAAAATTAAGGGTCATTAATCTGAGATGTGAACAAAATGACTTAAAAGTGTGTGGTCATTTAAGATCTTAGGAGTCGAAGTGGGATTTCTTGAACCCACCAGAAGAAATTATTCTGTCAATAAGGTCTATTAGGTTATTAGTGAATCAACCCATAAGAAATAGACCCTAGTGGGAAGCGATTGGCTCCAAAGTCAACTCCAAATGGGGTAGTCTTCTCCTGAACATTTGGGAACCATTATTCTATCTGAACCATTATTCTATCTGAACCCACTAGAGGATCCTCTGGTACTAAACCCGGTTTAGGACCAAATCACTCTGGGTATTAAGGGGTTAATATATGATCTACAGCTATGTACTAATGCAAAAGTTATACTCACTTGGCGATCAGCACAATGTAACGCTGGAGAAAGTTCCCTTACCTGACTGGACACTGAGCATTTCGGATGAAGCTGATAAAAGTTCAGAGGAATATAATGGCTATGTTCTTTATAATGCTTTTACTTTAGTTTATTGCAATAGAAAGTGAAGGGCTTTCTGCTGAAATATAAAGCACAGAAAGCTACATAAGCTGCACACACAGACATAAAACACTATACGACAAACATGTAGGAGTAATTCACCTCTATTTCAGCAATCAGCCAAATATTGTTACATTCACAGGTAGCTTTAAGCAACAATTACTCGACGGTGGCTGATTGCTGAAATAGTCATAAATCACTGGTACATTCTGAGCGCATAGCAATTTATAGCTGTATGTGTTTATGGTGACCACGATTTTAATACAGGATTTAAAATGATAGGTTTTAACTCTTTATGCATAGTATGTCATTTTCCTATTGACCGGATAGTACTGGATAATATGAGGTCCACCAGCAAATCTGCAGATTTAGGAGGCCACTCACTAAGCCACCAACACTCTTAGAGGATTTTCAATTTAATAAAAGGAACTTCTGGGTGTAAAAGAATGTAGGCACAACAAATGCCTTTTATATTTAGATGGGAACATTTCTTCTACTACGACAACCAGACGACTCACCTCAGAAAATGGGGAATAAAAAAGTTGGGATAACGGCAAATAAATTAAGAAGTTCCAGACCATGTGAAAAAAAACTGCCCCTGGGGACATCGAAACCTTATGTATGTATCCATTTAACTTGGAGAGAATCTCTAAATGTGATAACTGTAGCTTTAAGGGTACCGCTACATATTGCAGAGTTTTCCTGCTGTGAATTTTGCAGCAAATCCACATAGATTCTGCTGCATAATCTTTATGTTATAAGATTATTGTTGCATATGAATCTCTTGTATACAGTATTTTCCCAGCTTTTTCTTTTTTTTTTTTTTACACTTGTATATGAACAATGTACAATTCAGAACTATGATATCGTCCTGCTTTGTGAAAATTTGAATGCAAACAATGTAAAGGTTAATTAAAGGGTTTTTCCATGAATAATTTTCATATCAAAAGTCCTGAACTGTTGTTGAATAGCTATTTTAAACTAATTTGCAGTGTGTCTAGCGAAAAAACAAACAAAAATATTTTCTTCCATGTGCTTCCCTTGGTGCAGCTGCTAACCTGTGTTGCTGGGTGAGGGGCTCTGAGCAGCATCAGTCTCCTTCCTCTTCTGCTAACTGACAATATAATCCCTTCTAACTTCCCCTGCAGCGAAAGTCTCCTCAGCTATACTGCCATGCTAATGCAGAGGCTCTGCTCCTTCCCTGACAAGCAGGGCAGAAAGCTATTTCTATTGGCTGTTATGCAGTGAACAGAGGATCACTATGCAGGGACCTGGCTGTGGAAAGAGTGACTGAGCCTGCATGTCCAACAACACTAAGCTGAATAGATGGAAATACACATTGCTATACACTTGAACACCAGGTGGCGCCATACTATGCAAGTAAATGTCATAACTCGTTACGTATTAATTTTTTTAACAGCATGTAAATGTATCTTTTTTATGATCTTTACAATGAATATACTATTTAATGGTAGGACAACCCCCTTAATAAAATAGACTCTCAATAGGATGCGTAGATCTTCAGAATTTGGTATTTAGTCTTTGGGACTGCTTCAGTAACTCATAAAATGTTTATTAACAGCGATATAATTATACGCTACTGTATTCAATATTGCTTCCCCATACCGTCAATATTTCTGAATCTTTAGACAATTTAATGGTTTACTGTTCTCTTTAAATGTCAATTACCTACTACTTTCATTGGAAAATTACACTAAATCCTCAGAAATAGTGCAAAGATTTTCTTCCTTTTTAGTTGAAGGTAATGTCATCAATGTTATTAGAACTTCTTTGCAAGCAGATCACAGTAATGAGTCATTGAGCATCCTATTACAGTTAGTGATTCAAGCCTGCTCAATGCAAAGTAGATGAAATTCACAGCTTGATAAAATTATACAGACCACAACCTGCTACAAGAATATTTACTGTTGGTGCCTGGAATTAAATTGTGTATTGTCACTTGATACTCTGGGTTACAGGCATGCCGCTGATACAATCTATTAGCAAATAATGCAAATTCTGGTTTTAAGTCTTGGGAATGCAGAGTTTTGTGACCAAAGAACTATAGGGCTGAGTTCACACAGGGCAGATAAAGGTACACAGCGTATACGCCCTGGTGGACGCAGGGAATTCCGGGTGAAAAACCGCACCAAATTGTTATATATATATATATATATATATATACACACACACACACACACACACACACACACACACACACACACACACACACACACACACACACAGCGCCAGAATAAAGATCAGTACATATATACAACACCAGACCCAAGCTCAGTACATATATATATATATACAGCACCAGAACAAACCTCATAAATATATACAGCACCAGAACAAGGCTCAATACATTTATACAACACCAGAACAAAGCTCAATACCTATATACAGCACCCAAACAAAGATCAGTACATAAATACAGCCCCAGAACCATGCTCAATACATAAATACAGCACCAGAACCAAGCTCAGTACATATATACAACACCAGACCCAAGCTCAGTACATATATATAGCACCAGAACCAAGCTCATACATATATACAACACCAGAACCAAGCACAATACCTTTATACAACATCAGAACAAAGCTCAGTACATAAATACAGCACCAGAACAAAGCTCAATACATATATACAACACCAGAGCAAAGCTCAGTACATATATACAACACCAGAACCAAGCTCAGTACATATATATAGCACCAAAACCAAGCTCATACATATATATCCAACACCAGAACACATTTTAGTACATATATACAGCCCCAGAACCAAGTTCAGTACATATATACAGCTCCAGAACCAAGCTCAGCACATAAATATAACCCCAGCAGAAATACAGCTCAATTTAGTGCAACTCCTGCCGTATAGGTTTGTACGGCGTAAAACTACAGCCCCCAGCATGACCTAAACAATGATAAGCATATGCTGGGAGTTGCTGTTTCACAAAAAAATAATAATAACACCACCCATCATCTCGCTGCAGATTATACAGTGACTACAGTAGTGATTAGGGGCAGAATAAACATTTTGATTAAATGACTCACCGGTGACATCTTTTCAGATTCTAGATGTTCTTTTTCTCTTTTCTTTTCCATCCGGTCCAGACTTCTATGATGACTTCTCCCAGCCACAGACCATTTCTGCAGTTTGCCACTCAGATGTCTTCAGCTTCTCACTTTTTAAACATTTCTGCACCTATAAACAATAAACTGTGTCCCTGATTATAATAGCACCATACACTGTCCCTGATTATAAAAGCCCCATACACTGTGTCCCTGATTATAATAGCACCATACACTGTTTCACACTCACAAACTCAAATTTCTGCCTGTTGATAGTCCCGTCTGTACATAGTTCCCCCTGCAGATAGTGCCCCCATAGTGCCCACTGGAGATAGTGCCCCCCATAGAACCCCCTATAGATAGTGCCCCCATAGAGCCCCCTGTAGATAGTGCCCCCCATAGAGTCCCCTGTAGATAGTACTCACATACAGCCCCCTATAGATAGTGCCCCACATATAGCCCCCATGTAGAATGTGCCCCACATATAGCAGTGCCATTAATTTCTATGGGTAATTTCTGCTATTGCAGATCAGTCACATTAATTTGAAGGGGCTTAAATGCTATCTACACCTTCTTTGAAAACTATTTTTTTTTTCATAAAAATGTCTATCAGTGTGACTGGTGCACCTTTGTAATTAATTTGTTTATTTTATTTTTTTTATATTTTTACTTTTTCAGATACAGCTGCTTTGTAGACCTGTATCTGTTAGGTTGGCTGGAATGACGGGTTTATCATTCACATCAAAGTTCATAACTAAGATGTGATCGATGACAGCTCGATCCTGCATGTCAGATACACACTAAGTAGCTACCTTAGCTTTATTGACTATTTACAATATTAAAGTAACTATCCGCGCACAAAATCATCTCGTGCATGGTATCTGGACGTGCTTATCTGTGTAAAATTAAGTAGACCATAGGCCCTGGACTGTTACCCAAACTTGGTCCCCTCTTCTCCATTGCCAGGCTGTAACTATTGTTAACACTACCTTTTTGTGCGAGCATTAACAAATGGTTGTTACGATTCCCCTTGTCAAAGGGCTGTGTCCCTACAAACTGACAGTCTCCAACCATCGCTGACAGTATCACACTGTGCAGGGACACATCCTCCTTACAAGGGGTAACACGCATTTGTCTTTCAGTCCTGGACTGCACAAAGACTTTTTGTGAAATACAAGGATTTCCTATAATAAACATGTCAGGAGAGGTGACAGATTCTGTACAGGTGATTCACAGGTGACGACCTCTCAGATTCCAGTAGTTTTTTCCCCTCTTTTCTTCTCCAACCGGTCCAGACCTCATCACGACTTCCCCCTGCCATGACACATTTCTGCAAAATTTGCCACTCTGATGTCTTTGGCTCCTCACTTTTCTAACATTTCCACACCTATAAACGAAAATAAAATTTTCATGGTGCCACACACTGTACCCCTAAATATAATTGCAGCATACACTACGCCCCTGAATAAAATAGTACCAAACACTATGCCCCTGAATATAATAATACCATACACTGTACCCCTGAATATAATTGTGTCAAACACTGTAAAGTAAAGCACCACACACACCCCCTATAGATAGTGCCACACACAGCCCCCTGTAGATAGCGCCATACACAGCCCCCTGTAGATAGCGCCATACACAGCCCCCTGTAGATAGCGCCACACACAGACCCCTGTAGATAGCGCCACACACAGCCCCCTGTAGATAGGGCCACACACAGCCCCCTGTAGATAGCGCCACACACAGCCCCTTGTAGATAGCGCCACACACAGCCCCGTAGATAGCGCCATACACAACCCCCTGTAGATAGTGCCATACACAGCCCCCTGTAGATAGCGCCATACACAGCTCCCTGTAGATAGCGCCACACACAGCCCCCTGTAGATAGCGCCACACACAGCCCCCTGTAGATAGCGCCACACACAGCCCCCTGTAGATAGCGCCACACACAGCCCCTTGTAGATAGCCCCACACACAGCCCCCCGTAGATGGCGCCATACACAACCCCCTGTAGATAACACCACACACACCCCCTGTAGTTAGTGCCACACACCGCCCCCTGTAGATAGCGCCACACCCCCCTGTAGATAGTGCAACACACAGCCCCCCTGTAGATAGCACCATACACACCCCCTGTCGATAGCTTCACACACACCCCCTGTAAATAGCGCCACACCCCCCATAGATACCGCCACACACAGCCCCTGTAGATAGTGCCACACACAGCCCCCTGTAGATAGCGCCACACACAGCCCCATGTAGATAGTGCCCCACACACACCCCTGTAGATAGTGCCACACAACCCCCTGGTAGATAGTGCAACACACACCCCCTTGTAGATAGTGCCAAACAGCCTTCCCTGTAGATAGCACCCCCTCCCTTGTAGAAATCGCCACAGAGCCTTCCTGTGAATGCGCCACCCCTTTGTAGTTCGTGCCACACTTACCTGTCCCCATTCCAGCGCCATCCTCTTCTCCGACAATGCAGGCCTGGTCTCATCTAGCTGAAAGATGCAAGTGGCGCGATGATGTCAGCCCGCCGCCTGCATAAAAAAAGACTGAATGGCAGGCAAGGGAACCAATAGTTTGATTGCCTTGCCAGTGATGTCAATTGTATCCGCGTCCTTTGAACATGGATTCAATTGATTGCATGGGCTTTCAGTTGTGTCACGGTTTTGCCACGATTCGCGGCAAAAACGTGACAAAACTAAAATGTGGTCTTTGGGCGGCCATAGGCCACTGGTGCTTATATAATCATCAGAACACTTTTTTAATCACATTATTATTATACACAGATTTTGTTTATAGTTTTTTTTGTGTGCACTGTAAGGGTTTGTTCACACGGCCGTAAACGGCCGAAAAACGGGCGAAAAATCAGAAGCAGAACGCGTCCAAACATCTGCCCATTGATTTCAATGGGAAAAACGGCGTTCTGTTCCGACGGGCCATTTTTATGCGGCCATTTTTAAAAACGACAGCGTAAAAAAACGGCCGCGAAACAGAAGTGCAGGTCACTTCTTGGGACGTTTGTGGAGCAGTTTTTCATAGACTCTATTTAAAAAAGCTCCAAAAACAGCCGTAAAAAAACGCTGCGAAAATCGCGAGTGGCTTAAAAAATGTCTGAAAATCAGGAGCTGTTTTCCCTTGAAAACAGCTCTGTATTTTCAGACGTTTTTGAGTTTGCGTGTGAACATACCCTAAGGGATTACGTAGCAAAACACTTTTCAGCATGCACACAAGAAAGTTAGGGCACGTTCAGACATGGTGGATTTGCAAATCCACAGCGATTTATAGTACAATACAGGTGAATGGGGAGTACTAAATACTCATACTAAAGATTTTTTTTTTTTTATAAAAAACATATTTGTTCTTTGTAGCAAGTTTAGACAAATCCGAGTATGGAGTGTGATTCTACTGTTATTAATCTATTGATCTCACTGCAAGAAAAAAAATACTCCAGGTTTTACAATGCATTAACTTCACTATAATTAAAGGGGTTTTCCAGACAATAAAAATTGATGGCCTATCCACAGGATAGGCCAACAATAGCTAATGGGTCGGAGTCCGACTCCCGGGACCCATGCTAATGAACTGTTTTACAGGGGCTGCAGCGCTCGTGCGAGCGCTGTTTCCCCTTCATTTGTTCTTGCTCACTGTGAATATTCGACATGCATTTGGCGGCGATTCACAGATATTGCAGCCTTTTCTCCTATTCTCCTCAATGTAAAGCGAATTTTCAGACAGCATTCCCTGCAGTGTTCATGGAGGATACGCTGCGCAGCTTGACACATTGTATCCGCCATGAACACGCCGTGTGTGTGTTCATACCCTTAAGTCACAATTATACCTCCCAAATCTATCGCACTCATACTACAGTAAGCCATCTATTTTACAGTCACTTTCGTCTCACCTTTGGTTCTATTATATTCACTTTCCTCTTTCTTACAGTGTCATCTACTGTTTCAAGAGAGACTGTTTTTTGTCTACAGACTGTGGTTAAACTAGTAAGTGGATTGTTTAGGCTGTGTTCACATTCTATGAATTGTAGGTGTGAGATTTTTTTTTTATCTCGGTAGGTGGTTTCTTCTGCGCACATTGTCACCCTCTGCCTGGTTATACGCTATAGGTCTCATTTATCTAAACTGTCCAGAGATCATTTTTCCAGTACAGTCTAGGGCGTGGAAGCTGAGCTCTGAATGATTGCTATGGACAACGTTTCTTTGAGATCTCTTTGACACATAAAACCTTTCTTAGATTTGACTTTTGGAGTACATATAGCGTTCAGAATGGCACATGCAGGTTTATAAAGCATCTGGACATCATTTTCTTGCATGCTATCCACCCAGCCAACAGTTTTTACACATATGCCGTAATGTAAGAAGTGCTAAAAGTAAGGGTATGTTCACACGGCAGCGTAACGCCTGAAATTACAGGAGAAAAGAGCTCCGTAATTTCAGCCGTAATGGCATGTTGAGGCGCTATTTCGCTGCGCCCATTACGGACGTAATTGGAGCTGCTGTTCCATCGAGTCAATGGAAAATGTCTCCAATTACGTCTGACAAAAATTAGGTCCGGCGAAAATTAAGTCCGGCGAAAAAAAAAAATTACCGTGTGCACAGAACATCGTAAGACCCATTATAATGAATGGGCAGATGTTTGCCAACGCTATCGAGCCGCATTTTTGGAAGTAAATCGAGGCGTAAAACGCTCGAATTACGTCCGTAAATAAGCTGTGTGAACATACCCTAAAAGGAAAATGTAGGTGGCAAAAGGTATTGTTGTTTTTTTCTCTTTAAGCTCATTCAACCATTGACTTGACTAAGTTGTATAGCCTGACTTTTCCAACACTACTATACCTCTGACTTCTATAGACACAAATAGCTAGGGGAATGTTTGTATTTTATTTCAGTTTCCATTAATATTGGTCAGTAGCTTTATATTTTATTATATTTATGTTTATATTTATTTATATTTCTTCTAATAAATACAACATTAATATTAAAGGATCGTAGTACCACTTTGTGACCTCTAGTAATAAGCCGTAATCTATGGGTGAACCCAAGCAGCAAGTATTAAATCTCTGTGCATTGCCACTGCAGCATGTCAAAGTCCTCTCATTTATCCAACCAGAACCCTACATTGTTTAGATGTAGAGCAACAAATTCGAAACAGTGCTCTCTACAGATGGGAGTCTCTGGTTTGGCTATTAACCAGTCACGTTTAAAGACTCTATAAAGGGTCAGACATTGACTTACAGGGCAGTCACCTATAGGTGGCACTAGAGAGAAGTTTCTTCCTTCTTAAAGAAAGTGCTTTTGCATATTTTTTTCCCAGGAAGCATTAGACCATAAGACACCCTACCAGCTGGATCTCCACAAGGAGAATCAGTACCTTCAAAGTACACTTCCCATTGGAATCAATATGCTGTCTATATAATGCATGGACATGCCTGGTCTTTCAGAGCAAGAAACACTCTTTGCCATTCTTCATTCATCTAATAGATGAAATTATTGAATGAGGCACCCCAATCAATTAATTCAGAATGGACATTTGAAAATAGGGTTTCTAAACTAGACATCCCATTGAAATAGCACATAGATTATCTAATGGTATCCTGTTTAAATGATTTTAAACATTCTCACCTGACTTTTTCTGTAACTTCCAATACATACAATGGGAAACTTCAGTGTCTACTACTGTCGTTTATTTCTACATTGAAATCAATGAAACAGCAAATGAGAAAAGTTGATGACATCCATTTCATTTTGATCACTTATTGACGTCCATATAATAGATTGGACAACAGATGTAGTTGTAGGCTTTCATCACTGAGATAGACAACTTATATTTTAACAAAAGGGAATCCCCTTCAGGTCAGAGGGATCCATTTTTATATTCGTGTTCTCTTGTCTGCTGATTTTTGTGGGTGACAGAAATGGCTGAAAATGGTGTACTATTGTGAATAATCTCTAATTCTGTCTTCCTGTCTCCCCATTTATTTATTTTGTTTCTTGCCTTTTATATTTAGTTAAAGCTAATGAGCCTTTTCTCTTCCATCCTCACCCTCTCAAAGTGGGGCACACTTGGCACTGTAAGACCAGTTACTTCTCAGACTTGGACATGAGTCCTCCCAGATTAGAACAATTTTCATTCTGAAATGCCACCTCTATAAGAAATGCCATGCCAGACTAACAAAATACAAAGAATACCTATTTATTAATACATCAAATACATACTAAAAAAGATTTAAAAAATCAATACAAAGGACTAAAGTTGGGTAAACAGGACATTACCACACAATAGAGGTCATACAAAGTAGCTCACATTGCCACAAGGTGTAAAAACAATGTATATCAGAGTAATAAAGCATCACAACCTTAGTAGCACATGCAAAACACATAAAATACATACTAAACATTGTATTTAAGGGACCACCTAAACAAAATGTACAGTATATAGCAATCAAAAAGCAAGTACAAATGGTAAAAATCCAAATTTCACCCACCACACCCGACAAGCGTTTCGCCTGCGGCTTTGTCTGGGGTCATTATTCTGCAATGCTAAAGTGATAGTTAACCATGACTAAGTAAAATACTTTTGTATATACTCTTTAATAAACAGTATATACAAAAGTATTTTACTTAGTCATGGTTAACTATCCCTGAGGTGCCAATTAATAGATCGTAAATAACCTACATCTATGAGTAATGCTTAGCATGGGATGGCTGAATCAGCAAAATGATCCAATACTGATGGCCTAGCTCCCAGAAGGAAAGATCAATGGGACATTATTTAACAGAAATGGAAGGCAAATGGTGCTTTTCTATTAAACAGTTTTTCATCCTCACTATCAATGCTATATGTAGCACAATGAGGAACTCAACATTGCATAACAGGAAGATGTCACAAGTAACGACCATATCATAACCCCCAGGAATCAAGATGTGCCCCTACCAGATATCATGCCACTCAAATTACAGTCATTTTGCATGATAATAACAGAATTGGTAAAAGCCAATGCTATACCACTTTCCAATATCCTAGAGGTCTGAATTAATAGAGGGGGGTTTCCTGTTCAGGACCCTCATTTATTATGCAGTGCAGAGAGTAGCTTCAATGAGCATCTGTCTCTTGTAGGACTCAGCATATTTGTGCATTACACGCACTGGGGATTGATATCAATGAGCACTGTGTAATACTAAGTTTAACCTGTGGTGGCAGTGCAGGAAAATATTTGCTGGATTCCCTTACAGTTTCTTACTGGGGGTCTCAGCAGCGAGATCATCAAGGGGCCAAAATGATCCCTTTAATTTTTTTATTTATATAGAAAAATCTGCTTACTGAATTAAACTTTACATCTGCCCCCATGTCATTTGTATAGAGGTCCAAATAAGATGAGGTGTGGGCTATCATTATGTAGAGGTCTTCACAGGTCTTCCTTATCTGATGGTGTCCATCCCCTGACATACCATGTAATGATTTTTTTTTTTATAAAACTTTTTACCCTACATAGCCTCTATTATTTTAGCAAAATGCTTTTCACGGTGAGAAACAAGCAAATGAGTTTCCCATACTTCAGCTTCCTGTACATCTTTGACTATAACTTGGAAAGGTTGAGTGGGATATTGGATTTAACACCAATGGATTCTAAATTTTAAGGTTTGGTTGGAGATGCCCTTTACATTTTTATATGACAAAACAATGCCATGAAGACTTTAGGCGGAATTCACACCATGTCTTTGGTGCACTGCCGGACTATACACTCGAAAAATCTCCCAACATACATGCTGATATGCCCATGGTCTTTTGTCCAGTATACATCGGGATCAAATAGTCCTGATTGTATTAAAACGCACAGTGGACTGTGATCTTTGGGTGTAAAACCAAAACTTGCACTGTCTACGATAAGCTTGTCAATAAGATTTATCTTATTGTAGCTTTTGCTGGGCCGTGTCTTGCAGTCTTTGTCTAATGGCCAGAGCTTTTGCTACTAACTAAAAATGAAGAACACTGGCTTCTAGATACCTGACTCAGCAGGATTTGGGTAAAATATGCCAATATGCTTTATTTGCTACAGACAGCCAGCTGACATCAGATATTTAAAATAAATTGCTAACATTTTCCCTAAAATAGTTGATATATGAAACCTAATTTAAAGCTTCCATTCAACATTCTCTGTATAACAAAATGCATTTACAATTTCAATTTTAAAATCATCAGTCTTCTTGATATAGTGTTACAGTATTTTCAGTAGAAAAAAAACCACTTTCCTTTTACACGTCTCACTGTTGCCATGGTTCTTTTTAGTCACTATTGTGAGATATTTTCCCTGGAAGTTTCACTCTTGTCGTATAATGTCATTCATGATGGGAACTGGCTGAAATGCCAAGGAAAAGTACAGTGATATAAATGGATCATTTCTTTAATATTAGACACGCATGTAACATCTCTATTCCATATTCTCTATGCTCTATATACAACCACAGTGGACAGATGCAACAGTATTTCATAGAAGGGAGCAAAATCACAAATGGGGCCCCGTTCCTCTATGGATTGACTTTAATGCATACCCCCATTCTGGGCAGGTGGGCCTCCTTGTCATCCCCGGTACTAGGAGTGAAGTTTTATTAGACCATTGAGGCAGTACCTACTTAATTTTTTATTAGTAGACCTGATCAGTCCAGCCAAGCCTCCATAATATATAAAGAATTGCCCGTAAGGTATGTACTTGAGAATGAAACTATATGAAAGAACGCTGAACACCAAGTAGGGTGAAGAATAACAGATTATAGAGGCATACAACAAACAAGCTACAAAGAGGGTCTGGAGAGGAAGAGAAGGGGATGCAAAAAACAAATATATATAACAATATACTATTTTCACCCAAAAAAAATAGGACAAAAAGAACAACAACTATAGGGATGGTGAGGGGAGGGTCCTATATTATGTAATGTAAATGTAACATACTTAATGTATAATAAAATAAATGGCACTTACAAGATCTCTGTCTGCTGTCAGTTAATGGAAACTTTGGGAGAAATATTAATACTGTCCAAAAGTTCAAGAGGATGAAAGTAGACCAGAAAGGTGGAAACTGTGCAAAATTTATCACAGAAGCCCACTCTGCAGGACAAAATTGGGGCATCTTGCTGGACATGTTAGGCACTGTCGCAATCTAAGGGTATGTGGACCCACTAGGCTGCTCCACTGTAGCGGAGAGGCAACTGACCAACTCACAGTCTTTGCACAAAGTCTATGGTAGGAGTGTAGCACAAGGGTACCTGGGATAGTCCGGATGGTGGCAAGGGCTCTGGCACAGATGGGGCTGGAGGTGGTGGGTTGCGCCAGATGTGGCAGATGGTATCTGGGATGACAGGCGACTGCAGGTGGGGTAAGGCACGTTTCAGGTATTATACGGGCTCGGGAACAAGGCACAGCACGGGATACAGGATATAGGAGGCAGGACAAGGGAACACTGGGAGCAGGAAAACACTAAGGGACCATTTGCAATACAGACATGGGAAAACTACAGCAACGCTCAGGCAGGGAGTGGAAGGGTGGAGACCTTCTTATAGTCCAGGATGGACAGGGGTTGATTAGGGAACTTTAAATATATGCGCACGCTGGCCCTTTAAGGCCGGGGCCGAGCGCACGCACCTTAACAGTGAAAGTTGGGAGGGAGACGCCGTCAGAAAGCCAACGGACTGTGGTTGTGGGCGTCACCAGGTAAGGAACGGCGGCGGTCCGCGACCACGGCCGTGCCTGTAACCCCCCCTTACTCCTTCTCTTCTTAAGTCTGGAGCACAAGAGGAACTTCCTTATGAAGGTAGAAGCATTGAGGTTCTCTACTGGCTCCCAGGACCTCTCCTCAGGACCAAACCCTATCCAGTCCACTAGATAGAAGGTTCTTCCGCCTAATCTCTTAAAGTCCAGAATCTCTTTTACCTCGAACACATCAGACGACCCGCTGGGAGCAACTGCAGCCCTAGGAGCTTTACTGAAGCAGTTTAGAACCACAGGCTTAAGGAGGGACACGTGAAATGAGTTGGAGATCTTTAGAGTGGGAGGCAACCGAAGTTTATAGGATAAACAGGGTTAATCCATGGCAGAACTTTGAAAAGGACCAAGGAACCTGGGAGTGAATTTGTGGGATGGCAATCTTGAGACCAATGTTTCTTGAGGATAGCCAGACCTTGACTCCAGGAGAGAACTGAGGAGGAACTTCTTTTATCGGCATACTTTTTCATGTGGTCCGCTGCTTGGAGAATCGCCGACTTAGTCTGCTGCCAAATGTGAATAAACGTCCCAAAAGAAGAATTGGCTGCTGGTACCTGAGTCATAGCTGGCACAGGGAAAGGAACTCGAGGATGCTGGCTGTACACGATGTAGAAGGGAGATGAGGCAGTAGGGAGTAGAAAGGTGGAGCCCTTCTTACAGTCCAGGATGGACAGGGGTTGATTAGGGAACTTTAAACATGTGCGCGCGCTGGCCCTTTAAGGCTGGGGCCGAGCGCGCGCGCGTACCTTAACGGTGAGAGCAGGACCAGCCGACCGCGAGTGTTGGCGTCTCCTAGGAGGGAGATGCTGGCAGGAAAACAACAGACTGTGGTCACAGGCTTCGCCAGTTAAGGAACGGCGGCAGTCCGCGACCATGGCCATGACAGCCACTTTTCTCTTCTTTATGCCACCTCCTGGTTGGTGCATTTTACACCAATATTTTGCGCCAAAAGAATGGCACATGCCATTAATAAATCATATTATGAATCCTCTTAGCAACGACTTTTTTTCTAGACACTTTCCAAAACTGTAAAGTGAAGTATTTAAAATGCAAAATGAATTTGGCGCACGCCATGTATGCCACGATCTTGGTGCAGTTGGAACCAGAATTCTGGCACATTTTGCTATTCTAATTTCCCTCTTTATATTTTTGCATCTAGAGGGTGCAACCTGTTGCATAACTTTTCAATACAATACATAAGCTTTATTTACATAAATTGGCAAAAAAATTAATTATGTCCACCATTTAACACCTTGTCTTTTTTACGTCCAACATTATGCACTGATTAATTTCTATATGTAGCTTCTTTAGCAGTTGTTGCTCTGTTTTTCCTCATACAGCGCCCCAAATCCCCTGCATAGACTATGGGGGGGGGGGGGATGTATTAAACACTTTATTTGTACAAAAATGTTGCAACTTTTTCTCTTGTACGCTGCCTCTTCCACTTTAAGAACAAGTGGGCAGGATTTAGGGGGAGGGGCAGGGGCTTAGTTGCCCGATAAATTTACTAAAATGAATGGCAGAAAATTGCTGTAAATCCTAGATTTAACTTTCCGGCATACGGACAGCTAGGATGTGCCTAATTTATTAAGAGGCGTTTTTATTAAATTACCCACATAGAGTTAAATTATGAAATTCTGTTAGCCTACTGTATACTGATATATGATAGAATTCAATATATAAACTGTATGTGGTAAGCTCCTGGGCTCCACCTAGTGGAGACTGAAGAAAGACAGCATTTAGTCTCATATCTCTTTTATCCTATATTTATGCTATATTTTTTAGCTCTGTATCAGAAAAAAATTACCTCCACTCCTTACAGAAATATATTATGAAATGAATGAGCACAAAATATTTAACCCACTGTATTTAGAATAATATTTAAAAATAAAAAAATATTGTTCAACTTTATGCTATTCCTATTGTGAATATTTAATCTCTATGTCAATTATTGTAAGGTGGAATATTAGAAGTGAAAGACAAAACTGTATTATATGTTGACTGGTGCTTCAACAAAAATTAATGTTATGCTAGTGTCTTATATAATAAATAATATAAAGCTCTGCATATATAAACTAGACACATAATCCTGCGCCCACATATGGTACGCTATCTTATAACGCGGGTAGCAGTACAAGAAAATACTTTATACTCTGCCATGTACTTTTGTTTTGTTTCACTTCCTAAATGACAGCCATTGAAGTCTTTATTCAGCCAGAAAATCAAGCTGTCAGAGCGGCTACTTATTGTAGTCTTCAGGTGAAAAGTACAAATTGAGAGAATTAGGAAGACTGCATTTATACGAACAGCAAATGGAATCTACTGACAAGTGAAAGTTGGCCTATTTAGGGGTCTAATAGTTGTTGTTTTTTATAGTCCACATCAACTTTTTCATGGTATATGCTACTTATGCTGATATTTATATGTTGTGTGACAGCAAATAAACTTTACAGAAATATTTTTTTAGCAGCAGATCTCACTGAAACAGTTCAGAAGATGAAGGTAGTGCAAGTTTATTAAACTTATGTAGGGTCCATACGGTCATATTAATGATCTGTATGAATCTATAGCCTTCTGTGGGCTCATACTGTACACATGGGACTGTAATATTGACCAGTAGGGATTCCACGTGCCATGTGCTAGGTATGTATATGTGGCTTTGCAAAGTCTTACATCAAATAAAGCTTCCCTACTTCCCTACGAAATCAAGACAGATTTTGTTAACCCACTCTGTGAGCCCACCCAAGAGACACATGTAGGTTAATGTAGTACTTGATCTCTTGGGTGAGCTCACAGAGTGGGACAACGGCATAAACTTTGGTCATCAAATTCTTATATATTAAGGGTTGTGGTGGGGTAAAGTTAAGCTATATAGTTGCATGTAACAGGGGAAGGTCAGGAGATTGGGACCCCCTATATTAGCCAGAGCATAGAGCTACAACAATCAGCAGCTTTTACCATGGAGGGCCCAGGTCCTTATATTAAATGGATGATGCTTTGGTTCTAAAGCTTTGCTGAGTAATGCTCCCTGTTATGTAAGCATTGATTCATCTTTGTTTCTTTAAAAGCTATGTACACCTTTGAAAACTATTTAAAAAACAAACAAACAGTGTATCAGTGTGTTTGGTGCAACTTTGTAATGACTTTTTATTAAAAATAATTTTTACTTTTTCAGATACAGCTGCTTTGTATCCTGGATACACAGCAGCTGTATCTTGAGCTGAAACCTGTATCTGTCAGAACGAGTGGAACTGACCGGTTCAGTGACAGTGGGTCATGCGTGTTTCTGACATGCAGTATCCACCTGTTATCGATCACATCTAAATTATGAGTTTAGATGTGATCGATAACGGCTCGATCCTGCGTGTTAGAGACATGCATCACCTGCTGTCACTGAGCCCGTCAGTGCCACTGACCTGACGGATACAGGTTTCAGAGCACAATACAGCTGCTGTGTATCCAGGATACAAAGCAGATGTATCTGAAAAAGTAAAAATATTTTTTAATAAAAAGTAATTAGAACGTTGCACTGTTATATTAAAGAAAAAAATAAAAAAAGAAATAGTTTTCAAAGGTGTACATAGCTCTTTTATTGGAGTAGAACTTAGGAGCCGCACATGCAAAGTTCACACAAAGGTTATTCTAGTTAGGCTGAAAACACCATATAGTGTTGCTCTTGAAAGGATTTTCTCTTGAATTTTAATATTCATATGATCCCTGCAGTCCTTATGAGCCTCTGGCTTTTGTATCTTTGTAGCTTGGAAGCCCATTGACTTGCCCAAAAATATTAAAATTGAAGAACCCTCTATAAGTAGCCACACACTTTAAACTTTCCTTCACAATAAGTGTAAAAATTATGCACAGCTTGCCCCACAGCAATGTAATGATACATTGATCTCATAGTTGTTGTGAGCTAATGTTACAGTGATCTACCATAACTGTTGTGATGAAGGGTTCCAGTGACATCTCAGTTGTGATGTATTGTTTTAGTGACATATAGTAGTGTAATGTACTGTAACAGTGACTTCATAGTTGTATTATGATGTTACAGTGACCTCATTCAGTAGTTGCTGTGGTGTACAGTAATGTTACAGTAACCTCATAGTTGTGATGTAATATCACACTGACTTCATAGTTGTGATGTAATGTCACAGTGACCTCATAGTTGTGATGTAATGTCACAGTGACTTCATAGTTGTGATGTAATGTCACAGTGACTTCATAGTTGTGATGTAATGTCACAGTGACCTCATAGTTGGGATGTAATGTTACAGTGACCTCATAGTTGTGATGCAATATTTTAGTGACCTCATACAGTAGTGTAATGTACTGTAACAGTGACTTCATAGTTGTAGCATAATGTTACAGTAACCTCATTCAGTAGTTGTTGTGATGTACAGTAATGTTACAGTGACCACTTTCAGTAGTTATTGTGATGTACAACAGTGTTACAGTGACCTTATGGATATGATGTAATGTTACAGCAACCTCATAGTTGTGATGTACTGTAACAGTGTCCTCATTGTTGTAACATAATTTTACAGTAACCTAATACATTAGTTGTTGTGATGTAATGTTACAGTGACTTTATGGTTGTGATGTTATGTTACAGTGATCTCATAGTTTTTATGTAATATTTTAGTGACCTCATACAGTAGTTGTGATGTACTGTACCAGTGACTTCCTAGTTGTAACATAATGCTACAGTGACCTCATTCAGTAGTTGTTGTGATGTACAGTAATGTCACAGTGACCTCATAGTTGTGATGTATTGTTACAGTGCTCTTATAGTTGCAATATAATGTTACAATTACCTCATAAAGTGGTTGTGATGTCATTTTACTGTTAAAGTCTTGAAGCAGATTCAGAGTTCAGTGGCTAAAACAATCTGGATGGTGGATGATAATCGCAAGAGTGGTGATTTTCCCTAAGATTAGGAAATTGTATTTTACCTAATTTCCTCCAGATCAACATTGCAGAACAATCGGCTGAACTGCATGGACGTATGTTGTTTTTTTGTATTTCAAACTTACAAACGTTGAAGCAAAAGTCCTGGTTTGGTACACAGTTCACATCACATTTTAACCCTAAGTTTGGCGCGTACGTCGGGAATGCTCCTCACGTACACGCTAAATGTGTTCATAGGGCTCCACGATCCAGACAGAGAAAAAAACAGTGTCCTTTTGGCCTCCGTCGGGCTGATATACATCGGTATACCTTTTTTTTGAGGATTCCATTCCCAGGGAGCCTGCAAAAATACCATATACTGCGTGTTAGACCGATTTTTAACATTATATCACCTATAAAGAAAATTTCCGAGCATTTATCCCATATAAAAAACAGCATGTTATTATATTTCAATCAAAAAATATACAAACAAAATTACAAAAAATGTGTATAAAACTGGATACAAGCTGGCGTCAGCAGATTACAAACAACATCAGTTGGTTAGTAAATTTAGCCCATATATTAATTTTTATGGTAGGTAAGGCGGAATGATCAATACATACATACATTTTAACCAGATGTGTGAAATAACCAGAGTATCACGATAAGGCTCAGCGTATCGGCAATATTAACCTTATACAACATCCTTCAAATACTACAGATGTGAAGCAGATTCCCTACAAACAGTCTGATATTATAAGTATTTTAATCCAAAATAATACAGCTAACAATATAAGAAAACAGGTCCTTTGCCTATACGCTGCTTCTGCTCCGCTACCCCAATGAGCATTTCACATGTGCTTTGTCAGGAGAGTCAATGTTTTTTAACATTAGAGCATATGTGTGACGGATGCCACTGTATGGCATCCGTCAGAGGTATACATTAAGCGTATACCCTGGTAAGCTTCCCCAGGGCAGAGTCCCCTAGAATAGCATCAGGTAAGGCTCAGCCTGGGGGATTCCAACCCCGGGGAAGCCCCTGACATCACTATCCATATATGGACAATGATACCAGGGGCTTTAAAGTACGGAGTCCCCAGCCAGAGAATTGCAAGCACTGTGGCCGGGGACTCCGGGACTGGGGAAGCCCCTGACCACTGTCCATATATGAACATTGACATCAGGGGAATTCAACTATGGAGTCCCTAGCTAGAGCATCGAAAACACTCTGGTCTGGGACTTTATGTCTGATAAGCACCAGACATCACTTTCCATATATGGACAGCGAATTCAGTGACTCCTCCAGTCCATTCGGGGAGCGGAATCACCTGCCAGAATATTGCTGATGCTCTCGCCAGGGATTCCGACATCTTAAAGTTCCTAAGGGGCCGAAATCCCTGGCCAGAGCGTTGCCGAAGCTCTGGCTGGGGATTCCAGAATCTTAAAACTCCTAACATCATGTATTGACAGTGAAGTTAAGGACTTCCCCACGATTGAAGCCCCCAACCAGAGAGCTTGCGATGCTCTGGTCGGGGAATCATGCATTGTATCTTCTGACATTACTGTCCATATAGGGGCAGTGGCATCAGGAGATTCCGCGGACATGTATCTCACTGTATGCCTATACACTGCTATCGCTACCTTCTGTTGAAAATATACATTGAAGCTCCTTTTCGACATAAACCTCCGAAGGAAAAAAAAATGCAATGTTGCCTACGCCGCAACAGTTTGTAGAATAAGGCAAAGAAACATGGTCAGGAAACAATCCAAGTTTGGTACACAAATAAGTAGAAATAGTTTGTAGAGTAAGGCAGAAATTAGCTACACTAGGGGTAGGAATCCCAAGAGGCAAAAATCAAACAGCAACTAGACAATAAATTCAACATTGGAGTTGTCCAGCATTACCAATAGTTTAACCCCTTGGTGGCATGTCACGTAACTGTACGTGACAGCCGCCAAGGGAAAGTATGGAGCCATACAGGCTAAGCGCTCCATACTGAGCCGATGTCGGCTATATGTTACAGCTGATACCCAACTGCAACAGGCGGAATGAAAGTGATCTAATAGTGACCATGGCATCCAATTGCGACCGTGACATCTAAGCCATTAAAATAGTGGGCAGCCACCTCGAACTGCCCATCACCACCCCCCTGCAACGCGATTGTGGGGTGTTGATGGTTGTTATAGCAGCTTGGGGGGCCTAATGACGATCCCAGGTCTGCCATCTCTTTATCCCTATGAAGCCCAGTCTCCGGCAAGGCTTCATAGGAGACTGTGAAAATCACGATATACTGCAATACTTTAGTATTGCAGTATATAACACAAGTGATCGCTGGTTCAAGTCCCCTAGGGAGAGACTTATAAAAAACAGTAAAATCCTGTTAAAGTTTTTGTAATGAACAAAAAAAAAAATGAAAATGTTTATAATTTTTTCCCTTACGTAATACTGAAAAAAAATAGAAATGAGCAGAACTGGTATTGTCTTATCCATAATAGTCCAAACTATCACAATATAACGTTATTTACACGGCAAAAAAAAAAGTTAGCAAAAATGCCCAAATTGATGTTTTTTGGTCACATTTGCTCCACCAAAAATTTAATGAAAAGTGATCAAAAAGTTCCATCCACCCCAACATGGTACCAATAAAAATTACAGCTCGCCCCGCACAAAATAAGCTATCACACTGTTAAATAGATAGAAAAATAAAAACGTTATGGCTTTTGGAAGGCAGGGAGGAAAAAACAAAAATTCTAATTGGAAAATTGACTACGTCTCCAAGGGTCTAAAGAGACTAACTACTGCCTGGGACACAAGCGTTTCTGGGCTCAACTCCTGACATAATTTGACTTATGCCTTTATATGTAAGAGATTTCATGTTTTAGAAGGCGAGGTGGAGACAGGTGCTTGACACTGAGTCAAGAAGTTCCCTCTTTAATGTGCTTTTCATGTTCAATTAAAGCAACTCCTGTGAATACATATGTAAGTTACAAGTGTTTTCTACTCACTGCATATATTTTTTTGTACCGGATAATTTTTGAAACAAGCAATCATTTCTATCAGCCTCGTAATAAGGCCACCGGCATCCATATTGTTGCACATGAAGCACTGTTTGTACATCACCTCTTATGGATAATGGCAGATTGGGGGAAAAAACTAAAACAAAAAACCCATAAACCAAACACAAATCATCTTTGTGGCTATTAACGCAATGCGGTGAAATTGCACTTTTTGCTGCAATTTTTACTAAATCGACACAAATGGAAGTGACATGACCATGATATGATGGCACGTACTATGTTCTTAGTCTTAGTATACTTTCTGAGATACATCATGAGTAAGCATCAAGTAACCCCGTATGTCTGTCAAAGCAAATGAGCTATAGAATGAACATAAACATGTAGACCTAACAATTGCAGCTCTCAAACATTTTACAAAGGGGAGCAAAAAGATAAATGAGAATTAGTAGTTTGAGTAGAAAGGTGGTCCATGAACAGGGTTGTACTGGTCCATTAGAGTATCAGAAGATCCTCTGGTAGGCTCAAGCTTTGACACAATAAGGGGCCACAAAGACAACCCCATAGACAACCACATTTGGAGCTGAGCTGAATTTGGAGTCAATAACTTGTCGCTTGTGTTTGATTCTTATGAGTTGATTCACAAATAAATTATTAGACCTTATTGATTATGTATCCTGTGCGTGCAATGATAAAAAAAAAATTACATCGCAATTAAAAGGAAATGTGCACATGTTTTGTTTAGATTGTAATAATGATTTCCTCTTGTGGACCCAAGGAACCCTAGTATGTATAACACTATCCATTAATACCAGCCATGGATTGTATATTGGTGTGGTCATCGTACAGTAGGCCATGCCATTGATTTGGGACCATGGAAAATAAATGTTTTTAGCACCAGTTGTCATGAGAATCACCTGGTCAATGAAGATTAATAGAAGATTCAGCTCCTTTTTGGCCCATGCGTTTTATTATTTTATTTTTGTCCATAAGCCGTAAAATAAATGCATCACTTAAAAAACAAAAGAATATTTTTTTATATATCTTTACTCAGTTCTGAAGCCACAATCACAGAAAGGCCATTCTCCTATCCTGTAACTGCTCCACTTATGTTCAAAAGAGTCAGGGGTTGGTTTTATCTGCACTTTGCAGGTCTAAACCTTCCAGTCAATTGAATGTGTTGCTTTTTGCTATTCTCTTATAAAAATAAAGCGGAAAGCATAAACCTAAATTTGGAATCTTATCACTGTGTAAGTACATTGGATGGGATGATTCTGTGTAATTTTGCCTCTTTTCGTCTGTTGGTTTGTCATTGTAAGTATTTTTGATGTAAGAACGCAAGGCTTTGTGCACATAACCATAGAGAACATGTACTGTGTTTACAGTAGATGGAAAAAGGAAAACAAAATGAGCAAATTTCCATTTAACTTTCTCTTCAGTGACAACTTAAAGCCATCCTTAAAATAACACTAAACCTAGAAATTCCTGATTAAAGTAAAGAGAAAATGTATATTTCCCCATTATCTGCATGTTTCTGAAACAAACAGTTTTGTAGAAATCTTGCAGAGAACACATGGGTTAATTTTTTGCTGATCTGTTCCATTTTTAGCTTCGGAACAGTTGACGGGCAGGGCTTAGCCAATAGGGCGTGGCTTAACAATCTTGTCCTACTGCAGACATGGCAGAATCGGGAGACTCCTGCTGTAGACAGTTGTCTTGTAGCAGGACACAGGACATTGAGCAGGAGGGAAGGGGACATAGCTGAGCTCCTGGGACACACAGAGAAGATATATTTATATATATATGAGACAAATAGATCAAAGGAAAAGTGGAGATGAAGGGAGAACATGCTGGGATATATATGAAGGGAGAACGTGCTGTGATATATTTTTATTTTTTTGTGCATTTTCTATGTTTAGTGTTTTTTAAAAGAGTTTGCTTAGCATATACATTGGTGCCATATTACTAGATCATGCTACTAATTTCCAATCAGTGGGGATCTGATTGCTAAAACGCCCGCTAATGGGAGTGGCGCTAAGAAAGCACCCAACCTGTCCATATCCTGTCAGCTCCAATTAACTTTTTCTGGGCAGCCACATGGTTGCAATTAACTATAATGGACTGATCATGCAGTCTCCGAAGAATGCCAAGCATTTTCATAGCACTGCTGCCACTTCGTTCTAGCGATCTGCTGGGGTTAGAGTGGTCAGACCTTCGCTGATCAGACATTGGTGGCTGATATTAGCAATATGCCATCAATGTATATGTTGAGACAACAACTTTGATTGTATCCTGCATGGGTGCCACTGTATGGTAAATTAACATATATTAATAGGGAATATTGTAACATTACTGTATCAGTTTTGGTAGAAAATATGGGTAGTGTGGCCTTTAGATAGGTTCTCTCTTATTTGCTAATATTCAGAGCATGTGGGCAAGAGGAGCCCAGTACAGGTTAACCCATTGGAAGAAGGTTGAAGCCACCAACCCTTCTTTTCCAAAGACTCCACACCAACTAAAAGAGTTACTAGTATGTGGTGTAAACTCTTGCTTCCACCCAAAATACAACTTTTATTTATTACTCTTATTTATAACTAAGAGTTTTATTTTAACGACAATATCTTCTGTTTCAGCATCAACGGGTGGCATGAACTTGGTCACCTTGGCTTCATTGCCTTAGTTAAAAACCATCTTCACTATACCCTGCTGCTTTCCAGTTCCTCCTTTATTCTCTTACTATCCTGCTCGCAATATACAAATGTTATAGGTGACATTTTGTAATTTCTTTATTAGGCTCTTCCACATTCTGGAAACATGGTGATGCCTGTTGTCATCTCTATGGCACACAACAGGGATGAAGCTAGGCTTTCTTTCAGCCAAGGCAAAGTTTAGATTATTGCTCCTTTCCACAAAAGTAAAACATAAAAATGCCTGTATGCTAATGTGCATACATAGATTACAGGCCCCTGTGGTGCCCTACTCTACACATAGCAGTCAGGGTACATGCCCCGCCAGCCCAGCCAGCTATGCCCTGGCAGATAATTCCCTCTTGTAGAGCATTACACTATAAAACCTGAAACGTATCACCAGAACATGATGTATATCATCTGGCAGAACATGAAATGTGTTGGCATGATGGGTATCTGTACCTTTGCCTACTTAGATTACAAACATACTTGCTATTTCACAGTAACCCTGGTGGTAGCCAGGGCACAGCAACATAAATAAAAGCACAAAGTAAATTTCAATTTGTTGCAAGTTACATCCATGTTTTTATTGATAAAAAGAAAATCAGTGGATCTATTGCTATAGAAGGGAAAACATGTTTATATAAAGTAAATGTTGTTGTTTAAAGCGAACACATATTTTGCTTAAAAGCAATGATAAAGAGAAAATACCGCCTTGGTATTTTCAATTATAAGTAATGGATTTATGTGCAGCGGCAGACTGGGATTTTCTGTGTTCAGTGCATTAACTCATTAGCAGCATCTACACTGTGCAGAATAGGCAATGTGAAAGCCTCATGCCCGACAAATTCAAGAAGATATCTGCTGTGGTGTGATAGTAAAGTTATTTTCACAAGATTTGGTCCCTATAAACCTCATATAGGAGAAAAATGCATCATTTATGCAGATGGTATGGGCTGTAATTTCCGGAGAATCATATCTATTTCAGGCTTCAGGGCAACAAAGTGCTGTGATCTGGTAATTAGCAAGTGACACTAATTGCTTATTGCTAAATATCAGGAAGAAATGCTGAATTCCAGGGGACTCCCATTCACTCAATATATGGGGTCTTACAGATAGAGCCCCCACCTATCAGAAATTAATAGCATGTCCTGTGGATATGCCACAATTTTTTTCAATGGAAATACAATTTTAAATGGTACAACTGTGCAAAATTGATGCCTCGATCATGACTAGTGCAGGTCTTTATGGGCAGTGCATGACACAGGGATTTGAAAAGACACAAAGGAGAGAATACCAGTCATGCACTGCCTCCTCGGGTCTGCCATAACAGTGCCAGCCACAAACTGCCCCTTAACAATATTAACCACACAGTTCCCTCTATAACAGTGCTAGTATACAGTGTCTCCCCGCAATAGTGCCAGCCACACAGTACCCCATCATACCCGTGCCAGCCACACATTGCACCTTATAAAAATAGCAGCCACAGGACAATAGTTTTCTGCATAGGTAGGATACAGCTGTGTTTTGAATTTGTCTTTCGGAACATGCATATATGTGTCCCGATGGTGGAGTGGGCTGCACCGCCGCTTTATAGAACCTCAGGCTATTCTTCAACCTACAGTATTCCTCCCTCTTTGCTATAGGATGTTTGCTTTTAATCTGGTTTTCACTTCTGTTATCAGGGCACTATTGGTACTGTTATGGGATCATTGTTACAAGATGCCTATATTATTATGGCACTGTTGCAGGCTGTCTCTGTTATATGGGCACTTTTGCAGGCTGGCTCTTTCATAGTTACAACATTTCAGACTGACTCTGTTATGAAGGTACTGTTGCAAGCTTGGTTCTGTTTAGAAGACACTGATGCTGGCTGGCTCTGTTATAGGGGTACTGCGGCTGCCACTGTAATGTAGCAAATGTGATTGGCTCTTTTTAAAACAAGTACACCCATGTTATAGGCAAAGTGATACCTACAAAGTTTGCCAAGACCTTCACCCTCTTTTCCAGATTTCAAATGTGGAAATATGTACTTACCAATGTGAAGTAAGATGGCACCCAGCCCCCACCACCTCAGACATTCGAACATGAATCAAAATAGTGGCATTAGTCAATAGAAGCAGGATAGCCCTAATATCAACAGTACCTTGTAATATGATGGAAGTTGAGCAATATTGTCCAAAATTATAACTGATCATAGCCTTGGGGGTACTTGGTTGAAATGTATTTGTGTAAATGGGATGTGGCTTGTTGGGAAACATTGCTCTAGAGTCTATGGTGGAACAGCTGGTGCTTTACTAGCCTTCCTTACTGTGTTCTCATTTGTTCTGCCATTATCTAAGGATTGGCAATATGTTATGATGGGTGTGTGGACCCACTGGGTCGTGCCGCCGTAGCGGGATAGTAGCTGGCCAAACAGGATACCAAGGAAAGTCAATATTTAGAATTAGGGTACCTGTGGCAATACAGACAGTAGCGACGGCAGACACCAGACGCGGTGAAATACAGCAGGCGTAGTATACGACACAACACGACTCTAACTCTCTATGGCACAGGAACAAGGTAGTATGGGATACAGGATACAGGTAGCAGGAACGGGAACACTCTGAACTGGAAAACGCTAAGAGACCATTTGCAAAGACTAATACAGGTAAACACAACAACGCTCAGGCAATGAGTGAAGGGGCAGAGCCCTTCTTAAAGTCCAGGGTGATCTGGGAGCAATCAGTCAAATTTAAAACATGTGTGTGTTCTGGCCCTTTAAGGCCAGGAATGAGCTCGTTTTCGCACCCCAGTGGTCACTGCAGGACAGGGCGGCAGCATCTGCTGGCATCTCTGGGGAGGAAGACGTCTGCAGGATGATAGGAGTCTGCGGTCAGCGAACGCGGACGTTACACAATACAGTACATGATTTATAACAACACATGGTTCCCGCTTCATTTTCAGTCATGGGAAAAGGAGCGGTCCACTCTTCTTGTACTATGGTCACGCCCTCCCCTATGCACATCATTACTTTGTCCTTTATTTTTATGTTAAAATTTGGATGGTTAGTATGACAAAAAAAAGTTGATGTAAGCTGAATGTAATTAAGACTTTAGCATGTGGGTGTATCATGCTATAAGAGATGCTTCCTATGTCTCTGTCCCCCGAAATGTCACACCAGGCGTAGTGAGACACCGACCCATCCTCCATGTGTAGTCTCTGCTGCCAGTCCAAGGAAAGAGTAACCGGGAAAAGGAAACCTAACCGGATCTTCAAATGGATTCTAGCACACTGGGTGATATACTTTATTATCATATGCACATGATCAAAACCTGTGTCTTTTTTTACATTCCTTTTTCTAAAAACTAAAATACATTTTGCAAAAAAATAAAAATTGTTACAAATCTTGATTCGTGCATTTCCATTAAAAGAAATTGATGCCACCTCAATAGTTCTAGCCCAAGTCTACGCCAACTATAGAGTGAGACTAGTTCCCATAAATGTACTCATTGCCTTTCACGGCTCAAAACATCATCTTGGATTATACAGAACTGTGTTTGATGATGCAGAAAAAAGCTAAATCAGCCAAACTACCTTGATAAGTAGCATCCAGTGCAGAATCCTCTAAGGGTACTTAATGCCTATGGTCCGGTTGCTAAGTGATTGTGTAAATGAACAGTCACAGGACATGAATGGGGTAGAGTGAAAGAATGATTTATGCGGCTGGCATGTAATGTTGCCACCGCGATGTCTCTCTTACTGGAATATCTTCTTTATCACATCCTTTTCTTTTTTTAATCATTGTTTGGAGTAAGAACGCTGAATACACTGTAAATTACATAGAAAAGCAAGCAATGTTGACAATGATGGAAAAATGCAAAGACAGTTGCACGTCTTAAAATGGTCCTCGCACAATGGAGGGTTGACTGCTGTAGTGACTCTCATTCCGAACCATAACTACAAACAGAAGCGTGTACCGTGATTGAGCTTCTTGTTTGTATTTTTCACCTGATCTTTTATTAATGTTCATCTAGTATGCAAGGTGCCGTTTCAAATGTAATTGTAAAATATTTATGAGCGGCGTTTAGGGAACGGCTCTACTTTAGTCTGTGTATTACAAGAGGTAGAACATTAAATACTGCACTAATTAAATAGATGTATATAGCTATTTACTGTATGGCTTTTTTTTAGATAGCAGTGCCATGGTGCTGATATTATTACGTGTCAACAGCAGTGGAGAAAAAACATCTGGTAGCATAAAAAAAATAATATATGTGGGGTTATCAGATACATAAATGTTGCAAATGTGATAACCAACTTTCAAGTTGCCCCTGGACATCTCAGTGGCAAAATAGGAGAAGTGCCAATCTCTGCTCATACATACTCCATGGGGGTTGTGTTTTCAGCTGAACATGGCTCAAATATTTATAGCTCTTAGTGGAATACATTTGCAATATGGTTATAATTTGCGTCTCATGTTTTTTTTTGTTAAAATGCACTGTAAATGAACAGTAATGCATCTGTCTTATGTTTTTCCCGCAACTCTATTAAAATGAGCATGTTCAGTTATATATGTTCAAAGGTTAAAATATATACAGTACATATCTGATTCACATAGAGCGATTGGCCTCAAAGTACAAATCAGAATTGTTGTTGCTACAGTTGCAAGAAAAAAAGTAAGTAAATGTCATCTGATTGTTATCTAAGTCACAATTATACACAAACACAATATAACTAAACTAATAAGACACATACAATTGAACTGTTCATGTCCCCCTTTAGCAGTTTTATCTCCACCAAATGTTTCCTGTAACTGCAAATAAGATTTGCCGAACGTTGGAAATTTTGGTCGATTCCTCTCTGCAAATGTATTTCAGTTCATTAATATTTCTGGGATGCCTTACATGCATAGCCCTCTTCAGGTCATGCCAAGGATCTCAATAGGGTTATGGACAGGACTCTGACTTGGCCATTCCAAACACAAATTTTCTTTTTTAACCATTCTTTAGTTGCTTTACTTGTGTACTTTGGGTCAATGTCTTGTTGCATCACCCAACATCTGTTCAGCTTGAAGTCATGGACTGCGGCCCTTACATTCTACTGTAAAATGTTTGATACACCTTTGAATTCATTGTACCCTCAATGATCAGAAGTTCCTAAAGCAGCAAAGCAGCCAAAACCATGATGGTCCATCCACCCTGCCTCACGGTTGGGATGAGGTTTTGGTATTGGTGTAAAGTGTTCTTTTTCCCCCCAAACATAGTGTTGTGCATTTGTGATAAAAAGTTCCATTTATGTCTTATCTGTCCATGAAACATTTTCCCAGAAGCATTGTAAAACATCCAAAGGATCTTGGGCAAACGTGAGACATGCCACAATGTTTTATTTGGACAGTAGTGGCTTCCTTTGTGGTGTCCTTCCATCAACACCATTCTTGTTCAGCGTTTCTCTAATAGTGGACAGATAAACAGAGGTTTTTGCAATTTGTAGAATCTTCAGTTGGTCTTTAGCTGTTACCCTTGGGTTCTTTCTCACCTCTTTCAGGATTGTCCATTGTGCTCTTGGAGTGATCTTAACAGGACGCCCACTGCTAGGAAGAGTAGCAACAGTCCTGAATTTTCTCAGTTTGTATACAATTTGTCTTACCGTTGATTCATTTACAGTATACCCTGGTCTTTAGCAATGCTTTTGCAGCCTTTTCCAGCTTCATGACACGTCTTCTGAGGTCTTCTGAAAGTTATTGTCCTCAAGGCATAGTTCACACTAACTTATCTTTCTTGGGAAGAACAGATTTGTCAATAACCAAGCTTTGTGTGCCTTTATGTGATGAGCAAAGTAACTGTCAAATCCCACACATCCAATATACTCATGAAACGTTTGCACTGGGACAAACAATGTGTTAAAATGGCCCTGATAGAATGACATTTATAGACAGGCTGCAGAATTAAAGGAACTGGAACAAGGACAATATCCTAGAGGAACAGGATATTATATCCTCCATGTATGTGTTTGAGATAGGATAAAATACCCCAGGAAGTACTGCCAAATAATCAAAAGGATTAAAGGATACCACTGTAATATTCCCAAGTTATTTTATAGTTTGTTGCATTAACATTATTCTTAATCATTGGAAAAATTTGTGATGTTCTTTTAAATGCTCGCACACTGGGTTTGAGCCAAATCTGTGGGTTTCTCTTGAAACAATTCTATTATAGCGGAAATTTTCAAGAAAAATTAAAGTCAGGTCTTCAATTCTAGAGATCCAATGGGATGATTGACTAACATCAATGTTTTTTTTTAAATCTTCCCTCTTTCTATTCCTCGCTGGGGAGCGGGAGGTTTGGTAGGGATAAAAGTTGTCAAAAAGGGGACATTGTTCCTGTTTGTTCCTTTGTTGATTTATAAGATGTAATGCTGTGTTTAGCTGGAATGTGAGTAACAATTTCTTAAATTGTGTTTTACTAATTTTATCTTTCTTTTTATATTCAATAATTACAAAAAGTATTAAGTAAAAAAAACGATCACGACTTTCTATGCTGCACTGATATCTTGCCCTCAACCAAAGCAGAGATCCATGTATATGAAATATATCCCTCATCATACAGAACTGTACATTCTTTATACATAGTATGGGGCTGCTACCTGTAGCATGATTGGGTTTTATTTAGCCTGCTGCTATCACTACATTAAAGGCACTAATGCAGGCTGATCACACCATAGGATAATAGTTATATAAAGTCTGGAGCAAGATAGAGCATGCACACAACAGGCAACACTCAATTTTGGGTTGCCTACAGTCTTTCTTTCCCTTTTATAGTAGGTCTAAGTGTCTAAAAATGTTTTAGTAGACACTAGGGAATATGGACGAATGAAAAGGCTGATAAAGACCCTTTTCTGAGAACTGTCGCCATCTTTTCATGATACGAACGAGCGTGACAGATGCCGACAAATGACAGATATCTGCAGAAAGGGTTTATCTGCCATGTTGGATTTTTTTAAGTTGTGTCTGGTACAGTTTTGTAAAGTGGTTAATGCCAAATTACAAATCTGAACTCATCAATAAAGACCCAGACCAAGCCACAGATCATAAAAAAGAGATTGATCAGCGACTTATTGTTTTAACTTATGGTGTTGTCATTCCAACTTTCACAGACCAACCATGAATGACAAGTCGTTCAGATAATTTTCATCTTAAATTACTAATGTAAGTATAGTTTAAATGGTCACTAACTTTTTAACAAACTTTGCATAAATCAATAGTACTTGCGAATATAAGAACATTTGTAATATATCTATTTAGGGAAAAATGCCTCTTTCTCCTCTAATCAGGCTCCTTTCCTCTCCCCCTCCATCATTCCTAATTGTTCACTCACTGGAGATAGGAGCAGAGTGAGAGTGACAGAGTTACGCCATGAGATGCTGCTGCAGCTTCCTAGTAAGTGTTATATTTCACCCTAGTGCTGGATTCTCAGGTACACGGCTCAAAACTGCTGTATGACAAAAAGGCTGATGAAGACTATTTTCTGCAAACTGTTGCCATCTTTTCATGACAACGAGAGAGCGGGACAGACACCAACAGATAGAAGACTCAGCCCAAAGTATCAGCAATCAAGAAGGAGATCATTGCTTACTATGAGAACGGTTTTTCGTTTTGAGTGACATACAGAAGCTATTTTCTGGTTGGGATCCCTTCTGAGCAATGAGGACTCATTACTAAATTATGGCTAATGTTCTTGTGCAGCATTAAATAAAAAATCATGATACAAATCCCGCTAAAAGGTCTTTTTTTAAGCTCAAACTGTTTTCTAATGTTCCTATTTGCATGAGAATCTGATTCTGCAACAATAGCAAATCTCGTAAACCATACTGAAAAAATAGTGACATGAGCTTTCCATCCTGCTTCTAATGACTTTGTACAAAAATGCCTTCAGTAGCTCAGAAGGCAAATGATCCGATTAAAGCAGTTGAAGCAGAAATGTCAGAGCTCTGGTTGCAATGCGTCTAAGTGCCAATTTAGCTTGATCTGCACTCTCGGTGATGTTGGGCAGAAACAAAGTATATTGTTGATGAAAAATTGCAGATATTACCTTTGATGTATGGCTTCATTAGCGGCTGTGATGTTTTTTTGACAGAGTCATTGCCACTGCAGATATGCCTTGAATGATGCGTTATCCTATCAGTCCTAGGCACAAACTCCAATAAATGCAAGAGATGGCATAACATTTGAATGTGGACTGGCACCTATTTACATGGGTAGTTTTGAATCACTTTAGGTTATATTCTAGCACTTTGTAAAGTCTACTAGACTATATGCTGTAGACATAGCCAACGCTTGCTGTGCAACCCATCTGTATTGTAGTCATTAAAGGTAGACATCAATGCTGTTATGGAATAATTTATTTTACCCCTCTCCTCGCCCAGATTCTTTGTGTTGTATACTGTCTATTGTTTATTATATAAAGAGACTTCTATTCGCCTTGTTTTTTTGGCTTTGTATTATATGCAGTATGCAATTACATAATTCATCATCGAAAATATGAACAATTAAATTATATAAGAAGGTGAGCAAGATAATAAGGAAGAGGGCAGCATTCTCTCATATATCATATACAGTTTAGTAAGAAATGCTCCTACTTAAAAGACAATAACATTTTCACATTTATAATGATTTCCATTAACACCTTGCTAAATCCTGTAATCACATCACAAATAATGTGGTTTTTAAACTGTAGCTTGGGAAGATAATTGTATAGGCTTCCGGAATATAGTCCAATAAGCGGAGCAAACACAACTCCCATCTACAGAAAATTGCACAACAGCTGGGAGGATTTAAGAAGCTGTAAGATATACCTTCGGCATTGTGCTATAATTTATTTTGAAGATGTCATTTTTGTAAATTAAAAGAGTTTTTTTTTAAAGAAAGCCTCCAGTGGAAACACAACCTTCCATGTCTGCATTTCCCACCTGACTGTATACTACACTACTCTTCTTTTATGTACACTGTACTTACTTATTGAACTGCTGCCTTGTCTGTGCTTTAAAAAAGCCTCCATCTTGATTCTTAGATTTACCCAGCTTTCTCTTCCTCTCTGCTTTGCTATCAATCTCATGATGCTTCAGCACAGCATCACATGACCAGCTAAAGACCATACCATTTCTGCATGCTGGGGGACACTGTGATTACCAATCTCTCTATATTCTAAATAAGCTGAGAAACCATAAGTATACAGACAGGGAGGCTGTACTATATTCTTCTACATTATACCTGTGTGACAGGAACCTGTCTAAGTATCAGTGGTATCAGTATCAGTGGTAGCTGATGATAGAATATGTGCCCCCCCTGTGCTAAACTAGTGTGGTACAGGAACTGCTGAAGCCTGCGATGGGTGACACATAGTTCTCCAAAGAATCGAGTAGAGAAAGCGGGTCACCGAGCCTGATCCACACTGTTGCTAAGCAAACATCCCAGTCTGTTATATAGAGATAGAAGCAAGAAAAATAACAGGTGAGAGACTGACACATGAAATACCATAATGGAGCACGAGGGAAAGTTTAGTTTTGACTGGAGTGTCCTTTTAAGTTGTTTTTGAGTTGCAGTTCTGGTATACACAAATAATACATAGTATAATTAACATATAGAATACTTGCTATTTTGTTCAGTGTATTTATATGTATATTTTTCCTTCAGCAGGTACCCTTTCGCCATGGCCACCTATAGACACATGCCTACTGAGCCTATATGTAAATCCAACCCCGTATACAGATAAAACCAGACTCTAATTCTCAAAATTATGCATAGTTTTGTCCACACAACTACATAGGGTATACAGTTGATGAGGACACCCCAATTTCAGCAATAAGTGTGGGAGCCCATTTCCTTTCATTAAGGAGGGAAACGAGGAAATATTTGAGAAAAACTAGGGAAAAGATAAAATCTGTACAACTTCAATATAGAAAATTGTACAAACAGTAACAGACTCACTGCATAGGTTTAGCAAAATGTACCATGGTGGGTACGGTGAGCAAATAGTAGTATCATACAGCACTTAAATAATACAACCATAGTGTACATAAATAACGACTTCAACAAGGGATTGTAGTCAGCTCCTTCTTAGAACCATCCTGAAGTGGTGGAGACCATTAGATAGTGAGGGCCACAGGGAATTGGTCTTTTTATATCTGCAGGGGAAATGTAGAATTGCATGCCAACCATTCATAGGTATAAATGACTGATCATGAAATACATGGATAAGCTCTTTGTTCTGGCTAACAGAGGGGGTCCCGAGGGCATTTAGAAAGAGATTGTGTTCAGGAGACAATTTCTTTTACTGTTTCATGAATATTTACATAATAATACTTATGAACACCGAATAAATCTAATTTAAAAAAAAGCCTTACACATTTCGACATTCTGAAACAGGAATATTGGGGCTGATTTTTGTATATACTAGTCCTTCTCAATGAATTAGAATATCATCAAAAAGTTAATTTATTTCAGTAATTCAATTCAAAAAGTGAAATTCATATATTATATGGATTCATTAGACACAGAGTGATCTATTTCCAGCATTTTTTTTTCTTTTAATGTTGATGATTATAGGCTGGCTAACAGTTAATGAAAACCCAAAATTTAGTCTCTCAGAAAATTAGAATATTGTGTAAAAGTTGAAGATTGTAGACTCATGGTGTGGCACTCTAATCAGCTAATCAACTCAAAACACCTGCAAAGGTTTCCTAAGCCTTCAAATGGTCCAACAGCCTGGTTCAGCAGGCTACACAATCATGGGGAAAACTGTTGACTAGACAGTTGTCCAGAAGACAGTCATTGACACCCTCCACAAGGAGGGTAAGCCACAAAAGGACATTGCTAAAGAAGCTGGCTGTTGACAGAGTGCTGTATCCAAGCAAATTAATGGAAAGTTTTAGAGGAAGTGTGGTAGAAAAAGGTGCACAAGCAACAGGGATAACCGCAGCCTTGAAAGGATTGTCAAGAAAAGGCCATTCAAGAATCTTGGGGAAATTCACAAGGAGTGGTCTCCGGCTGGAGTCATTGCTTCAAGAGCCACCACACACAGATGTATCTAGGACAAGGGCTGCAACTGTCACATTTCTTGAGACAATGTCAGAAGCGTCTTAACGGAGAATAAGGACTGATCTGTTGCTCAGTGGTCCAAAGTCCTGTTTTCAGATGAAAGTAAATTTTGCATTTCATTGGGTAATCAAGGTCCCAGAGTCTGGAGGAAGAGTGGAGAGGCATTCATCTAAGTTGCTTGCGGTCCAGTGTGAAGTTCCACAGTCAGTGATTGTTTGGAGAGACATGTCCTCTGCTGGTGTTGGTCCACTGTGTTATATCAAGTCCAGAGTCAACGCACCCATCTACTAGGATATTTCGGAGCACTTCATGCTTCCCTCTGTTGACAAGCTTTATGGAGATGCTAATTTTATTTCCAGCAGGACTTGGCACCTGCCCACACTACCAAAAGTACCAATACCTGGTTCAATAACCACAGTATCAGTCTGCTTGATTGACCAGCAAACTCACCTGACCTAAACCCCATAGAGCATCTATGGGGTATTGTCAAGAGGAAGATGAGAGACACCAGACCCAACAATGCAGATGAGCTGAAGGCCGCTATCAAAGCAACCTGGGCTTCCATAACACCTCAACAGTGCCACAGGCTGATCACCTCCATGCCACGCCGCATTGATAACACCTCAGCAGTGCCACAGGCTGATCGCCTCCATGCCACACTGCATTGATAACACCTCAGCAGTGCCACAGGCTGATCACCTCCATGACACGCCGCATTGATGCTGTAATTCATGCAAAAGGAGCCCCGACCTTGTATTGAGTGCATATACTGTACATACTGTGGATCCTGTGTTATCTATATATATAGGTGTTATCTTTTATTGTAATCCTGCCTGTGATGATAATGAGATGACTGCTGAGAAGTGATCTCTACAGAACAGGAAGGGTCAGTCTATTGTGAATCTTAGTAGCCACAGTGAAACTGCAAGATTTTAGCATCATTTTTAAATATACAGTAGATACTGACAAAGGATATTAAATAAATTGCCAAAAATTCATTTTTTTTTTTAACATAAACACTTGATTTAAACAACAGGTAATTTTTTATGACACATTCCCTTTAAGATGTTAATCACCCGTGATTGGTAAATGACCAAAAATATAAAATGTCCCAGAAAAACGTCACATTACATAAATTTTTTTTAACTACGGTTTAATTGCCATTTCAACACAAAATAAACAATAAAACTAATATAATTGCTGTTAAACTGCATTAACAGATTTATATTCATTTTAGAATCAAGATTAAAATTAAAACCCATCAGAGAGGTTGTATGCCGCATTCTGAAACATCTGCAAATGAATGTCATGGAGACGAGGTCACGTTGTCCCTTGTTATTAAAATGTATCTATTAGCTGTTAGGATAATGGAAATTATATTCTCTTTGATAACAGCATTCCATGATTAAATACTGTCAATTTCGAGCAGTGACGGCTTCGAGGAAATGCTATATTTATGGCTGCTTAAATCAGGATAAAATTTGTTCAGGTGTTGAAAGTTCTATTTGCGATAAAGTTGGGATTAGTTTAGCATTATATATATATATATATATATATATATATATACACCACAATTTCCATACTGACATCCAGAAAATTATCTTTATACAACACTAGCTGGAGATAAGAAAAGTACAGCTCAGTGCAGGTTCTCCAGCGAGGCCTCATAGCGTGATAAAGAATATATTTCACTGTCTGGTTGTAAGCCAGGCTCGATTGGATGTCTTAAGTAGTATTTTCTTCTCTAGAAAAATTGAATGTTTGTGACAAGACTTTCACTTGTCTCCATTTCAAGTAGTGAAGTTAAACTTGTTCTCCTCTATAAATCCACCTTTCTTCAATCATCATTCCCACTTCAGCTCGGCAACTCTCCAGTAGCAGCTTTTGATCATGAAATGAGAAGATGGATAGAACATTCTCCATAATGCAGTACTGGTCTGTTTGAAGTCAGATAAAGCAATACATATCACTAAGGAGACCTTTCTACGAGGAAACTTTTAATTATCTTGGATTACAGGAAATAAACAGCATTATATGGGAGTATAGCCAAGTGTAAAACAGTAATGAGGTTATAAATTCTGTCACCTACCAATATGTATGAAAGAGCATTAAGCAATAATGCAAGGAAGACAGAAGAAAAAAATGGAAATGTCACGCAGAAAAAGAAAAACCTGAAATAAAATGATCAATAGATCAACAGGAGTTATTGCTTACTAAAGGTATGTGAACTCTTTAAGTATGGTCCGATGTAGCGGCATCCGCGAGTGGCCGAAACCCCGCTCACATTTGGTTGTGAATTACCGCACTATTTTTCTGGGTACTATGTCGGAGCATACCCTAGAAATTAGACCAATCGGGTCAATATAAAATATTTACTATTATTAATGATAATAATATATTACAGGGGTTGTCCACTACTGAACAACTGATGACCTATCTGAGTGACCAGTTGGAGGAGGATGCGGTAAATATATGTTATCTGCAAATGGGAATTTCCACCATGATGTTATTGATACGATGGAACAGAAGACCAGCACCTTCCGCTGCAGGGCAGCTTCTCAAAAGCGGAGGACCAGGGTGGGGAGGAAATTGTTCGGTTTTACTTTTCTAAACTTGAAAATCCTTAATAAAATATTTTATTGATCTAAAAAAAGCTATCCAAAAATCATCAACATTAGATATGAAACAGAAAATTATGCCTGGGTCGGTTTTAGGGGACGGCAAACTGAACAACTAGTATTATTTAGCAGTAGTTCTTTACGGGAGTATTATTTTGATACTGCATATTTTTGGGGAACAACAGTATATAATGGTATAATGTGGACTGCATATAGTAGTATTATCTTGGAGCTATATGGCAGTATGCCAGTATTATGTGGACTGAAATTATGGGAGACCTGCTTTGACAATTGCCTAGGACCGCTCTTTCTGTAAAGCTGACCTTGCAAATATCTATAACTATTGGAGGATCCTCGGGCAAACTGAAAGAAACAGACAACGGTAATTTGTTTAAGACCCCCCCCCCCCCCCCGATACCACACTTATTCCCCTGGTTTAGTGTGTACATCAGAAAAGCTCCCGGCATATGCGCTAAACAACTACATAGGGCTCCATTTGCCCGACAGAAGACAAAAAGACTGTCCGTCTGGTCTCCATCTGTACACGTCAGGGCTGTATACGTCAGTATAGCTTTTTTTTAAGGATGGAATGGTGTAGTAGACTAGGCTCCTCCATCCTGAGGGATCCTGAGAAAAAGTACACCACGCAATATTCGGTTTTTCAACATGGGAGCCTATGGGTGACGTATGCCACTATATGGCATATGGCATAGGTATAAATTAAACATATATGTCACTGCCATTTTAACAATGGCTGCAAATTAGATAAAGAAAGAAGCAATACTTACCTATAATTTCCGCCGGCAATTCAGTGCTGACGATCCAGCGACATTGCCGGTCATTGTTCAAATGCACATAGCATGTGACTGCTGCAACCAATCAAAGGACTCAACGGGGCTTAGAGAAGAAAAATCATTTTTCTGGCGCCATTTTGCAGCAATTCGTGCACCACGAACACGAAAAGTTTCAGAATTTGCCTACCGTGAAATTTTGGGGACACTCAGCCCGAATTCAATTAGTTTAGAATCGATTCGCTCATCTCTAATCAATTCTGAAGCAAAGCTACAGGAATTACTGACTATTTTGAATGCGTACTGTAACTTATGCAATGCATATTAAAAAATGGAAACATTGTTGAAACGCATTCTTCCAATTCTTAATACACATTTTATCTTTCCAGGCAGCCTTTGCTACACACATTCACAATTTGCTGAGTAGATGATCCTGGTTATCTCCTTAAATATATTACATGCCAATAACATTGTGCTGCAAATCGAAAGCATTTTCATAGACATTAAAATGTGCATGAGACAGTTTTTGGGTAAAACATGAGTTTGTTATATTGTGAATGAACATAAGCGAATAATTGTGTTAGTGAGTCCAACCATGGAGAGCTCAGTATGTTGGGAGTTTTGTGTTACTCTTCACTGCCAAATGTTGAAATGATATTATGCCTATTTGTCTAGTGTGGGGTATACACAGAAGAGCTACAGCCAGCTACAACGGATGTCATTTTAAGGTGAATATCTTATGGATCAAGAAAGAATGACTTGCTAATCTATCTTCTGCAGAATTAGCATTTATTTTTAAAAGTGAAAATTAGAATTGTCTCCTTAAGGTGAATTTACACCTTGAACACCATTTTTTTTTAAATAATCTTATTGGATTCAAAATTCTGTGCTGATTTTTTATTTAATATATATTTAGAGAGGTTGGTGTTCCATTTTTTTGATAAAGAGCTCCAAATGCCCTGCATAGACTTTAAAGACAAGATGCTTTGGCTAACTGTGGCACCACTAGAGGGAGCTACTACCTAGTGCAGACTGTGTATACATTGAACTGAATAATAAGACAGTATGCATTGAACTCCTAAGCGCCCCCTAGTGGTGACTGCAGGCTATCAGCATGTTATATATATTGTATATAGACACACATTTTAAAAGTATAAAAAAATCTCCTTCTTGGTTTCCCAATATTTCAACATGCATATTATACGGCATATTTCAGCCTTATCCTTTAAAAAAAAAAAAAAAGTATTAAAAGTTCAAAAAATTCCCCTTTTCCCATTTTTCCCCTAATGCAATGTTAAAACACATAAAAGTTAACATAACTGGTATCGCCACATTCGTAAAAGTCCAAACTATCACAGTATAGCGTTTTTTAACCCGCTCGGTGAACGCCGTAAACAAAATATATATAAAACATGCAAATTGCTGTTTTTTGGTCACTTTAGCTCTCCAAAAAAATGAAAAATAAAGTGATCAAAAAGTCATATGTACCCCAGAATGGTATGGACTGCAGTCAGATGACAGCTGATCCACTCTTCCTTTCCTTCACTGATCAAGAGAGCAATACATGTACTAGCTCAAAATATGGTGAGGACCACAGACCATGGGTAACTAACCGCTGGAGACAACACAAAGCTGGAAATCGGGAACTGCGGCAATCATCCAATGGATTGGCACACTCAGTACCATTACTTTTGCCAACTTTGTCTTGGGATTGAAAAGAGCTTGCCTTACCATTGGCCATAAATGTAAACCTTCGATATGTAAAATAAAATGTTGTAAGACGTGTAAAAGGAGTTTGCATGATTGAAGGCTCCTACATCAAACACTTTAGATGCACATGTTTTGAGAAACCCGCAGTGAGCCCCATTTGTAGGGCTTAGGACATATTTACTGAAATGATGCCAACAGCTCTCAATGAGTTCTTTTGCCTATAATTACTGCAGATAAACATTTATGTCTTTTTTATTCTGAACGTTCTATGACAAGCTTGGCAGCAGTTTCTGAAATCTAAGTGGGGGGTGTGGAAAACAGTTTGCTGCTTAATGAACCCTGAAGAAATTCTGGTGGATGTTTTTAGCTGCCTTTCAACAGCCTCGAATAATTCCAGGTGTCGGCCATAAAAAAGAGGTATCATTATATCCTCGCTCATGCACTGTGCGTGCTACTTTCCGTTCATTTGTCTCTTTTTATGAGAGCTGGTGGAGTAGTGCAAGTTTTAAGTACAGCGTAGGGGAAATTATATGTGATGGTAAAATGAAGCAAAGGTATTATGTGCAGGTGTGAAAATGAGTTAATATTTAAATGTGTTCTTCATCTGGGGCAGATAAAAAGAAATATTTTAAACTGATGTAAATTAAAAAGCATTAAAGCAATATTTACACCGGTAAAATATGGATGACGTAAGTCCCACTTCCTAAAAAATTTTATGGGCCGTGAGCAGACTACGACTACGCTATTCATTCCGTCAAAAAGACAGAACCCTTGCACAACGGAGACGAATGGAAACTATATTGCACCGGATCCGTCACCATTCAAATCAATGGTGATGGAAACGGAAACATATGGTTTCCATTTGTTTCAGTCAGGACTCCAGTCTGACGGAAAGCTCAGACGGTACATCAGGACAGAGCCCTGATGCAGATGTGAACGAAGGATTCTAAGTTAGCTGAAACGTTGCTGCTGTTGTAAGATTCAGGCCGGGTTCACACGTTTCGTAAATACTGCGGATTTTCCTCAACGGATTACTGCAGCGTATTAGAGTAGCAGCAGGGTGGATTAGATTTTAACAAATCTCATCCACACGCTGCATCAAAAACGTGCGGTGCGGAATTGCTGCTTCTGTTGCAGATTTTTCCCACAACAAACAGCAGATGTTGCGATTTTGCAGCGGAAAAGCTGCGATTCTGCCGCAAGGATTGCAACTCGGAAAAAAGAAAAAAACCTCATACTAACCAAGGTTTCTTCTCCTGCGTCCAGCCCAGCCTACAGGGATGATGTTACATCCCATGTGACTGCTGCAGCCAATTACATGGAGTGAAACGATATTCCAGGAGGCCGGGCTGCAGGACGTCAGAGGGACGCGTCACCATGGCTAGGGGTAAGTATGAACTTTTTTTCTTTTTACCTGCTATTTTCCAAAGCGAACATTACGGCCGAAATACTGCACCACAATTTGGTGAGGTTTTTCAGCCGAAATTCCCTGCTAGGATCCAGGGCGGATACGCAATGTACTTTTATGCAGCGTATCTTCCCAGTGTGAACTTATCATTATGGCTGTTTAAGAGTAGGGACTCACACACAGTGTAAACATTGCAGATATTCCGCAATGGATTTCATTAGCAGCAGAGTGGATGATATTTGAACAAATCTCATCCACACACTGCGGAAAAAGTTTGCAGAGAAACCATTCATAAATTTTAATCCACAGCATAAAAATTTCTGCTGCAGAATCGCTGCTTTTCTGTTGCAGGTTTTCCATATTAAATTCAATGGGTGGTAAAACCCGTAACTAATAGGCAAATGTTGTAATTTTTTGGGTGGAAAACTGCGATTCCGCCACAATAAAACGCAAATCAGAAAAAAACGAAAACTTTTTTTGGTTTAAAAATAATAAAAAAGAAAAGAGTTAATACTTACCCCCAGGCATTGTCATAGCGATGCAAATCACTGTTCTGAGTGCATTCCGGCCTCCTGGGATGATGTTTCATCCCATGTGACTGCTGCAGCTAATCAAGGGCTGGAGCGGTCACATGAACAGCAGCATTATCCCAGGAGGCCGGAATGCACTCAGAGCAGAGGGATGCGTCGCTATGAGGGTATGTTCACATGGCCTATTTTCAGCCGTTTTTCTGGCCGTAAACACGCGAAAAACGGCCGAAAAATCGAAAGCAGAATGCCTCCAAACATCTGCTTTTTCTGTTCCGACCTAGCGTTTTTTGCGGCGTTTTTTTACGCCTAAAAAAAACGGCTGTGAAAAAGAAGCGTAGGTCACTTCTTGGGACATTTTTGGTGCTGTTTTTCATTGACTCTATGGAAAAATCTCCAAAAACGGCCATAAAAAACCTCTGAATATCAGGAGCTGTTTTCTCTTGAAAACAGCCCTGTATTTTAAGACGTTTTTGACTCTGCTTGTGAACATACCCTCACAATGGAGAGCTGGGTAAGTCTGAAACTTTTTTAAGCAGTATATCTGCAGCGGAGATACCACCTGAAAAACTGCAACACAATTTGGTGCGGTTTTTCGGTTGGAATTCCCCGCGGCTTCCAGGGCGGATACGCTGTCTACTTTTATGCAGTGTTTCCGATCTGTGTGCTCTTACCCTAAAATATGAAGATTATGTGAATGCTAATGTCCTAAAAAAATAATATTTTTGGAATTCCATTGAATGAATGAAAGCTGACCCATTGTGACGGTCTGTTGCATTGCACTATTAGATGTGACCATTTTGCCGCTCTCATCCACTATGATCCCCAGTAATCCCACCTTTTTAAACTTGGAAAAATAATGCAGGTCAGAAATGGAATTAGCGGGAGACTCCAATGATGTCCTAATGTTCTTTAGAGGGTCACATCAGCGCCACACAGAGGATGGAATATAATGTTCTGCGTCCTGTTTGGCGTTGAAACGAATTGTTAATTTTCAAAGAATTCAATTATTTATGGCATCACAACGAATCCTGAAGATTCTGTCTGATATACGGCGGAATCGCAGCTTTTCTGCTGCAAAAATCGCAAAATTTGCTATTAGTTGCAGATTTTACCTCTCCTTTAAATTCAATGGGGAAAAACCGCAACAAAAGTGCAATAATTCCTCTGCTTGTCAATTTATTTTAAAAAAAACGCACCGCGGCTCATTTTATGAACGTTTTCAAAAAATTTGTTCAAATCTCATTCGCTTTTCTGTTACTGTAATACTCACCGGACTTTCCGCAATGAAATCCGTAGCGGACAATTTGCAGCTAATCTGCCCAGTGTGGACATACTCTTAGGACTTATTATCCATGTATGATTTAGGCTGGGGCGACATGGGCGCACTCATGAATTACTGCAATATCGAAGAATCTCCACGTATTGTGAGTGCATTTCCACGTGTAGTGATAGACACGAGGATTCTGACATGGTTGCCTGCAACTTTTTTACCGCATAGGTATACATTGAGATCCCTTGAGAGTCGTGGTAATTCCGCAGTTTTTCCAGTAATAATATTCAATAATATGAATAATGTGCAGGTAAATTAATAAGAATGTAATAAGTGTGTAATATAATGCATGTATGGATCCATGATCATTTACTACATGTGTCCAAATTTAAATTAAAGGGTAACTAAACATTTGACTAAGTTCTGACATGTCATAGTGAAAGTGACATGTCAGAAGCTTTGATTGGTGGGGTCCGAGCACTGAGACCCCCACCAATCGCTAAAACAAAGCGGCAGAAGTGCTCGTGTGAGCGCTCAGTCGCTTAGGTACTGTTCGGCTTTTTCCGGAAATCAATATATCGGAGTGCGGGCTCAATAGAAAGTCTATGAGCCCGTACTCCGATACATCGGCTTTCTGGAAAAAGCCAAACAGAAAAAAAGCGGCTGAGCGCTTACAAGAGCGATTTTGCCACTTTGTTTTAGCGATCTGTGGGGGTCTCAGTGCTCGGACCCCCACCAATCAAAGCTTCTGATATGTCACTATGACATGTCAGAAGTTTGTAGAATGTTTAGTTACCCTTTAATAGTCCATGCTAAAGCAAGAAGTTCCACAAGACTCTATTATCTTCAATTATTATAGCAATATGACGTCCTTAAAACAATATAATGATATAATCTTAAAATAATTGCATTAAATGAGGCACTAGAGGGGAGAGTGTCAACTATGTGTTTGCTGATGCTGACATTGCCTGTGATAATTTCTTTAGACTAGATTGGATTTATTGATTTTTGAATCTCGCCTCTTCGACAGCAATTCCACCAATTCCCTTAATCCGCAGAAGCCACAGTTCAGTTCATCCTTTGTCTGGTAAGAAGGATCTATACAAAGTGACAGAAATATTACTACTCCGGCCAATTATTTATTGTTTTTTCATCTATTTGTGTCTTATCTGCTAATTAATTTCCAGTGAAATGTCTGTGACCATATATTAACATCTGAAGGATCATAGTCTTCTCGAAAGATTAGATGTTTGTCTGATCTATTTTACTTTTTCTGCACTTGTCTTATATTGTTAACATTGAGTCAGACTTGATGGATATATTTTCAAAAGATTCTTTAAAAATAAGACTGGAACAGAGTTTAATGGCTTAAAATCTGGAAAAAAAACTTAAAAACTGTTTTCTGTCTGCTGTATATATCCTCCCCATCCCAACTAAGCGGTAGTCTCAAAGACTTCTTTTAGGCTATGTTCACACATGGTGGATACGCTGCGTAAAAGCACACAGCATATCCGCCCTGCTTACCACGTAGAGTTCTGGCCGAAAAACTGCACCAAATTGTGGTGCAGTTTTTCATGCGTAATGTCCGCTGCGGAAAACAGCACTTAAAAAAAGTTCATACTTACCCGGCGTGTCCCTCTGACATCCTGCAGCCTGGCCTCCTGGGATGATGTTTTATCCCATGTGACCGCTACAGCCTGTGATTGGCTGCAGCAGTCAAATGGGATGAAACATCATCCCCGGATGTCGAGCTGGACGCAGAAGCAGAGAGTTCTGTGTAAATATATATTTTTTTTCCTGAGTTGCGATTTGTGAGGCGGAATCACAGCTTTTCCACAGCAAATATCACAACATCTGCTATTTGTTGCGGGTTTTACATCCCCACTGAATTCAATTGGGAAAATCCACAACAGAACATTTATGAAAGTTTTTCCAGCTGTTTTCTATGCAGCGTGTAGATGAGATTTGCTGCTACTGTAATACGCTGCGGATTTTCTGCAATAAAATCTGTTGTAGAAAATCTGCACTATTTACGCTACGTGTGAACCCGGCTTTAGATCATTTGGATATCCGCTCATGATCCCCTCTTTGAGCCCGATTGAAGAATCTCTATTATCAGTGGCTCCCACTCTAGCGGACCCGGCTTATCCATATATTGAATGCAGGTTCATTCATTTAAAAGGCCATCATATAATACTGCATTTGTACGGGTGACCATAACAGGTTTCAAAAGCTGGACACTCAAGTTTCAAAAAGGAATTGTTGAGATGCAACAACCCCTTTAAAGTCAGCATCCCTAGTGGTCTCGAGCAGAGAAGGGGTTTATGCCAGCATTCCTGGTGGTCTAGGGCAGAGGAGGAGTTACTCTCTGCATCCCTGGTGGCCTAGAGCAAGGAAGGGGTTAATGTTTATTCACCACCCCTGACAACAGTATTGTAGTTGTGACAAGAAGCCGAAAACGAATGTCTCTCTGCTTTCTCCCCCGTTCGGCTCTGATCAAAGAGATCAGAGCTATGAAGGGACAAGCAGTGGTTTAAAAGCTGCAGTTCTCTCAATCATGGGTCCTGATCACTGATGGGAGATCTCAGGGACCATGTGCAGGTCCAAATTGTCCTGGAGTGGACGGATATCTGAAGGGGTTTTCCTAGACTTTTATATTGTTGGTCTTTAATTTGACATAGGACATCAATATCAGTGGGATCCGACTCTGATGTCTGAAGGGACCGCGGTGAGGAACACGGGCTCCTTTTCATAGTTACCAGAAACAGTGCCGTACACATCCGTAACAATTGTGCCTGGGATTGCAGCTCAGTCCCCTTCAGACAGCTTATCAGTTGGGTGCCAGTAGTCGGCCCCGCAACGATCCGATATTGATGACATATCCTAAGGATAGGCCATCAATATAAAAGTCCGGAAAGAACCCTTTAAGTTATGTGGTCATTCTGCCGCTTAGTTGAAGGGGTACAGTGCTCCAGACATCTCCTGCCTTCAGTGCCTGGGACAGGAAGTAGCTGAGCTGAAAGCTACAATTGCCAACCATAATACTTCTAACAGGTCTGCTTTTTCAGCCACCTGGTCGCCCAGAGGTTACTCCTCCCTCCAATCTCTAGGGTCTCATAATGAGGGAACCCATTTCCTCCCATTCCTTCTCCTATGCAGGAACATGCTTGAGCTATGCCTTCAGAATGCGATGGTCCGGTTCAGACCATCAGAGAGCTATTGGGGTTTCATTTTTTTGGTGTTTGTCCTGATCAGACCTCATTCCTTTGCTCTAATTCAGTATTTATTATTCTCCATTGACCTTTTTTTTGTATGTAGCTTACAATCTATTTCTCTTTCACACTTATTCTCTCCCCCCTCCTGGGGTGGAATGTTGCTTTTTTACTTTTTGATTTGCCTTGTTTTTTTATTGCCATATACAGTGAAGGAAATAAGTATTTGAACCCTTGCTGATTTTGTAAGTTTGCCCACTGTCAAAGACATGAACAGTCTAGAATTTTTAGGCTAGGTTAATTTTACCAGTGAGAGATAGATTATATAAAAAAAAAAAAAGAAAATCACATAGTCAAAATTATATATATTTATTTGCATTGTGCACAGAGAAATAAGTATTTGATCCCTTTGCCAAACAAGACTTAATACTTGGTGGCAAACACAGCAGTCAGACGTTTTTTGTAGTTGATGATGAGTGTAAAGGATCTGCCAGGCACAGCTTCGGGGTTAACTCCCAGAACTAATCAGTCAGCACCTGAGAATACATCCCTGAAACTGACTCCTGCTTCCACCATTCAGGCTGGCAGGCTTAGGAGTGGGAGAGCCTATCGTAACCTGGCCAGACTCAGCTAGCTCCCGCCCTCGGTCTATTTAAGCCTGCCCTTCCTGTCCCTCGGTGCTTGTGATTCTTTCCTTGTGGTTTCCTGGCCCAGCTACAGCTCCTGCTATTTTTGATCCTGCTCCATACAGACCCTGGCTTACCGACTACTCTTCTGCTTTTCGTTTTGTACCTCGCACACTCCTGGCTTGACTCGGCTCGTTCACCACTCTGGTTGCTCACGGTGTTGCCGTGGGCAACTGCCCCTTTTCCTTGCGTGTGTTCCTTTGTATGTTTGTCGTGTTTGTCGTGCACTTACTGAGCGCAGGGACCGCCGCCCAGTTGTACCCCGTCGCCTAGGGTGGGTCGTTGCAAGTAGGCAGAGACAGAGTGGCGGGTAGATTAGGGCTCACTTGTCCGTCTCCCTACCCCCTGCCATTACATAATCACAAGCCCATACCTAGTCTACCCCTGGTCCCTGACACCACTATGGATCCCCGTGAGACCCTGGCTCAGCAAATGCAGGGTCTCACCCTACAGGTCCAGGCCCTGGCTCAGAGGGTCAACCAGCCTGATGCTACCCTGGTAGTTCCCCTCACCGCACCTCTTGAACCCCACCTCAAGTTGCCCGACCGGTTCTCAGGGGACCGGAGGGCTTTTCTCTCCTTTCGGGAGAGTTATAGGCTTTACTTTCGTTTAAAGTCGCATTCCTCAGGTTCTGAGAGCCAGCGGGTGGGTATAATTATGTCCCGGCTCCAGGAAGGGCCCCAAGAGTGGGCCTTCTCCTTGGCTCCTGACGCCCCTGAACTTTCCTCCGTTGATTGTTTCTTTTCTGCTCTCGGACTTATTTATGACGAGACTGACAGGACTGCCTTTGCCGAGAGTCAGCTGGTGACCTTAAGTCAGGGTAAGAGACCTGTTGAGGAGTATTGCTCTGACTTTCGGTAGTGGTGCGTAGCTTCTCGGTGGAATGACCCGGCCTTAAGGTGCCAGTTTAGGTTGGGTCTGTCGAATGCCCTTAAAGACCTGCTAGTTAGCTATCCCTCTTCTGACTCCCTAGACCAGGTTATGGCTTTAGCGGTACGACTTGACCGACGTCTCAGGGAATGACAACGTGAACGTTTATGTGTTTTCTCCTCCGACTCCCCCATGATGCCTCCCGAAGCTCCGTTGCTTCGTTCCTCCCCGAAAGATTCAGAGATACCTATGCAACTCGGGGCCTCCGTGTCCCCCCAACAACGTAGAGAATTCCGCAGGAAGAATGGTCTCTGCTTCTACTGTGGGGACGACAAGCATCAAGTGAACAACTGTCCTAAGCGTAAGATTGCAGCCAGAGAACTTCCGCGTCTAAGTGATCATCGGGGAGGTCACTTGGGCGCACAGGTATTTCCCGTAAATAGGAAACGTACTAAGATCTTGCTTCCCTTTCAGGTCTCTTTTGGTGGTAGGTCTGCTACCGGCAGTGCCTTCGTGGATTCAGGGTCCTCTAATAATATCATGTCTGTGGAATTTGCTATGTCCCTTGCTATGCCTCTGATTGATTTGCCTAAACCTGTCCCGGTAGTGGGTATCGACTCCACTCCTCTTGCTAATGGTTATTTTACACAGCATACCCCTGTGTTTGAACTCCTTGTTGGCTCCATGCATTTGGAGCAATGCTCTGTACTGTTGATGCAGGGATTATCGTACGATTTGGTTCTAGGTCTTCCCTGGTTGCAGTTGCATAATCCCACGTTTGACTGGAATACTGGGGAGCTAACCAAATGGGGTAATGAATGTTGTACGTCATGTTTTTCCGTTAATTCTATTTCTCCCCCTAAGGAGGCGAATACGCTACCCGAGTTTGTTCAGGACTTCGCTGATGTTTTCTCTAGGGAGGCCTCCGAAGTGTTACCTCCTCATAGAGAATACGATTGCACTATCGAATTGGTACCAGGAGCTAAGCTTCCTAAGGGTAGGATATTTAATCTTTCTTGTCCCGAATGTGAAGCCATGAGAGTGTATATCCAGGAATCCCTGGCCAAGGGTTACATTCATCCCTCTTCTTCTCCGGTAGGTGCTGGCTTCTTCTTCGTGGGGAAGAAGGATGGTGGTCTTAGGCCATGCATTGACTACAGTAGCCTGAATAAGGTCACGGTAAGGAACCAGTATCCCCTTCCTTTGATTCCTGATCTCTTTAATCAGGTTCAGGGGGCCCAATGGTTTTCTAAATTGGATCTACGGGGGGCGTATAACCTTATTCGCATCAAAGAGGGGGATGAGTGGAAGACTGCGTTTAACACGCCCGAAGGCCATTTCGAATACCTCGTCATGCCCTTTGGGTTGTGTAATGCCCCTGCGGTCTTCCAGAATTTCATAAATTAGATTTTGAGAAATTTCCTGGGGATTTTTCTGGTAGTGTACCTTGATGACATACTGGTGTTTTCCAAGGACTGGTCCTCCCACATTGAGCATGTCAGGAAGGTGCTCCAGGTCCTTCGGGAAAACAAACTGTTTGCCAAAACCGAAAAATGTGTGTTTGGGGTACAGGAAATTCCATTTTTGGGTCAAATCCTCACTCCTCATGAATTCCGCATGGGCCCCGCCAAGGTTCAGGCTGTGGCGGAATGGGTCCAACCTGCCTCCCTGAAGGCGTTACAGTGTTTTTTGGGGTTCGCTAATTATTACAGGAGATTTATTGCTAACTTCTCGGTCATCGCTAAGCCTCTTACGGACCTCACTCGCAAAGGTGCTGATCTCCTCCACTGGCCTCCTGAGGCTGTCCAGGCTTTTGAGGTCCTTAAGAAGTGCTTTGTCTCGGCCCCGGTGCTGGTTCAGCCCAACCAAATGGAGCCATTTATCGTGGAAGTTGACGCATCTGAGGTGGGAGTGGGGGCTGTCTTGTCCCAGGGTACCAGGTCCCTCACCCATCTCCGCCCCTGTGCCTACTTCTCCAGGAAGTTTTCGCCAACTGAAAGTAACTATGATATTGGCAACCGCGAACTCTTAGCCATTAAATGGGCATTTGAAGAGTGGCGCCACTTCCTGGAGGGGGCTAGGCACCAGGTAACGGTCCTTACCGACCACAAGAATCTGGTCTTCCTAGAATCTGCCCGGAGGCTAAACCCGAGACAAGCTCGATGGGCGTTATTTTTTACCAGATTCAATTTTTTGGTTACCTATAGGGCTGGGTCTAAAAATATTAAGGCTGATGCACTGTCGCGTAGCTTCATGGCCAGCCCTCCTTCGGAGGAAGATCCTGCTTGTATTTTGCCTCCAGGTATAATCATTTCCTCGATCGATTCTGATTTAGTCTCTGATATTGCTGCTGATCAAGGTGCAGCTCCCGGGAACCTTCCTGAGAACAAGCTGTTTGTTCCCCTGCAATTCCGGCTAAGGGTACTTAGGGAAAATCATGACTCCGCACTATCTGGCCATCCAGGCATCCTGGGTACCAAACACCTCATTACCAGAAATTATTGGTGGCCTGGGTTGCCTAAAGACGTTAAGGCCTATGTCGCCGCTTGTGAGGTTTGTGCTAGGTCCAAGACTCCCAGGTCCCGACCAGCGGGCTTACTGCGTTCGTTGCCCATTCCCCAGAGACCTTGGACACATATCTCCATGGATTTTATCACCGATTTGCCTCCATCCCAAGGCAAGTCGGTGGTGTGGGTGGTGGTGGACCGCTTCAGTAAGATGTGCCACTTTGTGCCCCTCAAGAAACTACCCAACGCCAAAACGTTGGCTACCTTGTTTGTCAAACACATCCTGCGTCTTCATGGGGTCCCTGTCAATATTGTTTCGGACAGAGGGGTACAATTTGTTTCATTGTTTTGGAGAGCCTTCTGTATTAAGTTGGGGATTGATCTGTCCTTCTCCTCTGCCTTCCATCCTGAAACCAATGGCCAAACGGAGAGGACTAATCAATCTCTAGAACAATACTTAAGGTGTTTTGTCTCTGACTGTCAATTTGATTGGGTCTCTTTCATTCCCCTCGCCGAATTTTCCCTTAATAACCGGGTCAGTAACTCGTCAGGGGTCTCTCCTTTTTTTTGTAATTTTGGGTTTAATCCACGGTTCTCCTCCGTTTCACCTGGTAGTTCCAACAATCCCGAGGTAGAGGTCGTTCATCGGGAACTGTGCACAGTCTGGGCCCAGGTTCAGAAAAACCTAGAGGTGTCCCAGAGCGTACAAAAAACTCAGGCTGATAAAAAACGTTCTGCTAACCCCCTGTTTATGGTCGGGGATCTGGTGTGGTTGTCGTCTAGGAACTTGCGTCTCAAGGTTCCGTCCAAGAAGTTTGCTCCCCGGTTTATTGGGCCGTATAAGGTCATTGAGGTCCTCAATCCTGTCTCCTTCCGGCTGGAGTTACCCCCGTCTTTTCGGATACACGACGTGTTTCATGCCTCCCTCCTCAAACGCTGCTCCCCGTCCTTGGCTCCCTCGAGGAGACCTCCTGTTCCCGTCCTCACCCCTGAGGGGGTGGAATTCGAGGTGGCCAGGATTGTGGACAGCAAGATGGTCCAAGGCTCCCTCCAGTACCTGGTCCATTGGAGAGGATACGGGCCCGAGGAGAGGACTTGGGTACCCGCCCGGGATGTTCACACTGGGGTATTGGTCAGGAGGTTCCACCTGCGTTTCCCCAGTAAGCCAGGTCCACTTAGAAAGGGTCCGGTGGCCCCTCATAAAAGGGGGGGTACTGTAAAGGATCTGCCAGGCACAGCTTCGGGGTTAACTTCCAGAACTAATCAGTCAGCACCTGAGAATACATCCCTGAGACTGACTCCTGCTTCCACCATTCAGGCTGGCAGGCTTAGGAGTGGGAGAGCCTATCGTAACCTGGCCAGACTCAGCTAGCTCCCGCCCTCGGTCTATTTAAGCCTGCCCTTCCTGTCCCTCGGTGCTTGTGATTCTTTCCTTGTGGTTTCCTGGCCCAGCTACAGCTCCTGCTATTTTTGATCCTGCTCCATACAGACCCTGGCTTACCGACTACTCTTCTGCTTTTCGTTTTGTACCTCTCATACTCCTGGCTTGACTCGGCTCGTTCACCACTCTGGTTGCTCACGGTGTTGCCGTGGGCAACTGCCCCTTTTCCTTGCGTGTGTTCCTTTGTATGTTTGTCGTGTTTGTCGTGCACTTACTGAGCGCAGGGACCACCGCCCAGTTGTACCCCGTCGCCTAGTGTGGGTCGTTGCAAGTAGGCAGGGACAGAGTGGCGTGTAGATTAGGGCTCACTTGTCCGTCTCCCTACCCCCTGCCATTACAATGAGGTTTGCACACATGTTAGATGGAATTTTGGCCCACTCCTCCTTGCCGCTGTCGCTTGGCAACTCGGATCTTCAGCTCCCTCCATAAGTTTTCGATGGGATTAAGGTCTGGAGACTGGCTAGGCCACTCCATGACCTTAATGTGCTTCTTTTTGAGCCACTCCTTTGTTGCCTTGGCTGTATGTTTCGGGTCATTGTCGTGCTGGAAGACCCAGCCACAAGCCATTTTTAATGTCCTGGTGGAGGGAAGGAGGTTGTCACTCAGGATTTGACGGTACATGGCTCCATCCATTCTCCCATTGATGCGGTGAAGTAGTCCTGTGCCCTTAGCAGAGAAACACCCCCAAAACATAATGTTTCCACCTCCATGCTTGACAGTGGGGACGGTGTTCTTTGGGTCATAGGCAGCATCTCTCTTCCTCCAAACACGGCGAGTTGAGTTAATGCCAAAGAGCTCAATTTTAGTCTCATCTGACCACAGCACCTTCTCCCAATCACTCTCAGAATCATCCAGATGTTAATTTGCAAACTTCAGACGGGCCTGTACATGTACCTTCTTGAGCAGGGGGACCTTGCGGGCACTGCAGGATTTTAATCCATTACGGCGTAATGTGTTACCAATGGTTTTCTTGGTGATTGTGGTCCCAGCTACCTTGAGATCATTAACAAGTTCCCCCCGTGTAGTTTTCGGCTGAGCTCTCACCTTCCTCAGGATCAAGGATACACCACGAGGTGAGATTTTGCATGGAGCCCCAGATCGATGTCGATTGACAGTCATTTTGTATGTATTCCATTTTCTTACTATTGCACCAACAGTTGTCTCCTTCTCACCCAGCGTCTTACTTATGGTTTTGTAGCCCATTCCAGCCTTGTGCAGGTCTATGATCTTGTCCCTGACATCCTTAGAATAAGAGAAAAGTGCCTTTATTTCCAGTCAAGCTATAGTATTATGTAATGTATATGTTATTAAAATATAACTTGATTTCGCAGTCATTAAACTCAGGTGTTGTACCAAAGATTTTTATATCCTCAATCTCCTTGGAGAGCTGCAGTTTGATTGTTTCAAACGCACGTTTTTCAAAGTCAAGAAGGTACTGTAACATACGCAAGGAGTTATCCGTCAATAGGTCTTCCCAACCTTTAAGAAAAATGCTATCATTGTGAAATGCATTAGGTATGATATTAATGCGTAGACCTCTGTAAACGATTTTTTGTTGGACATATGTATCTAGGCTAGCAATCTCCCAATAAGATCTTACATATTGTTTATATGTTTTTTGAAGGTCCTTGAAAGCAGTATTTACATCAAGGTGATGAAAAGGTAAGTTGTCAATGGAAAAGACACTGGCCACTTCAGCAGAAAAGTCACCAGAGTGTAATTAATGAAATTAATGAAATCAAGTTATATTTTAATAACATATACATTACATAATACTATAGCTTGACTGGAAATAAAGGCACTTTTCTCTTATTTTGCTTAACTGCAAATATGTATCTTTCTTTGACAATTTAATGCCTGCCAGCCTGCTGGGTCTCTTTCTATCTATACCTGCCAGATCATTTTGGGTTAATTACCCTTTCCTGACCCACTCCTCACTGAGGATTTAGTCATTTCTTGTATTTCCCCAATTTTGATCCATCAAATAGGGGATGGCGAGTTTCCTATCTCAAAAATTACACTCTGGTGACTTTTCTGCTGAAGTGGCCAGTGTCTTTTCCATTGACAACTTACCTTTTCATCACCTTGATGTAAATACTGCTTTCAAGGACTTTCAAAAAACATATAAACAATATGTAAGATCTTATTGGGAGATTGCTAGCGTAGATACATATGTCCAACAAAAAAATCGTTTACAGAGGTCTACGCATTAATATCATACCTAATGCATTTCGCAATGATAGCATTTTTCTTAAAGGTTGGGAAGACCTATTGACGGATAACTCCTTGCGTATGTTACAGTACCTTCTTGACTTTGAAAAACGTGCGTTTGAAACAATCAAACTGCAGCTCTCCAAGGAGATTGAGGATATAAAAATCTTTGGTACAACACCTGAGTTTAATGACTGCGAAATCAAGTTATATTTTAATAACATATACATTACATAATACTATAGCTTGACTGGAAATAAAGGCACTTTTCTCTTATTTTGCTTAACTGCAAATCTGTATCTTTCTTTGACAATTTAATGCCTTTCAGCCTGCTGGGTCTCTTTCTATCTATACCTGACATCCTTAGAAAGCTCTTTGGTCTTGCCCATGTTGTAGAGGTTAGAGTCAGACTGATTAATTGAGTCTGTGGACAGGAGTCTTTTATACAGGTGACCATGTAAGAGCTGTCTATAATGGAGGCACCAAGTTGATTTGGAGCGTGTAACTGGTCTGGAGGAGGCTGAACTCTTAATGGCTGGTAGGGGATCAAATACTTATTTCTCTGTGCACAATGCAAATAAATATATATAATTTTGACAATGTGATTTTCTTTTTTTTTTTTTTATATATATAATCTATCTCTCACTGGTAAAATTAACCTAGCCTAAAAATTCTAGACTGTTCATGTCTTTGACAGTGGGCAAACTTACAAAATCAGCAAGGGATCAAATACTTATTTCCTTCACTGTATGTATACTTTCTCATTATGCATTTTAGTACTTTGTTATATATTACATACTGTTTAGCACAGAACACTTTTTTCAGGGCATAATTTATACAATTTCTAGAGAAGGAATAGTTACTCATATTTTCTGTCTGGTCTCACCCCTAATTTTGGGGCATCACTATAAGAGTGCCACATTATTGCCTATGACCCTCGCTAGTATTTTTGACCCTTTTGTTTTAATGTTGTTTTGACTTGTATTATTTGTAGGTTTGTATTACTTTTGTATATGTTAATAAAACATTGCCTTTATGGATTATTTTGAGGTGTGCATACCTTTTCGTGGTTAATCACTTTTCTGTTTTCTAATTAGTATATTTTGACGCTGGTTTTGCACGCCTATTTCTATATCTTTGTGATGGTGCCTGCTATTTCTTTATGGTTCTTCGCATCAGAGAGGTAGACCTCGGCATTTACCTTTATTTATAGAATATATCATTATTATAATTGTGTCCTTTTGTGTTTTTTTTTTCTTTTTAAGCAAAGAATGCTATGAAATATTCTTCAATAGTCAGATAAGTGAGGAGAGGGAGGAAGTAAATAGGTTTGAATAGAAATCCATATAGCTGGCAGCCTGGGGACATCATAACTCCACGAAAAGGACAGTAAGACATGGGATATTGTAGAAATAAATATAACATTTTTATTGTACATCCTGAGACAGTTACCATGGAATCACGCTTCAAGATTGGATTAACTGATTTACTGAACAATTTAATGCAATTTGTCATTTAAGAAAACCATTAAGAAGAGCAACTTAACATTTGTCCACGCTGCTCCTTACATTTCCCTTATGTTATTAAATGCGGCATATAGACAATTTTTTTTTTTTACATGCACATTGCGCATTATTGTATTAATGGTTTCTATTGTGTCTATTTACTTTTTTGGGGGATTTCCTGTTTCACCAGTCAAAACAAATACAATATTCGATAGCCTTTCGCAATTTTGTAAATGAGGGGGTATTTGCTAAATGTATGAAAGTTTTGGCTAAAAAGGATAAATAAATCAGTGAGAGAATTTTCAATAGTTCAGTATATACATTAATGGCCACTTTATTTTATACCCACATCTAGTAGAACGTTGTACCTCCTTTGGCCTTCAGAACCGCAGCAATTCGCCGTAGCATAGATTCCACTAGATGTTGAAATTGTTACTGTCCCAGGTTAGTCTAGCACCGATGATCATGCCTCATTTGAAATCGCTCAGAGCTCTTGACAAAATCACTATAATTTGCGCCCAAAACTGGCCTAAATTATAGTCCAAATCTAATCTAGCTCGCTCATAGCTGGAGTAAAGTTGACTTTCTGGTGCATGGACAGCCAGCAATGCGCCTAATTTATAAGGAGTCGTGCTCCTCGTAATAGAGTAGGCTCATTATCTTCCAGCTATATTTATGTAAAGACTAGTGCCCGTGTTAAAAAAATCTCCCACTAAATGTTGCTCAGCACCAAATTCTTCTGGGATTTACTTGGCCTGACTATGGTTTTGAGTCATTCTCTGGCATGCTACTAATCCATTGTTGACCCTTTGCTACGGTAATGACTCTGCTACAGTGCACCTGTCGCCAGTCGATGACTATTTTGGGGACCGCTACGTGGTAATATGACCGGGAAAGTCCATACATCCTTGAAGGTGGTAACTGTAAAGAATGGCGAGATTCGTTAGACTCTGCAACCCTGTCTACCATGCGTCATACTAACTGTGGCTTAGAGGATCCACTTCTCTGGTAAGAAGCGTAACAAAAATAAACGTTTAGATGTTGCTAGGACCCGTTCACACAGAGTAATTGACAGCTCCCCTAGAATACAAACAAATATAGAAAAAGCTACAGATATGTCCATCCTTACCTTCCTTCTTATCTCAACATATATTGAGATATGTGGTGCGAGATGAACAGCTTTTTTTTTTTTTTTAAAAACAACACATTATTTCACGAGATGTCTATGATCTACGTGTCTATGTGTGACTACCCAGTGGTTGTGATGTGAATTGCAGCCTGTTAAGCATGTCGCAATATTTTTTTTAATTTGTTTCATGATAAATTGAAGTCCTTAAAGAGGCTCTGTCACCAGATTTTGCAACCCCTATCTGCTATTGCAGCAGATCGGCGCTGCAATGTAGATTACAGTAACGTTTTTATTTTTAAAAAACGAGCATTTTTGTATTTATGCAAATGAGGCTTGCAAAAGTACAACTGGGCGTGTTGAAAAGTTAAAGTACAACTGGGCGTGTATTATGTGCGTACATCGGGGCGTTTTTACTACTTTTACTAGCTGGGCGTTCTGATGAGAAGTATCATCCACTTCTCTTCAGAACGCCCAGCTTCTGGCAGTGCAGATCTGTGACGTCACTCACAGGTCCTGAATCGTGTCGGCCACATCGGCACCAGAGGCTACAGTTGATTCTGCAGCAGCATCAGCGTTTGCAGGTAAGTAGCTACATCGATTTACCTGCAAACGCCGATGCTGCTGCAGAATCATCTGTAGCCTCTGGTGCCGATGTGTCCTCGCTCGTCCGACACGATGCAGGACCTGGGGAAGTGACGTCACAGCGTGATCTCTGGAGAACACGGCTGTGTCTGCACTGCCAGAAGCTGGGCGTTGTGAAGAGAAGTGGATGATACTTCTCATCAGAACGCCCAGCTAGTAAAAGTAGTAAACACGCCCCGATGTACGCACATAATACACGCCCAGTTGTACTTTTGCAAGCCTCATTTGCATAAATAAAAAAATGGTCATAACTTGTCCAAAAATGCTCGTTTTTCAAAAATAAAAACGTTACTGTAATCTACATTGCAGCGCCGATCTGCTGCAATAGCAGATAGGGGTTGCAAAATCTGGTGACAGAGCCTCTTTAAGCAAATTTAAGCAAAGGTAAGAGTGGACACATCTGTATCAATCACTCTGTGTTGGCGTGGGTAGAACCAAACAACACAGACCCGTAATACAGCCATGTGCATGAGGTCTACTGTAAGTGTACAGCCTTAAAGAAAAATATTTTGTTATTCAGAAGATGCAAAATTAGCATAAAAGCATAAAATATTTTTTTGTTAAAATTCAGACTAATAAGATAAATGCACAAGTAGAATGTCTTTTTACAGGGTTTCCTTAGTTTATAAATGAGTATATGACCATTTTTCTTTCCAACATCAATTCTTTTTTACACCATCCTTGAGCTGACAGGACTAGGCTTACTCTTATTTATACCTTTAATTATAGAAGGTTTGTACATATATTTTCTCTTTGATAGCAAGGGTTCACATTAACACATTGCATTAAAAAAAAGTAATCACATAATAAATTCTATACTGATGGCTCCCGCCTTATAATTGGTCAAAAGCCTTCTGAGTAGCGTTTTATGAACATATCATAATATGATTGGATTTTCACTAGAGGTATTGTGTGATGCAATATTTTAGTAGTCAGTTAAAAGCAATGCATGAGATTAGAAAGATGGTTCTGCTTTTTTATTCCCCCCCCCAGAAAGAGCGCCATTGTTCTTAACGGGCTGTGTCTGGTATTGCAGTCCAGCCTCATTCTGCAGGATAGACCATCTATGTTTGTGCAGTAATTGTTTACTTAGACACTAACTGTACGAAAGACTGTGCCTAGTACTCCTAAGGATCGTCCATCGATGTTGTTGTCCCGGAGAGCCCCTTTACTTTCCTTCCATAAGGCCATATTTGAGCTTCGTTTTGCAATGCCACAACTAGTTCCCCACAGTTCTACTCAACTGGATATAGATTACAAAAGAACCATATGGTGATCTAAGTTTTGTTCAGAAGAACTGTTGCGGGTCGCATCTTATGGGCGCTTGAAACTAGCCTTATCGGTTTACTTTGGGTGTTTGACAGAGAAGCTTACCTGTAGGTCAGTCATTCCTGATCTTTTTACATTGAGGGGACCCCTTGAAATGGTTGTCACTTTTAGGAAACCCCTACAATTACCCAATTCCTATTGTATAAGTAAAAGTTCTTCCAGTTGCTCTCTTCTAGGGAACCCCTAACAAGGTTCCAAGAAAACTCATGGTTCCTGGTTGGGAAAAAATATTGTAGGCAATAGCAAGATATTAATGGAGTTCTTTAGGACTTTGTTATTCATGGACTATCCTGACAAGACTATCAAAGTTTTTTGTGGGGGAGCGACCTTAGAGACCCCCACTAATCAGCACAATGATTGTTTGTATAGGAACAGCGGCGCTTCTATACAAGAGGCTATGACTACTACTGCCGCTCATTCTAAGTCCTCATCCACACGACAATTGCCGTTGATCAGGCTGTATACTATGGTTCCTAGTGTACATATTTGTCCCTGAGTTGCTTTCACAAACGCTCCATATGTCCGTATATTACGGCCGTGTTTGTACCGCGTGTCATCCATATTTCGCAGTCCACACCCGTAGGAAGGTCATGTGATAGGATTTTCAGGCATTTCCTAGCAACATATTCGCAAAAAGCGAACAGCATATGGGTGACTTGAATACCGGCATGGGTCCGCAAAAATATACAGGGATAGGACATGTTCTATATATTGCGGAGTGGATCAACGGTTCTGCATAAAATACTGATGTGTGCATGGCCCCATAGAAATGAATGCGTAAAGCACACTGAAGAAAAACAGGGTTGTGTGCATGACGTCTTAGGATAGTTTACGTTTTTGCCCAGAGTAAGGCCTCATGCACACGACCGTAGTGTTTTTCTGGTCCGCAAATTCCAGGACCGTGTTCCGTGAAATGTCCTCCGCAGTTCATCCGTATGTAATCCGCAGTTCATCCGTATGTAATCCGCAAAATGCGGATGAAAAAAAAAAGCCTAGGTAAAACAGGATGACGACATAACTCATTCCCGGTCGTTGCCTAGCAACATTTCCGCAAATCCGCAAACTGCGGATGACACACGGAGGTGTATCCGCAATTTCCACGGGCCCATTGACTTCTATTGGCATGTCCGCATCGAATTTGCGGCCCGTAATAAGACATGTCCTGAGTTTCTGCGGCACGGATTTGCGGACATGCGGAGACCCGTGAAAACACGGATAGTGTGTATGGGCCCATAGAAATGAATGGGTCCGCAATTCTCCCGTGGATTTGCGGGGGAATTGCGGACGCAAAAACACGGTCGTGTGCATGGGGCCTAACACGTAACTTCTCCAGGGTGGCTGGATAATGGAGTTTGTAATCTGAGCATCTAAAAAATAATTTGTTGGACTAAGAACAGCAGTGAAAGTAGATTAAATGCTTCATTGCTTATAGAATATTTGTCATTACCGTACTATGATGAATGCATTCCTAATGAGAACAAAACAGAAGCAATCTCCTCCTGAGTTCTGTAGCCTATTCACCCAGGGCGAGGTATTTTATATAGTCTATGTATCACTGCAAGCTGTAATTGTCATAATAAACCCTAATATACTGACACCTTTCAATTTGCAATTTTTTTCTCAAAAATGTTGTTTGTGATAGCACATCGACAAACTTGTAGATACTCATCTTTATTAATAACTAAGCTCAGAAAATAAGCACTCAAAATTATTGAAATTATTATTTCATTTGTGAAAGAAATACGACAGCAGTAGCATACCTACCATAGAAGCAAGGCAGGTGACTGCTATGGAGCCTGTGGGAAGGTGCCCAGCACTGAACTGCTTCCTGTGCTAGCTGTGACACCATCTTAGAGGCTACTTGCAGTCACCACTAGGGGGAGCACACTGCACTGCAGCTTAAATCCCATTGATTTCAATACTAACTGTATAAATCCTCATGCAGTTAGCTCCCCCTAGTGGTGGCTGCATGCAGGAAAAATTATATCAGGTCAGAAAAACAGAGCTCCCAGATATATTATGATAAGTCAGTGCATTAATTAAATGGCAGACATTAACTCTAATGAAGGTGTATTCTGAGTTTTGCTATGAGGCTCTACGGTTCAGTATATATATATATAGAGAGAGAGAGTGTGAGAGAGAGTGAGAGAGAGCAAAATAAAGCAATGAGATATGCATGGATTGTAAGGTTTTCATGATGCATAATTTTCACATTTAGATTATATAAAGAATAAATGCTGTACCTTAATTGTCCTAATTATTAATACACAGTACACATGATAAACTAAGTCATTCAGATAGCAGTTTGAGAGTGGGACTAGACATAATATTAGATGCAAAATTTTTTTCCCATCATTTGCTCGTAATTAATATGGTTGATGTTACTTTTTCAGTGAATCATTAGGTATTAAGTGATGGACATTGGAACCAACATTTTCTACAGAATGAGAAAAGAGACATAATGCATGTGACAATTCTAATTTATTTATTCATTCACCCGTGTCTTCTGTCATGTTATATAATGTCATGTATCCCAGAACCATAAGACAGCAGTCTATTGCATTTACTAGTATGCCAACCACTTCTACATGCTTTTAAAGTCCACACGTCATGGCTCGATACATTATATTTTAGCGTGTATTAACTTATTGGCAATAACATACACAGAAATAATAGGGCCACATAGAAAAAAATCAGAATCAGTCCCATACCTAAAATGGAAAAAGACAAAGAAGGAAAAATGTGTTGCAGCATCTAAAAATACTAATCACATAAAGCTGTATGCGGTGAGCTCCCCCTAGTGGTGGCTGGAGACAACCTGAATTTTATCATATAACTATGACAGTGAAAAGTGAAGCAAACTGAGCAGTTCAGTGACAGGCCCCTTTCACTATGAACCCCATAGTGCCATAGTAGTGACATACACATATTTCTCTTAACCTCTTGAAATGGTTTTATTACATGACCCCCATAATTTAAAGGGACACTCTGAGCAAAACTGTTATGCCATGCATGACACAGGGATACTTTCTGGGATTCTAACCCCTCAGGCCCTGCAATAGGCACAGTGTATCAATTTTATTCAGAATTTTCCTTTCAATTCTTTTTTATGTGTTAAGTTCTGTCCTACACATGTATGCTGTACGATTTGTGATCGATGGTGCTATTAAAATTTGTTCCATTTACATATTCATATCTGTGTTGAATATTCTACTATTCAATTATCTTTGGACAATGGGCACTGTATGTCCAGGTGCTGAATGGCGTGTATTAATGATAACAGTAGAGGGTTGCAGACATTGATAAAATGGAACAGCAATATCTCATCATGTAAGTGAAGAAAAAGGAAGACAAAAAAAGTGACTTTGTGGCTTGTTTCAATGACCGCTGGAAAAGACTCACTGGGTGGAGCATGAAATTCAATATTAGGGTATGTTCACACGGCCTATTTTCAGACGTAATTCGGGCGTTTTACCCCTCGAATTAAGCCTGAAAAAACGGCTCCAATACGTCTGCAAATATCTGCCCATTGATTTCAATGGGTTTTACGATGTTCTGTGCAGACGAGGTGTATTTTTGCGCGTCGCTGTCAAAAGACGGCGTGTAAAAAGACGCCCGCGTCAAAGAAGTGCATGTCACTTCTTGGGACGTAAGTGGAGTATACTACAAGTTTTTCTCACAGATTAAACAAACCTCCCTGTGCATACCATACAATCGGTGACATACAGTATGTTAGAATATCGGGCACTGCTGTACAGGGAAGATCAGAGTTGTGGCCCCTTCATTCTTAGGATTGGTGGGGGACCCAGAAGCCGAACAGCGACCCATCATAAAGTGGTGGCCTATCCTAGCGATATGCTATCTCTTTATAACACCCCTTTCATGTATCTACCGCACATGTACTACTGATTTATACAAAAAATAGCAAAATTTTCACATTACACAAATTACAGAAGCTGCATGTGTCAAACTAACATTTCATGCATATTATATGAAGAATGGAAAATCTATATCTGTACTCTTATGTTCACTCTGTATATGCACCGTGCTTTTACATCTCACTGTCTTTCCCAGTGACTACCAGCAATGGAAACATAAGGGTAGAATTTTTAATGCAACTTGTCAAGGTTTAAAGGGGTTTGTGCATCAGAGATATTTATGGCATATCCACTTCTGGTACCCACAGCTATCTCTGGAACGGGGGCCCCTAAACCCCTTTCTGCCTTTCTCGGATCCTGCTGCCTCCCAGGCCACTTCCTGATTTCCACAACTCCCATAGAAGTGAATGGCAGTTACGGAGCAGCGTTGCAAGGGGTTTAGGCGGCCCCATTCTAGAGATAATTGCGGATCCTAGAGGTGGGACCCGTATCTATATGACTTGTATATGCCAAAAATGTCCCTGATGGGCAAACCCCGTTAAAGAGGAAAAAAAAAACATTTTCCTATAGTGCTGAGTTTGCATTATTTGCCTCTGTACTACAGACATAGGCTACGTTCAGACGAGCGTAGCTAACCTCGGACGTGAAAAACTGCAGTTTTTTACGTCCGAGGTGTACTCGTGCGGGGCGCGTTGTCACGGATCCCTCATAGACTAGAATCTGTGGAGAGATGCGTGACAAGCAGTAAAATAGGACATGTCCTATTTTTTCACTGACTTTTCACACGCTCTGTTGAAACAACGGTCGTGTGAATTTGCCCCACTGAAATACGAGTTCATTTGACAGCCGTCACACGGACTACATACATATACGCTCATCTCAATAAGCCCTTACAGTGAATGTAAGGTGAACCTTAAAGTGCATAGAAAACAGATATTCTTACAGGGTCATCATGTTTATCCCATACTAATCCCATTGTCTACATTTTACTTGCTCTGTCACAGTATAAAGATCATTATAGATTCTTAGCTTTATACAGAGTCATCGCTTTATATTATATTATATATTATATTACAAGAGGGCACTATCTGTGAGACAGATATATCCAGGTTAGCTAGCAGGGAGTTATAAACTACTATAATCTATTGTATGTCCTCCCAGATGAGAGGCGCAGGGGCTGATTAATTTTATATCCAATTAGATGGATGTAATTGAATGCAAGGAGATAATCCCACATTGCAAGAAATATGAGACCACTGTAGCTGGCTTAGAAATGACTGAAAGCTAATGGAACGCTAATACGTTGAGGGTGGAATTTTAATGCGGAAAAAGCTAAGGAGGCTATTTTACGTGAGTGATGTGACTCCAACATGTGCTCCATTTACACCCTCTAATTCTGTGCAAACGTGATAGCTCTGGCAAGTGGACGGGGGAGGGGGGAGTCCCACTCTATGCATTTTATGAGTACAGTGTGTGGTATTGCTTCAGTTTTCATTAATCTGCACTGATTTATAATAAAGGTTTAACAGAATGACTCTGCACTTGTCAGCTGTAGTCTGAGCCAAAATATTAATGGATAGTTCATATATTTTTATATAGTGTTGACAAGCCCTGTAATGTATTAGTGAGAGTGCTGCGTACGGAGGAGGGAAGGAAAAGTAAGGCCATTTGTATTTGTTATACACGGATAACCAGAATGCTTCCTGTTCGTGTCATTCTCTGAAATCCTTGGGTAGAACGATTTTTTTTCTCTGTGCGCTTCCTCTTTACTGCTTTCAGGTTTAGGGTGCCCCAACTAATAGTGACATCATAGCCAGCAGAGAGCCCCCTATAAGCAGTGCCAGCTGAGTATCCCATACACAATAGTGCCATCAGAGGATGTAATGTACACAGCGCTGCTAGCTAAGTGAGCTATATGCACAATAGAGTCATCAGGGTGTATCTGTTTTGGTTTTAGGGCATTAAAGGGGGTAAAATGAATATCCCTGGTGGTCTAGGGTTGTGAAGTGGCTATTGACGCTTTTATTTTGTTTTATTCACTTAAATAGATCCATACTTATTTGCGGATTCATTTTATATTATATCTTTATAGGGGTACAAGCTCACTCCAAATCCCTTTTTTCCCCTTCAAACAGCCAAATTTAAATGATAGCATTCTGGTTGTCTATAGCTGCCACTAGGGGGAGCTCACTGCATATGGATTTATAAAGCTCCCAGTGGCTAACTGCTGACATGATGTATAGGGGTATATGGATGTAATGTATGAAACTGTTCTAAGAATTGGCATTATTTGAAGAAATGTTATAAGAAAACGTGTCAGTGTTACCCATAGCAACTAATCAGATTATCTTGTTTATTTTAATATGCTCTGGGAAATTAAATTTGGAATCTGATTGGTTGCTCTAGGCAATGCAGATACTTTTCTTAGAATAGTTTTTATGTATGAAGCTCAGTATCTGCTCATGGATTGAGAGTCATAATTATTGCTTTCCCTTCCATATCCGATTCCTCATAGTGTTCCTGAAGTCATTATTTCTCCTTTAATTAGATGGCACAATTTGATTTTTTTATCTTTTTTTGATCGTAAATCAGAGGACTTAGCCTGTAGAAAGAGTATTTCCCCCCTGTCAGTGTACCTTCCCATTTATCTGATAACAGACGGAGATGGCACAGATCAATATTGTGCAATGTGTCTAAATACCATTTCCGTAACCTGACAACACGTCAGTTCTAAGTGTCTGCATGGGCCCTCATTCATTCTTCCCATACTACGTCTGGGCCCATCATCTATAATGATGATAATTTACCTTATCATAAAACATTTTACAGGAACTGGAAATCTCGCTATTTCATGATGCATTGGCTCATTGCCTTCTCATTGTCTCCCGTGTTGCATTTTATTTGTTCTACCAAATTCTGAGTTTGGAGCAGGATGGAATAAAATATATATTCAGGTTCCCCAGGGGGCGGGCTGCGAGTAATAGATAACTTCAAAGCAGACGAGAAATAAAAGCGCAATGAGCCATACTTAGAGGTTCTTGACAATTTCTGCTCATCAGTATGACTGATGAGAATGAAGGAGTAGGAGCTATCTTAATGCATAATCCTTTTTACTTAAAGACTTCAAACATGTCTTGAGTTTTTGAAATTCGTCGAAAAGGCTGAAAACCGAGTGTTAATAGATTTTCTCTGAGTGGATTAGTGGCTGGAATAAGGTTATTATCTTACAATGAGGAATAACATTAGTGGTTGCTTCTGCTACAGGCCCTATTGCACCGGCCAGCTCATTGATCGGCGCTCGTTCGCTTCTGTCACACGGAGCTATGGATGGGGACGAGCGCTCGTTACTCCGATCGCTTGTCCCCATACATTATTAGCATGTCGGCAGCACGTCTCCCTGTTTACACAGGGAGACGCGCTGCCGACAACGATAATATTTTACTTTTTTAAAACTACACGATCCGCAGAGGAACGAGCATTTGCTCGTTCATCAGCTGATCGCTGCCCTGTTCTATGAATGATCGTTTGCCCGATAATTGCCCAGTATAAAACCCCCTTTCGATTCCTATTCTCCAAAGAAGTACTATTTTTAGTACATTTATATTATTCATATTAGGCTGGGTTTACACCTTACATAGTTAGAGGTTAAAAAAAAACACAAGTCAATCAGGTTCATCTTTTCTCAACCAATTACACGTCATCGATTGCTAGATTAGTTATAACGCTCAATGCCATTCGTCAGTAAATAAGCATCTAGCCTTTTTTAAATGCTGACATAGTATCTGCCATTATTACCTCTTGGGGTAGGACATTCCATAGTTTGACTACTCTTACTATAAAGAACCCTTTCTTATATTGAAGTCTGAAACGTCTGTCTTCCACACGCAATGAAGGTCCCCTGGTCCTTTGTAAAGTCCTTGGAAAAAAACAAATTATGTACTAGTTCTTTGCATAATAGATGTGACATTACAACTGATTTCTAGAGGAATAATATTACATAAGAATCACAGGTTTTTATCTCTCTTTTTATACACCCTAAAATCCTATTTGCTTTTGCAGCTGCTGCTTGACATTGAGTGCTGCTTAGCTTATTTGTAACCAGAATACCCAGGTCTTTCTCTTTTTGCTTTATCCCCAGTTTTATTCCATTTAATGTATATACATGAATACTATTATTGTGTACTAAGTGCATTACTTTACATTTATCAACATTAAGTTTCATCTTCCATGTTTTTGCCCATGTTACCAGCTGATCTATGTCTTTCTGTAATATTTTATAGTCAAGCTAAGTATTAAATATCCAACAAAATTTTGTATTTATCAGTAAAAACTGACACCTTACTTTCAATCCCATCCACCTGATCATTATTAAATAGATTAAAGAAGAATTGGCCCAAACACCGATCCTTGTGGTCCTCACTGCTGACTTCATCCCATTTTGAGTAAGTACCATTTATAATGACTCTTTGTTTTCTGTCCCTTTCTGTCTTCTTTACCCACGTGCACACATGATCCCCCAGTCCCTGCCCCTGTAGGTTTAGAACAACACTGTTGTGTGGTATACCTGCAAGCAGTTTTTTCATTGTACTGCTTTGTCAACAACTAAAAAACTGGAAGTGCTGGATCTGTTGCATGACGGACACCAGTGTCCAGAAAAAAACATCGCTTGTGGGCTCCGTCGTGTTTCCTTTACGACGTCTGTTGTTTTACCGGATAAAATTGTGCGGCATGCTGTGATGTTTTTTCTGCCATTTTGGAACGGATGTACCACACAGATGTGAATAGGGCCATGAAATGCTTTTTCCCATGACAGTTCTGTATGTCATATTGATTGAATACAGAGCAAAAGTATGAATTGAGGGGATCTGATCTTTGTGAACAGGAGAATGGGGATGTCCAAACCTCAGTGTTTTATACAAAAAGTCCATGGGTGGTATGGAAAGAGCTACTCAGCCATTGATTAAAATCTCAAGATTCTGTATATGCTTCTGTATATGAGTCTCAGTGTTCAGGCCCACACCAATCAGACTTTAATGTGAAGTCAAAAGATATCCCATTAAAGTCTGCCATGAAAACCACTTAATGCATTTGAATATATACATAAATCTAAATGGGAATACAACGTCCCTGCGGCTCCTTGTGGGAGTGCGGGTGTGATTGACAGCTACACACCCACTGCAACGTCCAGGATCGGGAATATGTCTTTGTCAGCTCTAGTAAACCCAGCATCTGGTCTAACAGTGGTAACTAGATGAAATATGAAAATCTGCTTCACCACTGATCTCCTGTGAGATCCGTCCTGGCATATTGGTTTGGTCATCCGTAGGGACAACCACTAAATACAATAACCATAGTGGATTTTTCTGAGCTTTCCACAGAATCTAGATGCCATGTATATCTACCTCCTTATACAGAGTTACACCCCACTTTCCACTGCTCTTTCTGTGTCAGTGTCACAGTTCTTTGTAGGTCTGCAGTTTTGGCATTATGTTCATAGAATAGAACGCTCAGGAAGAACAGTGACATAGGTTCTGTCCAGATAAGAAAGTGCTGCAGTACATGAATATGCGGAAGTAAATAAAATGCAAAATATGTCATTCGCTAGCTATCATAATCAATTAGCACTTCATCTTTATCTGTCCGTAAATAATGGTTTCAAGTTGGACACCATATAACCTCAGGAGTCAGGACATGATAAGTATAAAGCCTGAAAAACCTAGTTCCACTGTTGTAGAATGAGGCTTGTCAGAGAGCAGATGTTTTGCTGCCCTTCCCTCTACAGCTTTTCCATTAATTTCTTTCAAGTATAAAGAGAATGTGTCTTCCAGTAAGTGTATTTGAATGATAGTACAGCGATCCACGAGACAACCTGCATTTATATGATCTCTGTAAACTACAAAACATAATAATAATTATTCAGGCTGTTCAAGGTGATCTCTCAGCTGGTCTTCAGCTATCTCCGTTAAAAAAAGGGTTCCTATGCAATCCTATTTCCCTTCGACACCATACTATGTTTTGGCCATATTGGGGCAGATTTATTATTGTATTTACACCAGTTTTTTTAAAGTTCAAATTTGACACTATATTAAATAAGCCTCTGTTCCACTTTTTTTTTATAGACACATACAAATGTTTTAGAAAAAACGTCTGGGGCTCCAGAGTCCAAATGTCGACTCATTTGCAATAATTTCCTCCACTATTCCATTTAAAAAATAGCACTAGGCCCAACCTGACTAATTTTTAACGAGGATGTGTCACCTATCCTGACATGTCTATTTTAGTAAATACTTGTATTTTCCATGAATTAATAAGTCTGGAACATATTTTCTTAGAAATCTACGTTGCGTCATTCCTCTGTTATTCCGTGCTAGAAGTTTATGAATAAATTGACAACTGGGTGTCATCATTCCCTTTGTCCCCACAGTCTCACTCTGCCTGCACTGATTGGACAGTGTCAAACTGTGTAGGGTCACCCCCCCCAACTGGTAACACCCAGCTGTCAATTTCTGTCCAAGGAAAGATGCTCCAAAATTGTTATTTTATATGGACTACAAGTATTTACTAAAACAGACATGTCAGGAAAGGTGACCGGTCCTCTTAAGAGCAATGAAGACGACCCCTTTCCATATGCTATATTAGCGCTTATGGATGTAATAAAGTCGGGCAGTGGGATCGCTAGCACGGGGCTTTCGGGCTCAAGCCCCGGATTTTTGGCCCGGTGCCCTGGATCCGGGGGCGACTGCCACATAATGGCGTAACTATAGGGGTCGCAGTGGTCGCAATTGCGACCGGGCCCTGAAGCCGGGTGGCCCGCGGCCCCCCGCACCATGTCTATAATCCGTTACTATAGTAACTAGGGCCTATGTAATAAACTACACGAGCCCATGTTACTATAGTAACCGACAGTATACTTACTTACCCTCCTCGTTCCAGGGCGCAGTGGAGGTCCTGACGCGCACAACATCGCAACACTGGACCGCTACGTACGGAGCCGAAGAGGAGGGTAAGTATAAGATTACTGTATGCTGGTGCCCTGTATCTAAGTTTAACATGTGGTAGGCATAGATACAGGGTCCAAAAGACAGTATCACACATGGGCCCTGTATCGAAGCCATCTTATACTGTATAAGATTTCTGTCTACTGGGGCCCTGTATCTAAGCCTAACATGTAGTAGGCGTAGATACAGGGTCCAACAGAGAGTATCATACTCATCACACTGAACATGCTGTGCTTTGAGTCCTATCTAAGTGCAGCAAGTGATAGATCAGTGACAGAACTTCTGTCCCTAACAGTGCAGAGTCTCAGAGTATTCTATGTAATGCAGCTCAGCCTTTCTACTGCTTATGTGAGTTTTTACAAAGGAGGCAGTGAGAAGCTGCATCTCATATAAATACAATGGACTTTCTGGAAACAGCACACTCAGACGGTACAGACAGGCAGTGTAAGTCAGGGAAGTTGTATAACTCTGCAGCTAAACATTGTATGGACTCACCTATTATATCCCTGCACTCCTGCTCCCTTAGATAGGGCAGAAATTATTTCTTCAGCAGCAGTCTTTGCATTGGAAACATGCAGAGGAACAAGGCGGGTGGAGTTGGGTGTGGAGAGGAGGGGTCTCAGAGCTGCCAGGAGGGATTTGATAGTCGATGATGTAATCATGTAGTTCACGGAAAGTCAGCCACACAGGGAAGAATGACCTCCTGTCTACACATGAGAGCATGGTCTATTTTGGTGGTCATACTGACATCACATGACACAGCTGCCCATAATGAAAGGGTTTAAAATGTATAGATGCAACTGACCTCAGAAGAAACATATGACACTGCTAGAATATTACTGGTAAGTTAGCATGATATGTGTAAAAAAAATAAAAATATTTGTTGGAGTGCTTCTTTAAGAAGTATCAATACCTACAATTTACATGCAACTACTTCATATTCTCAATGCATTCATTTTAACTAACAGCCACTTAGGCACAGAGACAATTACTGTAATGAAGAGACAGGTCGTTAGTATATTTACTTTTTAGGCATGACTAGGATTTAATGAACCCTTAAAGCCATAAGTGCAAGAACATTCGGCACTCCAAGTCTCAAATAATTATCTACATATTTTAAGCATCTGTTGCATTCATTGTGCTATAAGGGACCACTGAGCTCATCCACCGATGTGTTTATTGCCGGGAAGAGAAAAACTTCTCCTCCTTGTCTTACCAATATGTTATAACTACCGCTGTTTAGGTCTCAATAAGACTTTGTTACAGAGACATTGACCTCTTGCTGCTGGCTATCTGTTAACCAGCAGGAAATGGCTGATAGACCTCTTAGTCCCGATATTGATCTGTACAAGTACATTGTGTTATTTCACATAGAATAGCTTACTCTTAACAAAAATCAAATGCTTATCTTGTGCAAAAAATAAACTATGGATGTTTGTCTATTTGCTGAATTACTGTAACTGAGGGGTCACTCAATTGGTTCGTGTTTTTCTAAACTTGAATTAAGTAATTTTTTTCTCTTTACTACATGACTTTTTATAGACTTTAGCTTAAGCACCATATTTACAGAGTGTATAAAGGATTGACAAATTGTTATTAAACCTAGTCTATGACTAATGTTCATTATACAGACCACAGGAGCATAGGAGAAATGGTTGTTATGCTGTATCCCCATAAACAAAGTAGTTTGTGGAATCTCAGGGCTGTAGTCATTTATATTCAGACAGTATACTTACAGGGATATTCCCATCTCAGCAATCATATCTTATATTGTCCCTGATGCAGAGTTATGAATATGCAAATAACTTCTTTTATGTTTTCAGCTTCGCTCTAATATTTTATGTCCTGTTTCCATTAGATATAGCCACGCATGTGCATTGGCATCTGTGCTTATTTCTATCAGGCTGCCAGGTTCTCGGGGAGCTCCTACGACGGGTGCAGGAGATCCCTCTTCTCCTCTGCACTGTGCTGTGAGTGACTCGGCGCAGACAGGCGTGATGACGTCACTACATCGCGCCTGCCTGTGTCAAGCCGCTCGCGACACAGTGAATGCTGGAGCAAGGCTCCAGCATTGCACTGAACTGTATTTGCGTCCTGAGGACACAAATACAGTTGGAAGCGCAGTCAGCACTGTGTGGCAACGCTGGCCCTGCGGGCCCCCCAGGCTTGGGGGCCCATTAGCAAATGCGATCGTTGCGACCCCTATAGCTTCGCTACTGACTGGTAGTAACTGGGACGTGATGATCCTCGGGAGACCGATCATGTTATTAGCACTGGTTGGATGGAGGGAGCGACATATTTGGTGGATTTGTTTTGTGTTCAGACTCTTGTACGATGGAAGGAGCTTTAGGACACAGCCAGCGGGACAGTCCCAGAATTTGGGCAGTGTCCCGCTGTCCCGGACGGCCAGTGGTATGTCCCAGACTCCTGGTGCCAACTGCATCTGCGTCCTCAGGATGCAGATACAGTTGAATCCAATACGGAAGCTGAGGACCGTCAGCTCCTTGCTTCAGCATTAGTACAGAGGATTCCCCCGGGCTCAGCGCTTACAGTAGCACTATGCCCGGGGAGAACACAGGACTCCCCGGGCACAGCGCTACTTTAAGCGCTGAGCCCGGGTAAGCCCTTGACGTCACTGCCCATATATGCCGACGCTCTGGCCGGGCATTCCGCTCATAGAGGTAAAATTCCTGACATCACTGTCCATATATGGACAGTGATGTGAGGGGCTCCTCCTAGAGCGGAATCCCCGGCCACAGCGTGGCCGATGCTCTGGCTGGGGATTTCGCTCCTAGAGGGAGTCACAATGGCTACAAGGGGGTAGCGCTATCTACAGGGTGGTGATACTATCCTTAAGGGGGTGTGGCACTATCTACATGAGCACTGTGACACTATCTACATGGGCACTGGCATTTTACGTGTGGGCACAGGCACTAGAGGCAGCTAAGGGGGCATTATACTTTATGGGGGCAGCTAGGGTGATATTCTACTGTATAGGGGCAGCTAAGGTGGCATTATATTGTATAGTGGCAGCTAAAGGGGCATTATACTGTATGGGGCAGCTATGGGGGCATTATTCTGTATGGGGGAAACTATAAGGTCATTATACTGTATGGGCAGCTGAGGGGGCATTATAGTGTATGGGGAAGCTAAGGGGGCATTATACTGTATGGGGCATCTAAAGGGCCATTATACTGTATGAGGGCAGCTGTGGGGACATTGTACTGTATGGGGGAAGCTATAGGGCCATTATACTGTATGGGCAGCTGTGGGGGCATTATAGTGTATGGTGGCAGCTAAGGGGGCATTATACTGTATGAGGCAGCTATGGGGGCATTATACTATATGGGGGCATTGTAATGTATGAAGGAGGCTATAGGGGAATTATACTCAATGGGCAGCTGTGGGAGCATTATAGTGTATGGTGGCAGCTAAGGGGGTATTATGCTGTATGGGGGCAGCTATGGGGGCGTTATACTGTATAAGAGCAGCTATAGGGGGATTATACTGTATGGAGACAGCTATGGGGGCATTATACTGTATGGGGGCAGCTATGGGGGCATTATACTGTTTTCGGGCCATCTGTGTGCGCGTTATGCTGTATATGGGTAGCTATGGGGCAATATGCTGTATGGGGGAATTTGTTTGGGCATTATACTGCATGGGTACATCTGTGTGGACATTACACTGCATGTGGGCATCTGTGTGGGCTTTATACTGTATAGGTGCATCTATGGGGGCATTATACTCTATGGTGGCAGCTATGGGGGCATTATACTGTATGGGGCAGCTGTGGGGGCATTATACTGTATGGACCAGCTATGAAACATTATACTGTATGGGGCAGATATTTCGAATTACACTGCGTTGGAGGCACTATGGCAGTAGTATACTGTGTGGGCTGAACCGGGTGTGTATGGGCGGGGATTGGGCAGGATTAGAGGTGTGGCTTAAAAGGAAAAAACTATGTGGGCCTCATTGGTTGTCCCTCTTTAGGTTATTTGAAAGTTGGTAGGTATGCAGCCACTGACTCATGATCGGTAGGTGCTGAACGGGAGGGGCACTGGTCATTACAGTTGCTCTCACACTCAGGGCATATTTAGACATAGTAATCATGTCACATTTTTTGTTACAATTTTGCGGTACTTGCTGCATTACACCACGACATAATCGATACATCTGAATATACCCTCTGCCTCTTTGGTGTTGCAGCTTTTCCGGAGGTCACTGACTGTACGTCAGACTTGTACAAAAGCTTCATAGTAAAACAGAGCATCACTATTGTCCCTGTTTTGTCCCTGTCATCACACAGCAAACTCCTGATGCTACATACATTACTACATAGCAGCTTCAGGAACGCACTGAGCTTCATGCCTGTCATGTAAGGCAACAGCATAGTCTTGTTCACAAAACAGGCACAACAGGGAAATGAAGAGCAAAGCAGCAGTGGAAGAAAATGCTGAAGTTAGGAGATGGGAATAACCCTTTAAAAATAGTATTGTACATACCATAGAGTCAGGTTCACGCAACTGTAATGGGTCCCATGATGGGATAATATCCGGCACTGAATTGCCTCCCCTTCTTGCTGTGACACTGTCATATTGCCTACCTGCAGCTACCAGTAGGGGGAGCTCACTGCATACATCTTTGAATTGTTACTACATGGGAAAGGCAAGTATTTACTAAAACATGTCAGGAGAGATGATAGGTCCTCCTGTAAACAGTTATTAATACTATAACTTAAAAAACAACAAATATTACAGTCTAGTATAATACATACATAGTACATAAAAAATACATAATAAATATTATAATACTACTATTAATAGCAATACTAATTACTTCTGTCGTTTATAATTATATTAGATTATAAATATAATATTTGTTAGTATACTATAAATACATTTGTTTCCCACAGATTACACGGACCTCCACAGGATATGAGGATGTTTTATTTTCATACAATTATCAGTGGATAGTGAATATTTTCATAGGTATCTATGTAGGAACAGACTGATTTTTTTGTTGAAATATAAAAACCTCTTTAAATAGTGTGACCCACTGGTCCACGCACTAGTGTCACTCTGCACATGGCCGTCACTGCTGGCCTTCTCCTGTAACTTCTGTTATCAGCATGGGGGATTTAACGGCCCAGACTACTTTTCCAACTTTTTCTTTAATACTTTTTGCTGCATTATACTATGTCCTGCACTGCTGGTGATGACCTTTATACTCGTGTTTACATCTTCTCCACATCCCTGACATTGACTCCTGGCTAGTCTGATTACTCAGTATTTTTCGCTTCAAATTCTAGCCTATTGGACCATGTCTGCTCTGTATCACTGGTTACAATTCCTGGCGTATTTTGACAATGCTTGTTCAGCAACCGTGGTTCATTTGCTTCACCTCCACGAAGAATGTAAAGATCTCCTAAATTGCACCTTTTGTTTATCGTGGGCCACACTAATCCTGAACACGAAACAAGAACATTACCTAGGTGCTATGTCAGACTGGGGTTCCTTGGAGCTACCAGAGCAAATGAATCAGAGTTAGGGTTGCCAACTTTCCACCTAAAAATGCCATGTTAAGTGTGTAAAGATGTAGTACACTTTATCTTGACTATTAACGCATTAAATACACAGTGGCAGTAAACTTTAACGACTTTTTCAATGGTGTTTTTTTAATGGCTTTTGTTGTGTGATATCACGCTGCAGAAGGTTATCAGAGTCAAGATAAAGTGTGCTGCATCTGTATTTATATGTGCCGGTTTTGTGGCGTTATTTGCCAAGGGAAACTGAGTCTGTATTCTTCTCCTCCGACCTCCGCTCTTGACCCTCCCAGGCTGCACAGGCTGGCAGTGTACACATGTCCGTCTCCTGAATGTGAATATGTCTGATTTTTCTGCCATGCCTGCTGCAAGCCCCGACCGGCGCCAATTACACACTTGTCCTAGTCCTAATGCTGTGGACATTCCTGGGCTGGACGACCTGGCAAAGAAGTTGTATCCAATCCAAATAGGAAATAAGATGACTGTTTGCACACTGTTTTATTATGCAAAATTACTGGCACTTGCTATTGCAAAAAACTTTACTTTTACCGGCCTCCCAGTGTAAATACCACCTGGGTCATTGTTTTATTGACCTGGCTGTAATGGCCGCAGTTGCGGACCACCAACATCACATACTTGCTAGCGGCCGCGACTGCAGACCGAGAAGCTCCAGCCGGCATTTCCCTCCTTGGAGATGCCAGCACACCCGGCCGCAGTAGTCCACTATCCTGCTTAGGGTGCCCGCTCATTCCCAAATTAAAGGGCCAGCGGGCGCACCTGTACAAAGCTCCCTATCCAATCCCTACGCACCCTGCATTGTAAAAACATACTCTGCCCTCTTCCTCCTTGCCTGAGCATTGTTGTGTCTGCCCCTGTTCGTTATTGCAAATGGTCCCTTAGTTGTATCCTCTGTACCCGTATCCTGTATCCAGTAATTGTGTTTGTTCCAGTGCGAAGTCTAGTGCCGTTGTTGAGTTCATCATCTGTGCCAAGTGTCATCTGTGCCAAGTGTCTGCTACGCCAAGTGTCTGCCAAATCTTCTATTCAGGTACTCTTGTCCTAAAGACTATCATTGACTATTGTTTGGCCAGCTGCAACTTCGCCACAGCGGAGAGGCCTAGTGGGTCCACATACCCCATGGCCATGACAGTGACAACCCTAGTATGCCAGTCTAACCCTGTTTACATGCATTATTGCCATTGGCGTGTAGTAGCCAAGTGAAATGCCTACATATTACTTACTTATAAAATAAAACTAAAATAAAAAACAAACCTCTTAAGAATAACATCTTACCTCACATTGTAATATAATAAAAGTCTTCAGTTATATCCATTTATACTCTACATTAATTTCAGGTTTTTTTCACCTGCTCGCACCAGGTAATACATCCAGAAATATCATTAGATACTCTTTGTTTACTCATAACTAATTTTATGGGAATTTAAAATTAATCTTGTATCTGTAGCCATTTTTCAATGCGCTGAAAGTTGTAACCAAACAGCTGGTATTTTTCTCAAACTACCAGGGACTTAAAGCATGCATCTGGCTTGTTCTGTTCTTCGACATCAGCCCTAAGGATATTTACCAAGTTAATAAACTCTAGTGGAAACAGATTTTTAAACATGGCTGGGTGGTGGTTATATTTTATTAGCTTTGATACACAGTGTTTGCATACAAAATTCAAGTTAGAAAAAAATGAAGTAAACATTTGTATCAGGTAGTTTATTGCCCAACAGAGAAGTTTCCTTGTTCTTCTACTACTAGGTCATTCTTACACGACAAAACATTGGTTATGACATATGTTCAAGGGCTGGTTGACGTACTTTAAGAAGAACACTATGAGCCTGGAGATTATTCTAAAGCTGTTTCTCATCGCAGATGGCTTGAAAGAAATTGCACAAATGGAATATGGGATGGAAGAAAATTGCTTTACAATTTTTGTTAAACATTTTATTCAGCACTTTATTAGTTATACCTGATTTTAGAAAAGGTAATTTTAACCAATACGGGCACCAATATCGTTCTCTAAATGTCACCCACATTTTCAAGAGTCCTAAATACATATGTGATTAAGCATATAAACATAAAAACAGGAAACTTTGCAACTTTAAGAGGTGGTGCCCTAACAGCTCTAGCAGAGGGGGGAAGCTAGTCCTAGGTACAAGTCCAGTGTCTGATATGTCATTTTATTTTATGTACTTATTTCTGTAACTTTTATATAGCACCAACATGTTCCGCTTTGCTGTATAGAAGTTGTCCTTGCTGTCCCCAGTGGGACTCACAATCCAAATACCCTATCTGTATACTTTTTGGAAGTGTAGGACGAAACCGGAGTACCCAGATTAAAATCACGCAAACATGAGGAGAACATACAAACTCCATGAATCCAGGAACCCAGCGCTGTAAGACAGCAGTGCTAACCCCTTAGTCACCATTCTGCCCATATCATTACTCGATCTAGGGCTACTGCCACCTGGCACAAAATAAGGAAATGAATGAAGCAAATAGAGCAGGAGACATGATGACAGGGAATCACCTTCATTTTTTCATAAAACCTTGACTGTTACGGGAGAGTAATTTGTCATTTGCTGTAATCACTGTGCCGGGACAGGGAGGAGGGGAAAAGCTGTCTCTAAAACTTAATGTAGTTGGTGTGATCCTTTGTTACCCGCCTTCAGCTTTAGGACATCCACACATGTCGCAGAATTTTCCGCAGTGAGTCCACTGCAAAAACTGCATGTGTTTAGTGTGGTGACGATTTTGATGCGGATTAACCACAGATTTCACCCCTTTTACATTGAAAAGGGTGAAATCCACTGTGGCCATCCGTAACAGAATGATCATGCTGCGAATTTCAAAATCCACAGCATGCTCTGATTTCCACGTGGAAAATATTTGGCAGCATGTGCATGAAATTTGTTCAAATTTCATCCACATGGCTGGTATTGTAATCAGCCCTGAAAAACAATAGAGACCGAGGCATCTATGCCATTAGTCAGAAGGAATCCCACTATCACGCTATCAGCCCCTTGCGCCTCAAGCTCGGGGAGTTGATGTTTGTCATGGCAGCCTGAAGAGACCAAATGAAGGCTACTAGTCTGCCATCTTGGTCCTCTTATTAAGTCCTGGCAGAGGAAGGGCATAATAGAAGGATGCTAAAAGCACAATACACTGCAATACATAAGTATTGCAGAGTACTGTACCAGCGATCTTAGGATCGCATGTTCCAATCCCCTAGTGGAACTATAAAAAAATGTAAACATTAGGGGAATGAAGTTTTTTATAATACAGGAAAAAACATTAAAGTTAAATTAAAAAAAAAACTTTTCTGATTCTTCCCCTAAATTAGGCAAAACAAATAAATAATAAATAAAAGCCCAACCTACTGCATTTCAAAAACTTTAATGTACCCCAAAATCGTACCAATAAAAACTACAGCTCGCCTCACAAAAAAATAAATAAAACCCTCACACAGTTCCATCGACAGAAAAATAAAAAAGTTCTGGGTCTCAGAAAATGGCAATACAAAACAATTTTTATTTTAACCAATTGTTTTTATAATGGTGAAATTAAAAATTATAACTCTTCCAGAAAAGAAATGCTCTGTCTATGAATATGTCAATGGAAAAAAGGTATGGCTTTTGGAAGGTGGGGAGTAAAAGACGAAAATACTAAAAATAAAAATGGCTGCAGAGCGAAGGGGTTAAGGTTAAAAATGAATTTCAAGAGTTTATGCAATCTTTCTATTCCCTAATTTGAAGGTTTTATCACTTTAGCTATGCATGGAATTTAATGACGTTTGAGGGTCTCACTCATATTTATATATAAAAAAAAAACATTAAAAAAATGTACAATGTGACAGGTAGGAGAAGACCAGGTTGACGGAATGTGGCTCGCTGAATCTCACCCCTGAGATCATCATTTTAAAATGAAATTATAATTTGTCCTGCGGTGTAAGGAGACTCTGGAAATTTTATTATCATAATAATATCTTAAGGACAATTTTTTGATGGGTTTAATTCCCACCGCTTCTGCTGCTTTTACTTACTGACCTTTTATTCTTTGATATCTAAGCATTTAAGAATTGTCCTTTAATAGAGTTTGACCTGTTTTTTGTACCCTATAATTTATATCCTGTCCTCTCCATTTCATATTTTACTAAATCCATTTGACTTCTAACCTGGCAACTCAAGAACTACTCAAATGCAAATGAAATATTTGTTATGCTTGCCCTTGAAGGCCTCTAAAAGGCCTTTGTCCTTGTATACTCACAACGTCCTTGGGTTTAAATTAATTTACCTTTTCCAATAAAAATTTAAGACTTGTAATTCGCTTAGTTTGGGGATTTCAGGCTTCAGACAGCAGCAAAGTCATAACAGTTCTATTCTGCACACAGATTAGAAATGACTGATCTTCCACACGTTGACAATCAAAAGTAATATTGACTGAAAATGATTAATCAGTTTCCACTTATATAAATTGTTTGACACGTTTTTAGATTTTTTTTTTCCCCATTTATTACAGGTTTACTAAAATTTACCCACCAATCAGGGACGGACTGAGTGAGATTTGGACCACCAGGCTTTAAATGTTATGGACCCTTTACCAATCACTATAGCCATAAAACACTTGGTTTGGATTAATAAATTGCACATGAAATGCACCTTTCATTGTATTTTTAATTTCTTTTTCTGCAGACCTTCCACCATTAGATGCCATTACTATTTGATCGGACTGCCAGAACCGCCAACAATCCTGATAATGAAGGAGTCACAGCGCTACAGTGTTCAGCTTACAAAAAGACGCCTTAGTGGTGATCATATTAACATGTATAAAATTATGTGTAGTTAATACAAAGAACTTCCTCATGATTTATTAATTCCAAGAACTGTACAAAGGATCAGGGGACAATGTTTGCTTGTGGAGGATAGGCGATTCAGGAAAGGGTTCTTTATAGTTAGTGTAGTCATGGTATGGAATGCACTACCCCTAGAGGTAGCAATGACAGATATAATGACAGCATTTAAACCAGAGGGCTAGATGCTTATGTAATGATGAATGAGAGATAAATAATTTAGCAATGAATGATGTATAATTAATCTGAGAAAAGTGGAACTTGATGGACATGTTTGTTTTTTTTAACTTAAGAAATTATGCAAGTATGTACTATTATTGCTACAGTTCCTTCACCGGACAGTTCTCCCATCCACTCCTATGCAGGGAACCGTCACATAGCCCCATTCACTCGTTGGAACTACTACCAACCATAATGTTATATGGCATAGCCTAGAGATATGCCATAAGATTATAAGATGCAAATACCCATTGAAACCAAAATTCCTTTCTAACGGCAAGGATCAGACATAACTTGGATCCTGGCTGTTTAACCTCTTAGATGTCGCAGCAAATTGTGACCAGGGCACCTAAGGTGTTTGACAGAGGAAGCCCATCAGCGCGTGTGTAGCTGGGGACGGGGGCTGTCAAGACATGTGCCCTGGGGGCTAGAGGGCTAACTAGCATGCAGGGTGCTGGCCAGGATATTTAGACACATGACTAGGACATCGAACTGGATCTTCACCCCGCAGTGAAGGAAAGCCAAGGTACATCTCTGCATGCAAATAGGTGCCATTCACCCACTAATGCACTGAAAGGGAAGCACTAGTTGTTCTCTGCCACCTACAGCATTATCAGCAGCTAACACAACGTTCAATTAGTTGTACAAAGAAATGAAAAGGCAAAGCATTATTATTTTCTGTAAATTGTGCCCCTCTGCTCAAAGGCGCCGTAGACGCAGTGGCGTAGCTATAGGGGTCGCAGCGGTCGCAGTTGCGACCGGGCCCCTAAGCCTGGGGGGCCCACGGGCCCCCGTTGCCATACAGCATGTTTCCTAACAATCTTCTGTTCCGTGAAGCCGGCACTTCCTGGCTACGGTCACATGGTACACTTAGTGTACCATGTGACCGTGTTGTCACGTGACACGGCTTCCAGACGGAGCAGAAGAGTCGATGCGGAGGACTCCAGGTAAGCTGCAGTATAAGCTGCAGTGTAATGTATTGTGTTGTAATGTTATGTATTGTAATGTATTGTGTTGTGATGCCTTGTAATGTATTGTGTTGTTTGCGGTGGAGAGGGGGGGGGGGCGTTAAATCACAGCCCCCCCCTCCTCCACCGCAAACTGCACAATATACAGTATAGTACACATGACTATGAGAGCGGGGCTGCGGCTGTGTAATACAGTCACTGCCCCGCTCCTGAGTCCAGACATGTGCGCGCCGTCAGGATGATGTGATGCAGCCGGCGCTGCACTAATGATCTGCGGCACTGAAGACAGAACATGGCGGGCGCGCTACAAAACACCCCCATGTTCTGTCTTCAGTGCCTGCACCGCCGCTCATTAGTGCAGCGCCGGCCGCATCACCTCAGGCTGACCGCGCGTGCACTTGTTGTCAGGAGCGGGACAAGGGCTGTATTACAGTACCGCAGCCCCACTCTATAACGGCGGAGATCAGAGAAACCTCTCATCTCCGCCGCTATTCTCCTGAATGCTGCGATCAAAGCTGACTGCAGCATTCAGGGGAAAATGAGAAGGGGGGATGCCCCTGGATCGCGTCACGGGGAATTCCTATGACGCGATTGAGGGACATACCATATATGGGCAGACAGCCCAGGGTCTATTGACGGACCCCAGGGCTGTCTTACCATATTTCCTGTTGTTAGGGCATACTGAGGTATGTCCTAACAACTGCCTGTGTACTATCCGTCCACAGGCTAATGTACTGGCACATATCTGATATAGGCCAATACATTGAAGTTTAAAAATAAAGTAAAAACAAAGTAATGTTAAATAAAAAAATTACACATACACCTTTTTTACAATAAACATTAAAATAAGTCTCAATACATAAAACATACACATAATCGGTATTGGCGCGGCCGTAATAACCTGCACAACTATTTTTTTGCATCATTTATGATGTGTACTCTGTAAAAAAAATAAAATAAAAATAGCTTTCTATCACTTAGGCCCCATTCACACGACCGTGCCCGCAATCACGGCCCGCGATTGCCACCCGCATTTTCGGGCCATGCTCGCATACAAAGTATGTGAGCACGGCCCGCAAAATGCTAATGGACGGACATGTTCCATAATTTTCGGAACATTTCTACGGCACGGACACCCATCCGTAGAGCTACGGAAATGTGTCCGCGCTCAATGAAAGTGAATGGGTCCATTTTTGCAGACCGCAATTGCGGTCCACAAAAACATAGGTTATATACGGTCGTTTGCATGGGGCCTAATTGTGAGACGCGAGGTGTGATGATGAATTTAACCTCCATGTGCCTCACATTAATAGTAATTAACCCCATCATGTACCTTACACATTAACCCATTATGACTGAGAAACATGATGGGGTTAATTACTATTAATGTGAGACATTCAAAATTCATCATCACACCTCGTGCCTCACATTAGAAAACGAAAGAACTTTTTTTTTTTTATTACTGTTGGCAAAGTAAACGAAGTATCGGTATCGAAGTCCAAATTTTGGTATCGGGACATCCCTACACTGTGGGTCGCGTCCCCCTGGGGGGTTGCGAGTCACTCACCGAGGTCCCGGTTCCAATCAATGCTGGAGCAAGGAGCTGACATCTCCTTGATCTAGCATTCCCTGTGCCCTGAGCGGCTCGACGCAGGCAGGCGGGATGTAGCGACATCATCGCGCCTGCCTGCGCTGAGTCACTCATACCACACACCGGAGGAGGCGAAGGATCCTCCACTCGACGTGGGAACGGGGATAGGTAAGTAATTATGCACATATGGGGGCATTATACTGTATGGGGGGGCTGATATTGTGGGGGGGCATTATACTGTATGGGGGGCTGATATGGGGAGCATTATACGGTATGGGGCTGTTATGGGGGGAATTATACTGTGTGGGGTCAGCTATGGGAGCATTAACTGTGTGGGGGCATTATACTATGGGGGCTGTTGGGCAAGGCATTTGAGCATAGGAGCGCGCAGGGGTCTGATGATGATGGTGGTGCTGGGGAGGGGTAGGGGGGCCCAAGCTGAATTCTTGCACCCGGGCCCATGAGCCTTTAGCTATGCCCCTGCGTAGACGGCAACCAACTCAATCCACCCCTTATGCAGGCCTTGCTTCAAATTCATTGTTTGCCCTGGGTCTGGCAGATACTTATCCGTCTCCCGCTACTGAAGCCATATGCAAACAATACATACTCTTAGATCATCACTTAATGAGGAATATGTGGTATATTAATTTGCTACCTTCAAAGTGATATGATTTTATTGAAATGCAGTATCACTGGCCCTTACAAATATTAATTAACCTTCTGTTCATTTCAATTAGCAAACGCATAACTGCAACCCTTACTGTTTGATATAAGAACGATAGATAAAGATAAGTAAGAATATATATTGTGTGTAGCTGAACTGTCAACTGAAGTTTACAAATAGGTAGATCTTACTTTCAGCAGTACATCCGCCATTCCTTTTGCACTGTGGCTTAATGAACTGTTCATTTACATGGGAACTGTGGCAGGCATATTATATGGGCAAAGTACAGCAAAAATTTACCGCTCAGATGGCACTGGTTAAAACAGTTCACTACGAATTCGCTATGAACACTCTATCCCAGTAAATAGCAGTAGACAGTCTGCGATCCAGTGAGGGTGTAGGTGGTGATTCTTATCCCTATAGTTCCACAGAGCTCCGTGTCGTCTCTCGACGTTCAAAAAGCTCAGAAGTAAAAAACAAACAGAAACATCAAAGTAGCTAAAATCATTATAGATTCATAGGCGGCACGCCAAACACTCTCGCCCGACCCTGGGTTTCGCCCTTCCGACTTCCTCTGGGGCATGTGTGACGTGTCTAATTGGCATGTTTAAATAGCTGCAAAACATTTTCATTCATATACATATATTACACAAAATACCATAATGCGCTAAAATTATATAGTAACAATAATCTCTCAAATATATTAATATAACAATGTGTACATATAGAAAACATTTCCAAAAATATACTCTTATTTGAATGCATATTTTCTTTAAAAACACCAAATTTAAAAGGCCTATTTGCCGCCTGTATAATTGGAAAATAAATACATATCATTCCATATATAGTATTACCTTCATTCTGTTTTGTTATTGTGTTCTACCCTCTTTTTGTTTTCTATTGAGTATGATCTATAGCCACAAAAATGATGTGGAATTTCTAAGTCGGTAAATGTAGATGAACTAATTGTTTTGACCAAAGGCAGATTCTGCTTATTATTATGTCATGGAAGATACTTATACACATAACCTCAAATATTTATTATATTTGAGGTTATGTGGTTAAGTATCTTCCATAACATAATAATAAGCAAAATCTGCCTGTGGTCAAAAAAATTTGTCACACATATCACACACAGAATGTACCCATCGGTACCAACGCCCCTCTAGCAGTAAATAGGTTTACTTTTAGCACACTGGCGTTCAGAGGGTTAACACAACTAATTTTTCTCTTTGAGATTGTGGGAAGCTAGAGCTGCAAGGAACAAACTTTACATACACAAAAAGGCAAAAACCGTTCTAAAAATAAAAATGAATAAAATAAGGAATAACAAAACTCTTACTAATCAGAACGACTAGAGATCACGCTGAGGAGAACAGCTGAAGTTTGTACAGAACTACAAGCCTGGGCTGCATCTCCTGTGTCTGACGCAGTGTGTCTCTTGATATCAGATTTTAAAGGGTCCCAGTTAGACCCCTTCACCCTTTTCCGTGTCATGTGAGAGTAAGAAGGCTAATTACATGCACGAGAGGAAGGTTGCCGGACATAATTCTTGCTTATGTTGTATCTTCTCATAGGAATTCCCAGTGAAATAATATGATCAGCAAGTTCTAAATCTTATTTTTACCAATATTTGCATGCCAAACAAGGACAGGAAATATTAATAATTTGAACAAATATGTAATTCTTTGCATTCTTACATACTGAAAATCCCTTAAATTGAGACAAAAGACATGGCTAATCTCCCTAATTATAAATCCATAGCTAGGTTGTTTAACACATGAATTGCGACAGGGATGGCTCTGAAGTATTACATATTTCTTTACATTTTAAAGAGGACGTTGGACATTTTTGGACCAGCCACAGATTCTTTAATTATCAACTACATCTGTTCAGGAAGATTTAAAGGGGTTGTCCAGGTTTGCGGCTGTTTTTTGTAAATGAGATAGGTGACCAGTAAATGATCGGTGGGGGTCCGACACCCGGACCCCACACCTATCAGCTGTTATGGTTGCCTCCCGGTGCTATGCAGGGTCGGGTTGGAAGCAGATGGCGCTGACCACTGTTCTGCCGCCGTACTGGGATACTGCAGCTCTTCCCCTATTCATTTGAATAGGAACAGAGCTGCAGTACTGCAGCATGGCCACTATACAGTGGTCAGAGCCATCTGCTTCTCGCATCGAACCTGCATAGCTTCCGGTGCCTAGAGGCAGCCGGAACAGCTGATCGGTGTGGGGTCTGGTTGTCCTACCCCCACCGATCATACACTGATGACCTGTGCTGTGGATAGGTCATCAGTATAAAAAAAACAGCCCCAAGCCTGGACAACCCCTTTACTGTGGACTTGATTCATAATATAACATACACTAACTCTTTATTTAGCATTAATATATAGGAACTGTTACAGACTGAGTAATGCTATTATATGGGGACTGTGTGATGACAATATTTGGGTACTGCATGTCAACCTTAGTTCTGCATTGTATAGCATGGTCATTTGGGTACTATATGGCAATATTATATACAGTATATATATATATATATATATATATATATATATATATATATATATATATGATACTTTAATATTAGCACTGCATGGGGCATTGTATGGCTTTATTATTTACAGCAATATTATGTGGTCGTGGTCATTATAGTGTTTTATTAGCCTCACTGGCATGCTTTGGTGCAACTTTTTTATTTAAAGGCTATGTAAACCTTTGAAATTGTTTTTTTTAATATATATATATATATAAAAACGTCAGTCAGTGTGTTTGGAGCAACTTTCTATATATTTTTTATCAAAAATTATTTGAACTTTTTGAGATACAGCTGCTTTGTGTCCTATATACAGATCCGCTGTATCTAGCGCTGAAATCTGTATCCGCCTGGTCAGCGGCACTGACGGGTTCAGTGACAGCAGGTCCTGTGTGTCTCTGACATGCAGGATTAAGCTGTTACTGATTACATTTAAGTTTATAACTTAGATGTGATCGATAACAGGTGGATTTATTTATTTTAACATTTATTTTAGATATTAGATAGGCATGTACTAGGATTGACAAATGATATTTGATCTGTGAACTGCCTGGAGGAAGAAGAGTGACAATGACTAAGTTCATATAATAGATATACTGACTTGATTAATTAACATGCATATCTGTAACCACAAATTACTATATCATTGCCTCCCGTAGAGAAGAATATAATAGTCCTGACCTATCAGAAAATGTTCAGATTTTTTTTAAGTTGCCCTTAGAAAAGGATTGCCTCATAAAAACAATCCCTTTTCAAAAGACCGTCACCCCGGAGATAAACTGATCGCCTGGGTCCGGCTCCTGGGACCTCCAAAGATCAGCTGTTATCACTAAGCATCAGCTAGCCATGCATTTACTATTACAAGCCGCCCATTCAAATAAATGGCCATCCACGTAATGCATGTATGGGCCGGGTCTACCAGAGCAGCTCCCTTAAAGGGATTCCCAAGTGGGGGACCCCCCTCTATGATGTCCACATGCTCTAATAGGACATATGGACAGGGGTTGTCTTTATGAAATAACTCCTTTAAATTATTCATATCTATCAACATCTTTTGCGATTCAATAGTTCCAGATCTTCAGAGCCACAATACTAATTTAACGAAAATAAAAACATATTTCTCAATTTACTGAAAAACATTAAACCGTTATTACGAACCTTACATTTTCATAAGTCAATACGACCCATAAAAAGTTAATAACTATATTTCATCGTTGTAGTCCTAACATAGCTGTATATCCTTTGTATTGATATTTTGCTTTATGTAGACAGCGAGATTTAATGCTATATGTGTATTAATAAAGTTGTCAGGAATACTGTTCTGGCCTTCAACTCATTCCATTTCTATCCTAACAGAGCTGTTTTATTAGCGGTGCTGTGCTTGGGGTCAAGGGAGATAGCTCTGCCAATTCATAGCCGTGTGGACATTAATGGGTTTATAGAGAAAGTAGTAAAACATTTGATGAGAAACTTTGTAGCAGCAAGAAACAGGCACCTTGTGAGGCCCAGAACTTATGAATCATATATCTGACAGGTTAGTGGTTTGCTATGTCTATCAAGGGGCGGTGGAATCACTGCCAAGATATTGAAGCGGAGGGGAATACTCCGTATGGCAAAAGTGTGACTGGTGAGCTCACATAAAGGAAATTGGACCTGGCTACCTCTTCCTATCATTGGCAGGATCTAATGTGTGAACAGCTGGTATCTTCCTGGCGAACAGACATATATACAAAGTATTATATAAAGCACTTATTTAACCCTCGCTCCTAATTAAGTCAATGCAAAATCATTTTTATAGAGTTGTACATTCCATTCTAAAATGTTATTGACGGTATTGAGTTATTTCTTTGTACTAACCTGTGTTTTGTTTTTTTTCTAGACTATAAGATGCACTGGACAATAAGACCCGGATTGTCCAGTTTTGGCAAATACATGTTATTCTTTGTATAATGAAAAAGTTACACATTTTCTCGATTTCAAGTTGTCTGCCTTCACAACCTTCATTAATTACTCCCAATGGATATAAATCTGTCCATGTCCATGTGATAGACACAACGAAGCATGCTGGTTGGAAGACATACACATAATGTAACTGTACCGAGCCGTGCAGCTGTGTGTCCATCACATGACCATAGACAGAATTGTATCCACTGGAAGTAAACAATTAAGGTTGTGTTTAAAGAGGCTCTGTCACCAGATTTTGCAGCCCCTATCTGCTATTGCAGCAGATAGGCACTGCAATGTAGATTACAGTAACGTTTTTATTTTTAAAAAACGAGCATTTTTGGCCAAGTTATGACCATTTTTGTAGTTATGCAAATGAGGCTTGCAAAAGTCCAAGTGGGTGTGTTTAAAAGTAAAAGTCCAAGTGGGCGTGTATTATGTGCGTACATCGGGGTGTTTTTAATACTTTTACTAGCTGGGCGTTCTGATGAGAAGTATCATCCACTTCTCTTCAGAACGCCCAGCTTCTGGCAGTGCAGAGCTGTGACGACACTCACAGGTCCTGCATCGTGTCAGACACATCGGCACCAGAGGCTTCAGTTGATTCTGCAGCAGCATCGGCGTTAGCAGGTAAGTCGATGTAGCTACTTACCTGCAAATGCTGATGCTGCTGCAGAATCAACTGTCGCCTCTGGTGCCGATGTGTCCTCGCTCGTCTGACACGATGCAGGACCTGTGAGTGACGACACAGCGTGATCTCTCGAGAACACGCTGTGTGTCTGCACTGCCAGAAGCTGGGCGTTCTGAAGAGAAGTGGATGATACTTCTCTTCAGAGCGCCCAGCTAGTAAAAGTATTAAAAACGCCCCGATGTACGCACATAATACACGCCCAGTTGGACTTTTACTTTTAAACACACCCACTTGGACTTTTGCAAGCCTCATTTGCATAACTCCAAAAATGGTCATAACTTGGCCAAAAATGCTCGTTTTTTAAAAATAAAAACGTTACTGTAATCTACATTGCAGCGCCGATCTGCTGCAATAGCAGATAGGGGCTGCAAAATCTGGTGACAGAGCCTCTTTAATGACAGCAAGCAAAGTTCTAGGCATTGATACAGAAAGAATATAAGAAAATTGTATAACTTTTTATTTTTAAAAAAATAACATTTATTTTCTAACATTTAGATGGATGAAAATTAGAGAAATATATTAGTTTGAAGACAATGAGAATTACATAAAGAATTTGCTCTGCATTTCAATAATTAAAGCTGAGAAAAATAGCAGTAGTACTAAAATAGTAGTACTATTATTAATACAGTAATTCTACTACTCGTTCAAAATAAGCATTACTAGTGTTATAATGAAACTTTTATTATTACTACTATAACTATTATACTCAGATAAATTGATGTGTAGTGCAGATATCCCTATATTAAAACACCTACTCCACTAATATATGTTTTTTTTAAAAATTAAGGAAAACTTTGACAAAATATCATGTCATAATACTTGCATACGGTTTTCATATGCCCATAAGTGAACATCATACAAATTGACTACCACAGGGGGGCTGTGTAGTGCTATATACAAGGGGAGAGGGGGGCTGTGTAGCATTATATACAAGGGGGAATTGCTGTGTAGCACTATATATATCTACAGTAGGGTCTGTGTGGTACAATCTACAGGGGGGTCTGTATGGCACTATTTGCAGGGGCTGTGTGTGGCGCTATCTGCAGGGGGCTGAGTGTGACGCTATCTACAGGGGGTGACGCTATCTACAGGGGGATGTGTGTGACGCTATCTACAGGGGGGCTGTGTGTGTCGCTATCTACAGGGGGTCTATGGCACTGTCTACAGGGTGTGTGTGTGCGTCGCTATCTACAGGCGGTCTGTGTGGTGCTATCTACATGGGGCCTGTGTTGCGCTATCTACAGGGGTCTGTGTTGCGCTATCTACAGGGGTCTGTGTGGCGCTATCTACAGGGACAGTGGTGTAATGAGGGATTCTTTCGTTGATGCCTATAATTGGTGTTTATAAATGTCTGTTTTACTGCTGGACTTGTAATATTATAGTATTTAAAAAAGTAATTTAAAACTAATTTAAAATAAGTTTTCTTATTCTCTTATTTTGTCGCTATATTAGCGTTTACAGGGGGGGGGGTATTACTTTTGGTCATTAGATTGCCCACCATTGATGGAGACCTTCCCCTTCTCCCTAACTGCCCTGCTCAGGAGCTGCCAAGACTTAGAGGGAACATTGCTCGGGCAGCCAGATAAAGCTAGCACCATAGATACACAATTTTTAAGGCCCTCCGTTTATATACAGCCGGTGGTCGGCAACCAGTTAAATCTATGTATATGCTGGGGAATTAGAGTTTTGTATCAGAAAATCGAATCTCAAACCACTATAAAGATATATTAACCCCTTCCCGAAAATCCGCCGTGTATATATATGGCGCACACCGGGTGGGGGAATATGGGGGGATATGGTGCGGTTTGGGGAATATAGAGCCAGCTCATGGGCTGAGCCCGCTCCATAGAGCGAGTGTGTCAGCTGTGTGTTACAGCCGACACTTCCGGGTAACGAGCGGGATCCCGTTCGAGCGCGATCCCGCTTGTTTAACCCGTTAAATGCCGTGGTCAATAGCGATGGCGGCATTTAAATAACTAAAAACAGGGGGGCAACCACCTGTAAAGTCCCAACGGCCCTCCCGCGGCGAGGTTGGGGGGTGCCGTTGGTTGGCATGACAGCCTGGTGGCCTGATGAAGTCCCCCAAGTCCACCATCTTTGTACTCCTATGAAGCCCCTCAGGGCTTCATAGGAGACTGTCAGAATCACGATGTGCTGCAATACATTAGTATTGCAGTATATCGTGCAAGCGATCTAACCAGCGAGTAAAGTAAAAAACTGTAAATTAAAGTTTTTTTAACAAATAAAAAAAAAATAATTAATTAAAAGCCAAAAAAAAAAAACTTTTCCCATTTTCCCTAAAGCACAATGTAAAAAAATAAAAATCTAACATAACTGGTATCGACACATACATAAAAGTCTGAACTATTACAATATATCATTATTTAGTCCGCACGATGAATGCCGTAAAAAAATAAAAATTTAAAAACATCAGAATTGCTGTTTTTTGGTCCCTTCATCTCCCACAAAAAAATGAAATAAAAAGTGATCAAAAAGTCTCACATACCCCAAAATGGTACTAATATAAACTACAGCTCGCCCCGCAAAAAATAAGCCCTCACACCGCGAAATCGACAGAAAAATAAAAAAGTTATGGTTCTCAGAATATGGTGACAAAACTCAAATTTTATTTTTAACAATCAGTTTTTTCCTTGTAAAAGTAGTAAAACATAAAGAAAACTATATATATTTTGGTATCGCTGTAATCGTATTGACCCGCAGAATAAAGTTAACATGCTGTTTGTACCGTACGGTGAATGCCGTAAAAACAAAACCACCCAAAAGGTTGAGGAATCGCTGTTTTTTCCCTATTCCACCGCACATATATTTTTTTTCTCGTTACCCTCTACATTATATGGTACAAAAAATGGTGCTGTGAAAATGTAAACTCAGCCCACAAAAAACAAGCCCTCATATGGCAATATTGATGGAAAAATAAAAAAGTTATGGCTTTTGGAAGGTGGGGAGGAAAAAACAAAAGTGAAAATCCAAAAAATGGATGCAGAGGGAAGGGGTTAAGAAACTAATCAAAGAAATTTTGGACATAAAAATAAGATGATGATAAAAAGTGGAGATTCACTTAAAAACACTATTCCAAGAAACCAACACAGAATTCATCATCACTTCATGTTCCTAGATAGCTAGAATTTCAATAAAGGCAGACAGTGCAGTAAAAGAAAGGGAGAAATGGGAATGTAATGGTGACGAACAAGGTCTCTAGAAAGATGGTTGATACTGTATGGGCATTATGGGCAAGGACCGCCATTAGTTATGGTCCACCTGCTTCTTCTAACCATGTAGAGCACACTCAAATGACTGTATAAAAATATTTAAAAAAATTGATGCAAGATGGCAATTTAGAGATATACTTGTATTTCAATTCTTTTCTAATTAATCCTACAGGAATTGGGAAGAGAAAATAAATATCATGTAGTATAGGATTAATTTGCTCCCTTATGTGCACATGAAAGATGCAGAAGATAGCTGATAGAAAGCCATAAAGAAACCTTACCTTTTCACCTCAGCATAAAAAGTAATAGATATCTCATCTTCCCGTTTTCAATGGACATAAAGAAGTTAAGGTTAGGTCAGTTTTAATGGGTTGTAATTCCTACTCAGACCTTCAAAGACACAAAGCAACAAAGAGTTTGAGAAGAACCAAAATATCTTTGTATGTATCGTGTTCATGATCAAATGCTCTGAATAGTTTTTGGATTGTTAGATGGGAAAACTTCACTTCTATTTCTAACTTTAAGGGTTCTTTCCAAAATAGTTTATATGATATATAATCAGACAATGTACAAAAGTCAAAGTGCGGGGTCCAGCAATTTGGACATCCACCATTTATGAGAATGAGCCAGTCCTGTTACCAGGTCTCAGTAAAGGGTAACTGTGCATGAGTGATTTTTCTCTATTGAAATTACCAGGAATTTTAGTAACCACCAAACTCCATTAATCGGATGTTTCCATAACTCCGGTGCCCCTTTATTGTGCTGATTGCCAGGGGCTTCGAAGGTTGGACTACCATCAAGCAAACATCTAGAGGAGCCTTATCTACAGCGAGACTGCCATCCTGATAAGAGCAATCCCACTATCGTGAACCTTCTAGTAGCCCTGAGTGATCCCTGTCAGAGGCTATGGAATATCAGGATGACCACTGGGCAGCCGCTAACTGTCAGTATGAGTACAACACTACCTGAAAAGTAAAAGGTAAACCAGAAAGCACATAATAAATCCAGCAGGACATTATCAGTAATAGGGTAACCGGAAACTACGTAACAAATCCAGCAGTACAACTAAAAGGTAAACGAAAGCACGTAATAAATTCTGCTAACATCCATTCCACACTAAACCAAGAAGAACCCGGGTTCAAACAAAGAAACTAAATTGACAAGCAGTGATAATTTCATTACTGAAGTTCATAGATAAATGTGAACTTGTTATTGCTGGGTCTGAACACATATAACAGCACAGAGAAATCCAAAACCAGCCCAGTCTGCACACAGGAAAAATATTAAGGATAGTTAGAGTCAATTAAAACAGAGAAGTCCAAACACAGAGATACCAAGTAGAGTTACAGCAGCAGAAGAATTAGAAGGAATAAACAATTACTGGCATATGAGGCCAGAAGAGGCACTTTAAATAGGGCACTGCCTTATATGAGAAGACGCCGCACCTGACAGCTGATTGATTCGGCGCCTCAGTACTCTAGCAGGCCGGCCTGAGCGATCATCTGATCGTCTGCCAAGCCTGAAGCACGTTAAATGTGACAGTCATGATGGGTGAGGAGAAGCATGGAGCGGGTTCACAGTCTTATTTTACAGCTGACACCCTGCTCTAATGGCCGGGATCGGAGAAAGCCCCAATCCCATCCATTTAATCAATGGAGACCATGAATCCAAGCCATTAGAAAGAGGGGGGCCCTCTATCATCCCAGGGCTTAATAAGACAGTTAAAATTGCCATGCAGTGCAATAAATAAGTATTGCAGTGTATGGTACCAGCGATCTAATAATCCCATGTTTAAAGTGTAACTAAACCTTCAACAAACTTCTGACATGTCACCATAACATGTCAGAAGTTTGATCGGTGGGGGTCCGAGCTCTGAGACCCCCACCGATCGCTAAAACAAAGCAGTAGAAGTGTTCAGGTGAGCGCTGAGCCGCTTGGTTTCTGATCGGCTATTTTCGGAATGCCGATGTAGCGGAGTACGGGCTCATAGACTTCCTAATGAGTCCGTACACCGCTACATAGTTTGTACATTTACCTCACATTTCGTCTTATCTCAACATATCCTGAGATGTGTGGAGCAAGGTAACAAGCTTTAAAAAAACCAAAAAAACACGATAGTCTGTCCCGAAATGTGTATGCTTTATGTGTTACCACCCAGTGGTTGTGATGTGAGTTGCAGCCTGCCAAGTATGTTGATAGCATGTCACAATATTGTATTGAAATGGTTTCTTGAGGAGAAATTGGAGTTCTTAACCTGTTAATGTTTTATGACTTTGTGGTTTCAAGTATAATCTTCTGTGGTGCGGTGTGTTGGGGCGGTAACATTCGGAAAGCTGAGCTGAATAGGCTAAACAAGGTCATTTGAAAGGGAAGGGCTATAATATGGGGAGGAGTGACGTTTTTTGAGGAGGTATTAAGGAGAAGAATCCCGGGTAAAATTTCTACTGTTATGTTGGATGAGTCACACCTGTTCATAACATAGTGAAGGTACGGAGTAGTTGTTTTAGTCAACGACTATTACAGTTGTGGTGTGTCACGGATAGGTTTAGACCAGGGGTCTCAAACTCTGCCGGATAAATGAGCCGCACATAGAAAAATTTGAAGTTGACCGCATTGCATTAGAATTTGATACGATACAAAATTATTGTTTGAACTACTATAAAAATACTACATTACTATAATAATAACGCTCGGTTTAAACTTACCGGAAATTTGCGAGTTTACTCCACGTGAATTTTAACAATCCAGTTTTCCAGTTTAACTTTCGCTAAATGCAGTCCGGCAGCTCAGTTGGCAGCGTTTGGCAGACACAAGAATGTCAAGATTGGGCAGCCCCTTCTTATATAGTGCCACAATGCCCTCATTAGATAGTGCCACAGTGCCCTCTGTAGATAATGCCACAGTGCCCTCTGTAGATAGTGCCACAGTGCCCTCTGTAGATAGTGCCACAGTGCCCTCTGTAGATAGTGCCACAGTGCCCTCTGTAGATAATGCCAAAGTGCCCTCTGTAGCTAGTGCCATATTGCCCTCTTTAGATAATGCCACACCCCCTAGATAATGCCACCGTGACCTCTGTAGATAATGGCACACACACACACACACACACACACACACACACACACACACACACCCTTGTTGATAGTGTAACATACACACCCATAAAGATAGTGCCATACACACACACACAGACACACACACACACACACACACCTGTAGATAGCTTCATCTGGGCTCCCTCTAGGAGTGGAATCCCCAGCCAGAGAGTTGCCGACGCTTTGGTCGGGGTTTCCTCTGCTGGAGGAGCCCCCTGACGTCACTGTCCATAGACAAGTTATGGCTCTTAGAATATGGCAACACAAAAACAAATCCTTTTTTTTTAAATAAAAAAGAGTGGTTTTATCGTGCAAAAGTAGTAAAACATAAAAAAAAATATATATAAATTTTCTATTGTCGTAATCGTAACAACAAAGTTATTATTTTATGTATCCCACAAAGTGAATGGCGTAAATTTAGCATTTTATGAACTCAGATGTGATCGATAACAGCTCAATCCTGAGTGTCGGAGTCATGCAGGACCCGCTATCACTGAACCCATCAGTCCTGCTGACCAGACAGATACAGGTTTTATCGCTAGATACAGCTGCTCTCTATACAGCATGCAAAGCAGCTGTATCTCAAAAAAGAAAAATCATTTTTACTAAAAAGCGACTACAAAGTTGTACCAAACATATATATATATATATGTATATATATATATATATATATATATAGTTCTCAGATGGCGTACATAGCTTTTAACGAAAAGATGCCTTGCTATATTTATGAGTGACTGTCACATTTGATCCTCACTCTTTATCCACTATATATAATGACAGTAATTTGCAGCATTGCACAAAAAACAAACATTAATGTTCTGCAAAAGTTAAAATGTTACTTTTTCACTTTGTTCTTCTCAAAACTTGCACTTCTCTGTACTTGTTTTAAGGACCTGTTAGCTTGCATTGCACATCTTGGTGCTGCATAAATCATGTTTTCCTCTGCTAATTATAGTTAATGACTAGAGAAAAATGGTCCTCAGTCAGGCATTACAGACAGTGATTCATAACACACACCTCCTGAGGTCATTTATTATCTCATGGATATTGCACATCCACAAGTGCAGAAAGAGGGGAAAAAGCCTCTCCAATTCCTGACCAACTAAGTGTTACACGCAGGGAGCCGATGTTTGTCTTAATTATATGTTGGATATGGTTATACACAAAGAATCAGCAGCATTCTATGTTAATCCCATTTCGTAATAGATTTTATTTTTTTTAGCAATGCCAGAAAATGGATTTTGATGGCATGAGTAATGCTAGTAGCAGAATGTTCTTAGGAAGCTTGTTCGAGTCAAAATAATGATAATTTCCAACAAAATTCTTTGGAATTGATGGATATATGATTTGTTAATACATTCAATGGTCAGACATTTTGATATTTCAGTATATTGGGACTGATATTTATTTAAAAAAAAAAGTCACATTTTTGCTTTAATTTATCATTTATTTTAGCCTGTAGGTAAAGCGTACCTATTTTTTTCCATTTTGTCCCCATAAATCAATAGTGTATGCAAAACTAATACACTTTGTAATGTATCTTGTTAAAGAAAAATGCCACTTTCTCCACTTATAGGTTGCCTCTTTCTCCCTGTTCTTGGCTATTTCACTGTCCGTACCTGTTCAGAAACTCTGCACTCACTGAAAAACCACGACAACTATGGGGCATGAAAGTAGTTGGAGCTTCTCACTGAGGAATTATATTACACAAGGCAGAGATGCAGAAATACTGTGTGAGAAAGTGGGTGCTCGATTAAGAATCACACAACTTAGTATTTTCAATGTAAAATCGTATGTATCATATGCTAAACACTCCGCTGCTCTGTCTCTGGGACTGGTGGGAGGATCTATAGGCAAGCTCTTAGATCTCATGAATAGAAGATGATTATGCACAGTATTTAGGTTGGGACTGGAGAACATAGGACACAGATCAGAACCCCTGCTAGTACATTAGAAGAAGGCACAGAACTTGGGGGTGGGGGGGTGGGATCAGTGCTCCTGGGTGTGGGAGAACATCATAGTAAAAAGTGCGCACCCCTTCCAGAGCAGATGGATGAGATTAAAAGCACGGTTTCTATTTTTGCAGGTGACATCAAGCTATGTAGTATAGGTCAGTCTATGGAAGATGTTCATAAATTACAGGCTCATTTGGACGCACTGAGTGTTTGGGCATCCACTTGGCAAATGAGGTTTAATGTAGATAAATGTAAAGTTATGCATCTGGGTACAAATAATCTGCATGCATCATATGTCCTAGGGGGCGCTACACTGGGGGAGTCACTTGTTGAGAAGGATCTGGGTGTACTTGTAGATCATAAACGAAATAACAGCATGCAGTGTCAATTAGCTGCGTCTAAGGCCATCAAGATATTGTCGTGTATTAAAAGAGGCATGGACTCGCGGGACAGGGATGAATATATTGCCACTTTACAAAGCATTAGTGAGGCCTCATCTAGGATATGCAGTTCAGTTCTGGGCTCCAGTTCATAGAAAGGATGCCCTGGAGTTGGAAAAAATACAAAGAAGAGCAATGAAGCTAATAAGGGGCATGGAGAATCGAAGTTATGAGGAAAGATTAAAATAATTAAACCTATTTAGCCTTGAAAAGAGACGACTAAGGGGGGACATGATTAACTTATATAAATATATGAATGGCACATGCGAAAAATATGGTGAAATCCTGTTCCATGTAAAACCCCTCAAAAAACAAGAGGGCGCTCCCTCCGTCTGGAGAAAAAAAGGTTCAACCTGCAGAGACGACAAGTCTTCTTTACTGTGAGAACTGTGAATCTATGGAATAGTCACCGCAGGAGCCGTCACAGCAGGGACAGGAGATGCTGCAAAAAAGGTTTAGATGATTTCCTAGAACGAAAAAATATCAGCTCCTATGTCAATGTGTAGAATTTTTGTTTCAACCCTTCCATTTTTCCCATCCCTTGGTTGAACTTGATGGACATGTCTCTTTTTTCAACCATATTTTGTAAGTATGTAACTTCATAGCAGAAAGTGCCCACCCCTTCTGGAGCAGAGGATAAAAAGTATTGAAAAATGCACAATACAGTTACCATTGGGATTAGATATACTGTTATTACTCAAAAAAAGTGTTGCAGCATTATAGATGTGCTTTTTTATTGAACATGATTGGACCAACTTATTGGTATCTCTATGAATTTTAATGCCTGTCATTGGGCTACACAGACTACTAACCAAATAAAGAGGTAACTCCAGTTACAAAGGCCTCAGATTTTCAACTTAAAACAGCCTTTCTTGAAACCACCATTTACAATGCCGCAGACAGTGGCGATCTGTGACACATGCGACTGGCTTAAAATTCTTATGAGAATTCTTCTTCTTAGGATAGGGTAACATCAGAAATTATTAGATAATTATGATATTGAGATATCGGAATAACTGACCATTAGAGAAAACACAGAAAAAAATACGGTGGCTTAAAATTCCTTAAGACCTCATGCACATGTCACAAATGGTGCGCAGTATTTTGGTGATGTATATATATATATATATATAAAAAGAGGAATTTTAATATATATATATATATATGTACATTTATATATATATATATGTATATATTATAAAAACACTGGCTTTTTGTAATATATTTTCTTATTTTGCATATTGTATTTTTTAGCTGTATAATTTAGCATTAGCCCAGCAAAGCGCTGATAAATACATATGGTCTGAATTACAACAGTGTTCACCGATCCTGCAGGAAGTGAGGAAGTGGTAATGGTCAACAGAACCTTGACAGATCCTGCTGTGCTATTTAATAGGGTTCTGATAGAAATGGTGTGAGGATGAAATGTGTGGCATTAGCAGTTTTCAGATGTTCAGTCTCACATGCCATGACTGCCCGCAGCAGTGACTGCTTTTAAGTGACACCAGACTCTTTATATGACAAGTAAGATATATTGTGCTTTTCATCGGATAAATTATATGCTACATGAAAAAGTTGAATTGCCACCTCTTCTTTTTTATGTATGTAAATACAGTAGAAGAAACAAAATACCAAAAATGTTCATCCGCAAAGAGTTTCATAGCAAAATTTCATCTGGTCTATGTCAGTTATGGTATGACCAAATATTTAGTGCCAACGATGAGACTGGATTTTTGGGAGAGGCTTTCCTAATGTTCCAGCATGGTATCAGTTTGCCCCATCCTCCTTGCTATTTGGTGTCGAGAACATGAGATGTCATAAGATTTTCATGTTCTGATCTTACTTCCTGTTGAAGGTGGTCATGGTGGAGTGGGACTCCATTCCTAATTTTTTCCTGAGACCCCATGATTACTTGTTACGCCTGAGTTGTGAACAAGCCCTTACTTCTGTGGTATGGCAATTAAAGGGGAATTTATGGAGACTGGCGTTTCATACGCCAGTCTTAATATAAAGAAAGTTGGCTTAAGATGGACACATTTATTAAAAGGCCAATGATATTACTAAAAGTATCGCATATTTCGGCAGTGCGCCATACCGTCCCCTTCCCATTGGACATACTGTAAACTAAAAAGTAAGTATACACATCTCACTAGTCTTCTTCTTCTCTTCGAGTGCCCTCTGGATCCTTCAGCATGGTGCCGCTCATACAAGGTCTGGACAACGGCCAGAATCAGGCTCTTATATGTGATGCAGCACTCAACATCATCAGTGCTGCATCACATACAACTTCCTGACGCTGCCCGGCGTTAGGACCTTGAATCAGCCGCTACACTCTGAGGGTGCCTGAGGAGACCCGGAGGGAAAAAGAGGAGCGGTGAGGTGAATATACTTTTTGTATTTAGTTATTTAATTGTTCGATGTGGTAGTCTGATAGGTGTGTCGGATCTGGGTGGAACAAGGTCATGCCACGGGCCCGTACCTTGCGACGCCCTACAGAGGGAAATCTGCTAGCTGTCATAGATTTGAGATCTCCTAGCTAGCTTCTAGCTGGCGTAGATTTTCACTATAATTTGCATTAGTGTTCTAGTGCAAATTATAATACATTTGCTGAGCCTTTTAGTAATTTTTCTACGCCAGAAAGGTTAGACATAGAAAGGTTGATCAATTCCCCCGTAGTCTTTTTACCATTTTAGACAGAATGTTATAGAGGTACTTGGTGGTCACAACTCACAATAGACCAGCATTTTCCGTGAAGATGTAGTTCATCTCTTTGCTCTTAGCACTCTATCTTTATAATTTTCAGTTGTAGTGCCTGTTTATTTGAAGCTCATTTAAGAGATTTACATCATTTTTCAAGAGAGACATTTGGATCTCGAATGTTTAATCTGACAAGCCATGCCAACTGTGCCTCAGAGTGATGTATGGCATCTATGATGCGTTTTGAGTTCTGACTTATCTGAAGACATCCCGGGTTTGATGGATATGTTTTGAACAGGGAAATCATTTATTTCAATATCATGTTCTGTTATCAGTTCAGCACTTCTGGTAATCATTTCCAAATAGCTGTTGTTCATAAAATACAATCATCTTCTCTCAGAAATGTAAATAAGTCATATTTTTCCTTGCTCTGACTATGCTTGCACTAGAAGCAGAATAAGGAGAAAAAAGCCACGGCGCCACTTGGTGTGAATCAAGGAAATTGGAGGTGAGATAGGGAAGGGGATATATATTCTCACCGTGAGGTTGGAGGAGTTCAGCAATGGGTTCCACGGGGTAGCTGCTGCCAGATCCGGGCCGGTCACCAGGGTGACCGCTTGGGTACGAGAAAATGCAAATGAAACAAGCGGATCTATATCGGCGCTGCTGTTTGATGTGGACGAGGTAAGTGACCGAAGTCAGGTTTGAGTTTGAATAAACTGTTTATTCGCAACGCGTTTCAGCGCCGAACTGGCGCTTTCATCAGGCATAGGGATACAGAAAACAAGACACAAGTTTATATAGGGCCAGTTCAGATTAAACAATTAGGTAAAAAACCGCGAAAACATATCGGCGGGTCAAAGTTCACATTGAGCGATCTGATATACTATAAATAAATGAAAGTTTTAATACATAAGTAAAAGAGTATAATTAATAAGAGACTATACGTCCTATCGGGAGATGATTATGGAACGTGGTAAATTAAAACTAAGTGCAGTGTATAAAAGACAGTTCGTCATTCAAATGCTTAAAACAATAATTAAGAGTGGGTAAAAAATGATTTTATTAATGCGTTCGTGAATAAAGGTTATGTCTGGGAAGTAGTATTGTATGTCAGTTGAAATGTTTACATGTTGCCACGGAGACCAGATGTGTTACGGAAGCCGAGGTGCTCCATACCGGATGGAACGCAAGGTGAACCGCATAGGGTGGAACGCATGGTGAACCGCATTACGCAAAGGGTCGTGGATTTGCTCGGACAGGAACGGGACCTGAGAACGACTGTTCCAAAAAAGAAAAGAAGTATAAAAGTATGGGGATCGGAGGAAGGGTGAGTGACGATAGAATATTAGATATAAACTAGGGCCATGATATGGCCCATATGTTAATTTGTCACCTGTCGGCGTTTACTTATATAGAACGCTGGGCAGTTTTATGGAATAAGGACATTAGTGCGGTAGTCTATGCCTATATTCATAGAACAAAAAAATGGCACATAATGCTTTTTATTTATTTGAAACAGGGAAAATGAATAAATAAATAAACACACGCGAATATGCATTGGGTAATAAAACATACACGGGATACTGTTTGGAGATGAGGTGTGACGGGGTACTGCAACTTATTTATTTAATTAATTAAGAAAGGTATATGAGAGATTACATAGGGTGTCTCAGTGATGATTTATTGAGCAGTTAGTCAATTAATTAGTCCAAAGAGGACTCTGCGATGTCATTTAAACCAAGAGGATGAAGTGTGTTCATTTTAAAGATCCAGTAGTTTTCCCTTTGTTTCAACTTGCTAAATCTGTTTGGGACATCAATGTTAATGTGTTCTATTGGTGTGATTTTGATTTTGTTAAATTGGCAGTCATGCTTTTGGAGAAAATGTCGGGAAATGCTGTGTTTAAGGTAACCAGTGTTTACATTAAACCGATGGTTGTTAACCCTGGTTCTTAGACATTGGGTTGTTCTTCCAATATATTGCAATTGGCACGGGCACTCTAATAGATAAATGATGTATGAGCTGCCACAGTTGAGGAAAGTTTGTATAGTGAAGGATTCTTTAGTAACTGTGGAAGTGTAGTTATATTTTTTATGGCTGATGGAATTGCAGCACAGGCAGCGTGAGTGTCCACATTTATATGACCCTTTTATGTCAGAAAGAAAGTTAGTATGTGGTATAAGATGCTTCCTTACTCTGCTAGGAGCCAGAATATTTTTTAATGTCAAGGATCGTCTGAAAGTAATATTCGGTTTGCATGATAATGTATCTTTTAGGTATGGGTCGTTTTTAAGGATGTGCCAATGTTTGGACAGAATGTTCCTAATTGTTTTATTGCCTCTGTTGTAAGTAGTGATGAAGTTGAGATTAGAGCTATTAGTGCTTAATTTGGAATTCTTAATAGAGGGGTTCAGACATGACACTTGGGTAAGTTCTGAAGCTTTGGATCGTGCACCTTTTATAAGGTTAGTTGGGAAACCTTTGTCTCTGAATCTTTTTTCGAGGATTGAGCATTCTTTGTTAAAATCTTTGTCAGTACTGCAATTTTTTCTAATCCTCCTGAATTGACCAAAAGGTATGTTTTTCAACCAGGGGCGGTGGTGGGCGCTTCTGAAGTCAATATAACTGTTAACATCAACTTGTTTGAAGTGTGTTCTCGTTATAAATTTATTGTTGACGTTATCGTAATTGATCGTGAGATCCAAAAAGTCTATAGATGTGGGGGAGAATGTGTATGTAAATGTTAGATCGTAATTGTTTTTATTAAGGGTTTCGATGAAGCGCATAGCTTCCTCCTCAGTGCCTTTCCAAATTAAAAACAGGTCATCGATGTACCGTTTGTATAATAGTATGTTACTTTTATAGGGGTGTTCGCCATAGATGTATGTTTTTTCAAACGACCCCATATACAGGTTTGCATAGGATGGTGCAAACCGGCTTCCCATTGCACACCCTTTTATTTGATGGTAGAATTTATTGTCAAAACTGAAGATGTTGTGTTTAAGAATAAAGTCAATGCAGTTTGTTAGAAAATCAACCTGGGGTTTGGAGATGGTGTTGATTAGGGAAAGAAATGAATGGGCTACTTCTGTGCCTTTATTATGCGGGATATTGCTATATAAGGTGGTTACATCTGCTGTCAAAAAACAAACTGGGGATACTGAAGGATCAATTTTTAAATCATTTAGGTCTCTGATCAGTTGTGTAGAGTCTTTGAGATGGGATGGTAGGGTAAGAACTAGGGGTTGAAGATGAAGGTCAATGAAGTGTGAGAGGTTGCTGGTGAGGGAACCTATTCCCGAGATAATGGGACGCCCGGGGGGGAAAAACGGTTTCTTTCTGTTACATTTCCAAACATGCCCTTCATTTACCACCTACCTAAGATTCACAAATCACTTACTGATCCCCCCGGGCGTCTCATTATCTCGGGAATAGGTTCCCTCACCAGCAACCTCTCACACTTCATTGACCTTCATCTTCAACCCCTAGTTCTTACCCTACCATCCCATCTCAAAGACTCTACACAACTGATCAGAGACCTAAATGATTTAAAAATTGATCCTTCAGTATCCCCAGTTTGTTTTTTGACAGCAGATGTAACCACCTTATACAGCAATATCCCGCATAATAAAGGCACAGAAGTAGCCCATTCATTTCTTTCCCTAATCAACACCATCTCCAAACCCCAGGTTGATTTTCTAACAAACTGCATTGACTTTATTCTTAAACACAACATCTTCAGTTTTGACAAATTCTACCATCAAATAAAAGGGTGTGCAATGGGAAGCCGGTTTGCACCATCCTATGCAAACCTGTATATGGGGTCGTTTGAAAAAACATACATCTATGGCGAACACCCCTATAAAAGTAACATACTATTATACAAACGGTACATCGATGACCTGTTTTTAATTTGGAAAGGCACTGAGGAGGAAGCTATGCGCTTCATCGAAACCCTTAATAAAAACAATTACGATCTAACATTTACATACACATTCTCCCCCACATCTATAGACTTTTTGGATCTCACGATCAATTACGATAACGTCAACAATAAATTTATAACGAGAACACACTTCAAACAAGTTGATGTTAACAGTTATATTGACTTCAGAAGCGCCCACCACCGCCCCTGGTTGAAAAACATACCTTTTGGTCAATTCAGGAGGATTAGAAAAAATTGCAGTACTGACAAAGATTTTAACAAAGAATGCTCAATCCTCGAAAAAAGATTCAGAGACAAAGGTTTCCCAACTAACCTTATAAAAGGTGCACGATCCAAAGCTTCAGAACTTACCCAAGTGTCATGTCTGAACCCCTCTATTAAGAATTCCAAATTAAGCACTAATAGCTCTAATCTCAACTTCATCACTACTTACAACAGAGGCAATAAAACAATTAGGAACATTCTGTCCAAACATTGGCACATCCTTAAAAACGACCCATACCTAAAAGATACATTATCATGCAAACCGAATATTACTTTCAGACGATCCTTGACATTAAAAAATATTCTGGCTCCTAGCAGAGTAAGGAAGCATCTTATACCACATACTAACTTTCTTTCTGACATAAAAGGGTCATATAAATGTGGACACTCACGCTGCCTGTGCTGCAATTCCATCAGCCATAAAAAATATAACTACACTTCCACAGTTACTAAAGAATCCTTCACTATACAAACTTTCCTCAACTGTGGCAGCTCATACATCATTTATCTATTAGAGTGCCCGTGCCAATTGCAATATATTGGAAGAACAACCCAATGTCTAAGAACCAGGGTTAACAACCATCGGTTTAATGTAAACACTGGTTACCTTAAACACAGCATTTCCCGACATTTTCTCCAAAAGCATGACTGCCAATTTAACAAAATCAAAATCACACCAATAGAACACATTAACATTGATGTCCCAAACAGATTTAGCAAGTTGAAACAAAGGGAAAACTACTGGATCTTTAAAATGAACACACTTCATCCTCTTGGTTTAAATGACATCGCAGAGTCCTCTTTGGACTAATTAATTGACTAACTGCTCAATAAATCATCACTGAGACACCCTATGTAATCTCTCATATACCTTTCTTAATTAATTAAATAAATAAGTTGCAGTACCCCGTCACACCTCATCTCCAAACAGTATCCCGTGTATGTTTTATTACCCAATGCATATTCGCGTGTGTTTATTTATTTATTCATTTTCCCTGTTTCAAATAAATAAAAAGCATTATGTGCCATTTTTTTGTTCTATGAATATAGGCATAGACTACCGCACTAATGTCCTTATTCCATAAAACTGCCCAGCGTTCTATATAAGTAAACGCCGACAGGTGACAAATTAACATATGGGCCATATCATGGCCCTAGTTTATATCTAATATTCTATCGTCACTCACCCTTCCTCCGATCCCCATACTTTTATACTTCTTTTCTTTTTTGGAACAGTCGTTCTCAGGTCCCGTTCCTGTCCGAGCAAATCCACGACCCTTTGCGTAATGCGGTTCACCATGCGTTCCACCCTATGCGGTTCACCTTGCGTTCCATCCGGTATGGAGCACCTCGGCTTCCGTAACACATCTGGTCTCCGTGGCAACATGTAAACATTTCAACTGACATACAATACTACTTCCCAGACATAACCTTTATTCACGAACGCATTAATAAAATCATTTTTTACCCACTCTTAATTATTGTTTTAAGCATTTGAATGACGAACTGTCTTTTATACACTGCACTTAGTTTTAATTTACCACGTTCCATAATCATCTCCCGATAGGACGTATAGTCTCTTATTAATTATACTCTTTTACTTATGTATTAAAACTTTCATTTATTTATAGTATATCAGATCGCTCAATGTGAACTTTGACCCGCCGATATGTTTTCGCGGTTTTTTACCTAATTGTTTAATCTGAACTGGCCCTATATAAACTTGTGTCTTGTTTTCTGTATCCCTATGCCTGATGAAAGCGCCAGTTCGGCGCTGAAACGCGTTGCGAATAAACAGTTTATTCAAACTCAAACCTGACTTCGGTCACTTACCTCGTCCACATCAAACAGCAGCGCCGATATAGATCCGCTTGTTTCATTTGCATTTTCTTGCACTAGAAGCAGACAGACATCTACACAAGTCGATAAGGGACTGTCCTTTTTAGACTGTGCTACTGAAAATTGTTATCTCAAATCTGTCTGTGGGAAAATCCTACCTGGTAGCAAGTAACATGCTCAGCATTTTTTAGCTTTCTGTAATGGTGGATCGGTGGTTAGCGTTGGTATCTTGCAGTACTGAAGTTCTGGGTTCAAATCTGACCAAGGGCAACATCTGTATAGCACATCTTTTTCCATGTCTGCATGGGTTTCCTCCCACACTCTAAATAGCATACTTTTATTTGGCCTTTTCCACTTTGGACAATCCTTACTTGCTAGAAAGTTTCTTTGACAATAATCTGATCACCAACTGTCCCTCGGCTGGAACCCCCTGAGATCAGCTGTAATCTGTGGGAAACATGGCAGTAACTGTTCAATTTCCCTGCAGCTCCACCACAGGGGAAATTAAGAATTACGCAGTGCCCATTCAATTCAATGGGTTGTCTGAGTAATCCAGAACAAAACAAATCCTCCAGAGTGACTAACTTGAACCCAATAGAGATGCAATGGCAGGATATAAAATGAACAGTACAGCCACATAAACCTAGCAATATGTCTGAATGAAAGGAATAGATGTTTTGCAGGAAAACACTATTTGTACGAGTTGCATAAAACACTAAAAAACACATTGCATACATACTGTAGAACACATAGAATGCTGCAGAAAAAGGTGGATTCTCAAATTTAGCAAAGTTTCTACCCTAGTTTCCTGGCTTAGAAATGTCGCAAATGAACCAGAAAGCGGTAATTTTACCGCTTTTAACTCTTTTCAGAAAGTGTGCAGAGCTGAGTAGAAAGATCCGTGGCCACCCATGTCCCAACGCATTTAACCATTTCAGGACCAAGGGTTATCGATGCCTCAATGACCAAGCCTAAATTTAAAGTTTTGCCATACATTCTTTTACACAGTCATAACTTTTGAACTACTTTGGATAACGTAACCATTTGTTTAGATTATTTTTTTTTTTTAGCTAACTAACCTACTATTCCAGCTGGCCTATTCTAACACTATGGGGCACAGGTAATACAAAGTATATACGTTCTATACACTTTGTAAATGTGTGTGCATTGTCTCCTCCCTGAAACACCTGTGACATAGTGAAGGAGGCTTAGAGGAGAGGACAAGCGCAAAAAGTTTGTTATACAAACATTTCAGAGATCACCATGATTCGTTAATCATGGTGATCACATGTTCAGAAGCCAATCGGTTCTGCCATCAGTGAGCAGGTTGCTGGGGTGCCGGGGACACTGAAAGTGGCGGTGTCAGAAAGCTCTCCTCAGCGCTATGCCGGCATGAACATGGGAACGTAGATCCACGTCCTGGCTGCACGGGGCATATGCGGCTAGGACGTGAAACTACATATTAGCTGCGTGAAGGGGTTAATATGATGTATGCCAGAAACTGGCGTAAATTATAGTTGAAATCTACACCAGCTCCTGGCTTCTGTAGATTTGATTCAGTGGTGCACGCACAGCCGAATAGGCAAAACATTTATTAAGAGATGTGTGTTTTTTAATAAATTTGTGACATCTTACTCCAGCTTGATTTTTATTAAGTCATAATCTGCCCTAATATTTCTATTGTAAAGTGAGAGGTTCATTCCAGATGACATCAGTACTTCAGAGACAACGCTTTCTTCCGGTATCTTAGCCCTTTCTCTTGTCATTATCAGAGCAGGAAAGGCGAGATATCTGGAAAAACTTGAAAGATGGAAAAATCCAAATTTGGCGGTAAATTAAGCCTTTCTTCTTATTGCAGGCAGTAAAATGAAGATAAAGGCCTTATATATTGTATTATTAGTAGTCATGGTTTACTAAAGGAACCTAGAAAAGTAACCTTCTTTTTTTTATACAATATCCTGCCGTAATGCTGATGACTTTGATCAATTCATTATATTTTCTGTCCTTGCAGGGAATGGGAGAAGACTGTAATATTGTGAACGGCCACTACAAGTGTGCTGGCGTTTCACAGTATTGAGTAGTAAAGGCGATCAGGGGGAAGCAGCGCTCGCATGAATGCCACGGCCCCTTTAAAACTGCCGATCGGTGATGGTGCAGAAAATCGAACCCCCACTGATCAGATATTGATAGCCTATCCTGAGGATAGGACATCATTTTCTCTCTCCGGAGAACCCCTTTTGAATATACAGAAAACCAAGGATATTTTATTGCTGAACACATAAGGAGGCCACAGTACTGTTTTTTCTTTAAGTTCTTGAAAAACATGAAGGTAGACATCCCTGTCCTGCCTACCAAGCACTCAACTAATAAACAGACTCTATTTATCTATTGATGTTGGACCAGGGATTCATTGTAACTGATGCTTTGGGAGTTCAACTGTATTGAATGTCACACGCCACACAGAGCCGGTATTGATTTTTAGGGTGGTCTGATCATTCTTTATTGCCCATTGATTGCCTTTCTTGAGATTCGCACTTAACATTTGTCAGTGGTTATCACAGTTAAGTAAATAACCTCCTTATTCCAACAGAGACTGATCAAATCTTACCTTTGTCAAATGGTTTAACACCTTCAGTTCTCCAATTGCAACCGTTCCGCAATCATTAGGACATTACACAGGTTAATGTCTGCCTGTTGTTAACAGAGCAATTTCAATTAAAACTTAATTTCCCTGGTGATTCCTTTGCAAGCTTTACTAGCTAGTAAACAAGCTGGACATATAATGAAAGAGATTTTATCTGGTCTGTTAATATCAAGAGCCCAAGCACCATTGATTCAAACTTATGGAACTTTTTTTTCCCTATGGCTGATGTTCAAGCATAATTATGGCCACAGCTTTTGTCCCTGCAAACTGCATGACTACTGTTTTTTCTTCTATTTCGCATGAGTTCCAATTAACGTGTGAATCCATTTATTTGATTTCTGTTTATTAAATATTGTGAAATTCAGCCACCATAGGAATAAAGAGCATTATATCATTATAAAATAAATGTCACCATCATTTACAGCTGCTCTTGTACCAGCCGGAGAGAACATAGCCTTCTAATATGGATGCAACGTGTTTGATCTAAGAGGTTTCTGAACATTATAAACATTATAGCTATCTGGCGGTGAAACTTGTTATAAAACAAAATACAAGGTTCTGTGCAACTAATATTTCTTGGTGTGAAATTATAAATGTTATAGGAGACGTTACAAACGTGTTGCAGTTAAAAAAATATTGGCTGTTTTATTAAATTTTACATTATTTACCTGTAAACCATCCATAGTACTAGAAATGGCTTAACTGACTCTAAATGCACTAGTTATTTCTCATAGTGCCTCAGTTTTCAGATATGACTTCACCACTGTGACTATGATATCTACAAAAAGACCTCTCATTTTATTTGGTCAATTGAAACATAGTAAAAAACAGAATACCTAAGGCTCTGTTCACCTATGTGTCTGGCATTTCCGTAGTGCTGCTCCGTCATTGGAACAGAACAATGATAATGACAGCAGTGACGGATCTGTCAAAAGAAGGACGCCAACAATGGAAACCATTGACTTTAATGGGTTCCGTCAAGTTTCCATCATGGTGTCCTTAAATTTCCTGGACAAAATACTACTGCATGTTGCGTTATTTTGTCCTGAATTTTTCCTGGAATCTGCAGATTTGAACATGGCTCAAGACTAGTAAGCAGTTGTGGACTTATCATTCAGGCCTTAGGGCATCACCTGAGGGCCCATAATCACTCTAAACCCCTGCCAATAAGTTGCTTACCTGTTATAAGGTTGGTTACATCAGTGATATAAGACCAGTTCTTGATGCCAAACTGCTTGCCAAAAATAAACCAACACCCCTTGTATCATAGTGTAAACTGGATGATGTTAAAAAAACCAATGATTCTACTATAGATATTGGTAACATCCCTGCTATAGAGCCTGGGAGGTAAAAGGGATAACACTGGGCTACACATTCCTCAAGATTTGGTAGAGGTACGTTTTTGACACATCTACCTCCTCCTATCTAACTTTACCGGTGTTTTTGACTAAAGTTTTGGTTAAAGTTTAGAGGCAAAATGATTGAATATTGTGTCTTCAGTTACTATGATGGATGGTTTGAGTAAAATTGAGGAGGTCCATTAAGGGCTTTCACCACAAGAAGAACCCAATCAATTTTGATTTTGCCATTCCTTGCCTGATAAGTGTATTGCTCAGTTGAAAAAAAAAATCTGTCTCCGAAGAACAGTTTCAGTTGATATTGAAGCACCTTCTCCTATGACTTGGGAACACCAAGACCCACCTTGATACCAGAACTTTTAAAGATAGATACACCAATAATGAAATACTTTCTCACATTACTTCTATCCTAATCTTGTGGGACAAAATGGGTGGCTGTTTGTCACAACTGTTGGGTATGTGGACTCACTTGGGCCGCTCTGCCGTAGCGAAGTAGCAGCTGGCCAAATAAGATTTAATGATAGCCTTTAGGACAAGAATACCTGGATAGAAGACTTGGCTGACACTTAACTTGGCAGACACTTGACTTAGCTGAAACTTGACTCAGATGTAGTTTAGTCACCTGGACCCTCGGGCCAGCCCAGGCACCGAGCACAAATGGTGAACTCGACTCCAACTAGACTTCGCACTGGAAATAAACACAATTACTAGATACGGAAAATGGGTTACAGGATACGGAAAAAAGATGCAGCTAAGGGACCATTTGTAGAACAAACATGGGTAGACAAAACAATGCTCAGTCAAGGTGGAAGTGGGCAGAGTCGTTTTTAAAGTCCAGGGTGAGTTGGGATTGCATAGGGATATGCGCACGCACCCTAGGAGAAGCAGTGGGGAGATGCAGTCGCATATGTCGGCATCTCCGGGGAGGGAGACGCCGGCAAGTTCTGAGTGTCCGCCGTCACGGCTGCCGGTAAGTAGGGAATGCGGGTGGTCAGCGACCGCAGGCATTACACTGTTCATAACGACCGGTCCTTTTGAGGAACATCAGTAATGAAGGGTGTATGTGCAGTAAAGGCAAAACATGGGTCTTTTATGGAGTTCCTGGAGCGAGAGGGGCCAAGCCAAGGCTGGTTGCACCCTTTTTTTAGAGGGTGGGGAGAACCTAAGAAGCTGTGCAGAGATACTCTATCCACAGGCCCTACAACATTAACAAACAAGTGTGTGGGGAGACAACCAAAAGATCATGGAAAGGATATGGGGGCAAACAAGCAATAGTCCTCCTTTCGCAAGAAGTATAGGTGTGGTGGTGTCAACCAGCATCAGAAGGGGACCCCATTTTAATGTTTATTATAAGGCTTTCTCCCTTCTACAAAATGCAGTGCAAATAAGCATCATGCATACTGTAGTATTCACAATTATTTTTACGTGTACAGTAGATATCTATTAATATCAGGAGCCCAAGCACCATCATTCAAATGTACTTACCTTCTGACAGTGGCGCATTGCCAGTACTTGCTGTCTCGATACGAGTCAAAGATTACTGTACAGTAGGGTTTACAATATTATGTGTATTTTGTGTATACCCTGTATGTATATCAGCAAAGAAACATTAAAAAATATTTACAATGTGGGAATTTTTAGCTTCATATTATTCCAGATTTTAAAAACTTTGAGTAGTCTTGTTCGGTCTCCAACATTCCGATTGATCAGAAAAGCATAAAGGTAACGGAGGAGGCAAAAATAGTAATATAGGACAAAAAAAATTGCCACTAAGGACTGTGTTAAAATGTTCTAAAAACCTGGTGACTACAGCTGTGGTGGATGGTTTGTTGTTACATGCTCATCCATATACAGATGTAACCATCTTTATCTTGACATTTAACGTATTAAATACATTGTCAAGAAACTTTAAATTAATTTTGTCAATGACTTTTCAATGGCTTTTGTTGTGTGATATCACGCTGCAGCAAGTTATCAGAGTCAAGATAAATTTGGCTATATCTGTAGGTGGCTGTTTGGTTGGAATATGTCGTCAGCTCTCCAAAACGTTGAATAAATGTATTTCATTTAATTCATCAACATTCAGGACTCATGCACACAGTCATATTAGGGATAGATAATACAGAGCCCATTGTCTACCTTGGGCACATAATTTACCTCATGTGGCTCAGGAGAAAAAAATTGTGGCATGCTCCCACACATGTCATATTGTGGGGATAGAAGCAAGTATTATTTCTTTGGGAGAATACAGTGTCTCATGAAGGCACTATATGGTGACATACACATCCATATGGGCTCTATGGGCCACCATACCTAACGTACATGATCATTGCATGCAGCATACATAAATTCTAAGTCTGATCAGCATATACACACATTGTACCTGTAACGGCCGCCGCCTTCCCTCACCTTCCGACGGCCACGACCTCAGACCTCTGTCTTCTTGCCAGCGTCCCCCTCCCTGGATATGCCAGCACACGTGGCCGCACTGCTCGGCAGTGTCCTCTAGGGTGCGCACGCTCATCCCTGGCTCTAAAGGGCCAGCGCACACACATTCAAAAAGTTACCTAATTATCCCCAGATCACCCTGGACTATAAAAAAAGGCCCTGCCCTACCACTCCTTGACTGAGCATTGTTGTTGTCTACCCGTGTTCGTATTGCAAATGGTCCCTTAGTTGTATCCTTCTCCCAGTGTTCCCGTATCCTGCTTCCCGTATCCCTTATCCTGTGGCTGTGTTTGTTCCTGAACCTAAGTCTATTGTTGGAGTCATGTGTACCTCATCTGCCACGTCTGGTGTCGTCTGCCACGTCAAGCATCATCTGTGCAACGAACCATCTGTGCCAAAGCGTTTGCTACACCTCGTGTCTGTCTGTACTCCAGAGCGGCCTAGTGGGTCCACATACCCCAGGACTTTGACAGTAGCCATGGATTGAAAGCATAAAATAATACCAAAATGATATTATTAGCCTTGTTTATATAATTATTTCCTGTTCTATTATTCCCCATTGTTTCTAGCAGTGAATATTATGTCAATGTTGGATTATAACTTTAAAAGCCAGGGGACTGTTTATCTCCTCTACACCAGGGATAGACACAGCGCATCTATCAAAAACAACATCCCTCCTTCTTGTGACTAAGGGCCTTTCCCTGATGGATTTTGTGCTGTTTCTTCCTTTATTGCAAGGCACTGGGAAATCTTTAATAAATCACAGACTTGTTTGCATGGTAAAATCTCACATTTTTTTTTTAGACCTGCACAGTGTTTCACTCCACATGTGGTTTAACAACTAAAAAGTCTGCCAATAGCTTGAGAATAAGCGGAGACAATTATCTTCAATATGAAATTCTATATAACTTTATAAAATGAAAGATGAAAAAGGAAAAAAAAAAAGGAAACCTCTTATACTTGCCATCAGGCAGTGGTTGTATTAATGTGATGCAATGTAATGCAATTAAATAATAGTATCATATATATATATATTTATTTATTTATTTTTGGTTCCTACTCTCCTATGCAGCATTGTTTCCCATAGGACCACAATGCTACATAAGAAAGCAATAGCACATTTAAACCATACCTCCAGTAAAATAATAAAATCTTCACAGTGTTTATCGTCATGTGTAGGACCATTGTGGTGCCTTTCTCTTCAAAACTCAGCCATTTGTGCTGTAGAGCTACTCTTTTTCTTAAAGGGGTATTCCCATTGCAGACATTTATGGCCTATTCAAAGGATATGCCATAAATGTGTGATGGGTACAGGTCCCTTCTCTGGGGTCTCCCACCCTGTCTCGTGATGTGGCCGCTGGCCACCATATCATAGCGGGGAATGGCCACACGTCTCTCTCCCTTCACTAATAATTAAGTTACAGAAGCAGACAAGAAAATATACTGTATGAAAATTGCTTTATTTATGCATTCTGCCCTTTTTAAAAATGAAAAATATTAAACACCAACTTACATGTACAACAAAACTTTGTACATATGAAAAAATATGCAACCTATCGCCAAAAAACAAGGCCTCAAATAGGGACGTGGTCATAAGAATTCGATTTAGAGATCAATTCTACATGGATCAAATTCGGTCCGAATTTCCCAAAAGTTCTGGATTCGGCAAATTTAAAAAAATGTGGCCGATCGCAATTTTACATATTTAAAAAAAGATCACATGACCTGGGGCAGGCTTTCTAAAATGACTTGCCATAATGCACTCTACCCATATATGTTGCTGTCACTTTTGACATTGCTAATGTGGTTTTTTGTCGTTAAAGAGCTTGAAAGGGGCTGGATACCGTCCTAGAAAATATAAGAGATTCAGACACAAGTTTTAAGTGCACTCAGGGCACTTGCGATCCTCAACGAATTTATTCTGACCAAATCGGACCCGAAACTTATTTAGGGAAATTCGCTCACCTCTAATCAGAATGTTGTCTGACAATAAAGGGAGGCAAAAACGGAAGCATTCTAGCAGTTATTAATGTCAAAATGGGCTTGGTCCTTAAGAGTTTAATGCCCTATATCTGGATTCATCCAAATGGTTCCAATTTTGGATTTGATGCATTTTGCATCAGCACAGCAAATAAAAATATTATGACTTGAGGATGCATGAGCGTGCTAAGTAAACTGCCCGAAGATAAAAAGTGAAGGGATATTATAAATGTAACATTTTAGGATGTCATCATAGAGACTCCTAAGGCCGGGTTCCCATGGGTCGGATACACTGCGTAAAAACTTTGCAGCATATCCGACCTGGTACCCGCAGTACCTTCCGTCAGAAAAATTGCACCACATTTTTTCGGACAGAATTTCTGCTGTGAAAAACAGCGCTTGAAAAAAAAAATGCAATACTTACCCCCTCCCTCTTCTGTGCGCATAGTCCGGCCTCCTAAGATGACGTTGCAGGCCATGTGACACTGCAGCCTGTGATTGACACTTGCATAATTGTTTGAGCAGCTATTTAAACCATGATTATCTAGCACGTCACTCATGCCTCGGGCGAGTTTGTTTGACGTGCTGCTACTGATTTTATTTGAATCACCAATCCTTTTATTCTTCTATTTTCTGTGAGTATGGAATAAATCTTGCGTATTGCAAAAAAAAACAGAGGGTGTTGCACTATTTCTCCTCTTCTCTATTGGAGTCATAGGATTTATCCTGCCTGCAGCTTGAACATCGGGATACGGTGCAGAGCTCAGTGGAACTACAAGGACTAGAACAACTTTACACACCTTCTCTGGATTGTAGATTGTCTATTGCTTGTGGACTGAGTAGAAATTTCTATAAGACTACAGGTTGGACTGTGTTTCTCGGTGCTGTTCGAGCAGTGAAAAACTTTATGTACAGGGTGGGCCATTTATATGGATACACCTAAATAAAATGGGAATGGTTGGTGATATTAACTTCCTGTTTGTGGCACATTAGTATATGGGAGGGGGAAAACTTTTCAAGCTGGGTGTTGACCATGGCGGCCATTTTGAAGTCGGCCATTTTGTATCCAACTTTAGTTTTTTCAATGGGAAGAGGGTCATGTGACACATCAAACTTATCGAGAATTTCACAAGAAAAACAATGGTGTGCTTGGTTTCAACGTTACTTGATTCTTTCATGAGTTATTTACAAGTTTTTGACCACTTATAAAATGTGTTCAAAGTGCTGCCCATTGTGTTGGATTGTCAATGCAACCCTCTTCTTCCACTCTTCACACACTGATAGCAACACCGCAGAAGAAATGCCTCCCAATCTGACCCCCTTAGACTTTTATCTTTGGTGTCATCTGAAGGCAATTGTCTATGCTGTGAAGATACGAGATGTGCAGCAACTTAAACTACGGATACTGGAAGCCTGTGCTAGCATTTCTTCTAAAACCAATTTAATTTAATTTAAAACCAAGTTAGTGAACCAATGATCAGACAGGAGGTGTGTCTCAGACTACCTCAGTTTCCCTGTAGGCACTGTAGCTAAACTGTAGTCACATATCAGAGCTCTCACCTAATTCAGCTAAAATAAAAAGCACCCAAAAAGCAAACTCTGAGGAAAATAAATGGCAGGTAACCATCACCTATAGGGACTGACTTACATACCATTTTTGAGTTTACGACTGAGCATCTACTTTAATAAATTCACCACGTAATAAAATGTATGTTGTGTTGCTATTTGAAGTAGATCCATTTACCATGAAATATTTGTAAATATGTTACAGAGTGGTAACAATGAATACTGGTTTTTTTTTCCATTTCAGATCAATGATTTACATACATTATTCTTTCTAAAGTGAAAGTTAAACTGAAAAGAACCTGTTATTTCAATATAATGTGCTCATAAATGTGTATGATTTCCCGCTGAATTGAATGCATCAAAAATATTTATTTATTATCCCTCTTGCACACTACCAAATTACAGACCTTCGATCACAGAATGTATTTAATAGCTCAAAACAATATCATTGTGCAGGATGTGATTGAATTGTAGTATTCAGTATATATAAAGTACAGTAATGCACAGACCCCCTGCTGTTTTACTGAACGTAAATCATAATAAGGTTCTATAGTAATCTAAATTTGGTTCCACACAGTCATGGGGGTCTGGGTCTTGAGGACGTAATATGGACACTAAAATGTATATCTGGCCTAATAAAGCAATAAAAATATAACATAATATTATATAGTGATGATAATAATAGTAGTAATAAGAATTATAATCTTAGAAATAATACCAACAAATATAATGGCAACAACAAGAATAGCTAAACAAAACTAAACTTTCATACTCTTATTCTGCTTTTACAATACTGGAAAATAGTTGTCACCTTGGCTCCCTACCACCGCCACTAGAGGGAGCTCACTGAATACGAATGTATACAGCTCCCAATCCAGATGCAGTTAGAATTATATAATTTATCAAAACAGAAAAACAGCTCCTCTGTACTGATATATTTTGAAATTAATCAATGCAGAGTGTTGGACCTAAAAACGCAATAGTCAACATTAACATTAATAAAAGTGTAGTACATTTGATCTCTTAGCGGGTTTTGGGGACTATTCTAAACTTTGTTATGAGGCCATCTGATGTCTTTGTATGATCCTGACTCTCTAGCTGGCTATCCACACACCTAACTTATTTTGCACTGGATTTCACCCCTTCGTATTGAAATGGGTGAAATCCGCCGTGAATATTCAGAATAGAAGGAGTATGCAGCGGGTTTGATAATCTGCAGCATGCTCTTATTTCCATGCGGAAAATGTTCAGCAAATTGTAGATGAGATTTTTTTAAATCAGATCCACTGGCCTGCAACAGTTTTCCGCTGTGGATTTTCGACCCACAAATCCAGACGAAAAATCTGCAACAAATAAGCTACGTGTGCAATCAGCCATAAAGTCCAATGGATACCAGATTAAAGAGATTTTACCTTTGTACCATACCTTTAACTTTAACCATTCCTTCATTCCCTCTACACTGTCTGAGAAAAAAAGTTATTTTATAGATATAAATTAAATGACTATTTTTATATTCATGTCATCCATTTAGATGTCTTAGAAAGCAGTCATGCTATATCTATTTTGTCTTACACTGTATGTCAACCTTCTGAGATTGTGTGGGTTTTCAACTGAAGCACAATGGGGCAGATGTATTAATAGTGTTTAAAGATAAATAGCCTAAAGCTAGAGGTGCTAGGCTGAAGATGTGTGAAATATGTCAATGACGTTCATGCTGTTTGATAGATTTGACACATCTTGGCACATGTTAGACTCCGTTCACTTTTTGAAATCACCTATTGGTTGATATAACTTTAGACCAGCATTTTGCGACACAAAACTGGTACACGCCAATGATAAATTTCATGATGCAAATTATGTATTTTCCTGGCGCAATCATTTATAAATTTGGCAAACAATATATGCTCCAACAGGCGCACGAAATACCAGAAATACCAGAACCGAGGCGCAAAGATAATAATAAATCTTTTCCAATATACTAAACCGGTTAAGAATACAATATACTATACCGGGAATACAGCATTTCTTCTATTCTAACGTGATATAATATATTGAGATAAAAACACATAGTTTAGACTTCACAAAGAATTGGCCTTTGGCCTTTGGCATTCCTACATTTCATGACAATTGGAAACATGTGACGTTAAAAAAATATATATCCTTAGCATGCAATTATGTTTCTTTTTATCTAAGACTTAAAGATATCAAGGAATAGTTTGTCTAATGTACTTTCAAAGTATAAAGCATTCTTCATCTAATTCTGTTCCTTGTCTTGATATGTTCCCGCTACTGCAGACATTTCTTTCTAAAATAACAGACTTCTCCTTCTTTGATCCTTTTTTTTTGTGTATAATGAACATATTCCATGAAAAACGTTATTCAGCTAAATAATGTGCAAATATGCGCCATTAGAGTAAAAGGACGTCATAGAGCAGGGTCCGAAGCTCGGGACACCACATTATGGGCTAGAGTGGAGAACTGGCAAGTAACGTTGGCTCCCACTCTGGCAGACCAGGCCCATCCATGCAGGGCTGGACTGGCCATCTGGCAGTTCTGGCAAATGCCTGACGGGCTGATCCATAGCGGACTGGTTGGCTCCCCCCACATAGTTCTTATTAAAGGGGTTATCTGGGATCAAGCAAATACAGGCCACATAGCGGGGTGGCATAAAAAGAAGCATTACTTACCTTTTGAATCGCAGCTCCAGTCTTTGTTTACTGAAATGTCTCAACATACGTGACCACTGCAGTCAATCAATGGCCTCAGCAGTGGTCAAGTGGATCAACATTTCATTATTGTTGCAGCTCAGTAAGCAAAGACAAGCGGGAGCAGCGGCGCTGGAGCGGCTGGGGATGAAAACGTAAGTAATGCTTCTTTTTGAGGTGGGGCATGTGCCCGGGCGGATCTAGGAGGGAAGGAAGGGGGGCCTACGGGCGGCACGGCCATAGTTACCAACAGTCCTGAATTTGCCTGGACTTTCCCGAATTTACAGAGATAGTCACGGCAAATTACTGTCCCGGACATGTCCCGGCAACTGCCATTTTCAATTGTATCCCTGTCCTCAGGACATTTGACTATGTGAGCAGCCATCTTTTACAGAGATTCACTTTACAGCAGCCAGATGGACATTAAAAGCCTTTGTCGGGAACTTCTACTGGAGAGTGTTGTGTTGTGGGCATGCAGGTCACTGTGCAGGGAGGGGAGGAGGAGCAGATGTAATGTACTGTATATGTACCAAAAAATGCCCCCTAAATAATGTACATGTCCAGCAAAAAACAAGGCCTCATATAACAACTTTAATTAAAAAAAAATAATTATAAAAATGCAAAATAAAAAAACTGTGGATCATGTCCTCAAGGCCAAAATTGGCCTGGTCCTAAAAGGGGTTAACATAAAAGCTGATTTACACAATGGGTCATTTTCTGATAATGTATTCAGATGTTTTCTAAGTTGTCTCTTTATGATATTAAGGACATTTGTGTGTATTCTATTTAAAGTAAGAACATTTTTCAAATAAAGAAATGTGTTATTTACTGTGGTCATTAGTTTTCAGCAGCCGATGTGTTGTCGTTCACTGACAAGACAATTACTGTAATGAACTCATAAAGTCTCCATGTACAACGGCACATCATAGAAAAGAGTCCGTGGGGAGTAACATGAAAGGCTGACTATATGTGTTTAACATAGAACAACTGTGAATGTCCAGAAAGCCCTGTTAGCTTTAATCAGCACATACGGATGTTGGGAGTTATATATACAACATATGATGGTTTCTCACTGCAAATGCTAGGTCTAAGAAATGTATAAGCTTTAGAAATAGCGCATTCCACCTGATAATCTATTAACTCTCTTCTTAACCTTCTCCTTATCTCCCTTATCTTTAGACATTCTTCTACCTTCTTAGGCTAGATTCACACGAACATGGGGAAACTCTGCAGTTTTTCATGTCCGAGGTGCCCCGTGCCGGTTCCGGTTTCACTGATCCCCAAAGACTTGATTCTATATAGGGATCTGTGAAAACAGAACAAAATAGGACATGTTCTATATTTCAATGGACCCTTCACACTGTCTGTTGTGATCGGCCCCATTGAAATACATGCGTCCGTATGATGGCCATTGTTTTAACGTCTGTCACATGGACATAATCTACGTTCGTCTGAATTCGGCCTTACTGTATATCTTCTACTCTATTCATTTTACTTAGGGCTTTGGCAGTACTTCTTATGCTGCCATGTGGTGCCAATATACTCTACAAAAGAGGCAATTCTTCTAGGGGAGAATACCCTCTTAATACAGCATGCGAAGTAGCATGCCACGTCTATAATTGGAGATACACAGCACCTAGGCACAGGATGGGTCCATATATTATAGATCCATGTGCATGAGATGGTGGCGAATCATCAGTAGTCAAACAAATTAGGTAAAACCACACATAGGTTTGTCATATGGTCATGAAGCAAATGTCCCGATCCCCATAGACAGTAGTTTGCATGGAGTGAAAGAGTGGACTAAGGTAGCTGTCAGGGCCAATTTGATTGCCCTATTGTGCCCCTACCTATTCCAACCAAATGTCAACATTTGGTTTCCAGATTTCTTGATCTTGAGACCATGGCAGCAAGACATTTTTATTTCACGTATTCCGTAGATTGCCAAAGGATAAAAGGGTTGTATGAAATTAGAAAAAAGGGTTTGCTTTTTTGCCCAGAAACAATATCACTCTTATCAATTGGCTGCGTCTGGTACTGCGACTTATCCCCATTGCAATGAATGAGGCTGAGCTGCAATACCAAATACAACCCATGGCAAGAGTGGAGCTGTTTCTGAAAAAAATTAACAACTTCTAATTTTCTCTCTACACAGCTCCTATTGGACAAACCATCAGCAGATTTGGCTTCCAGTACCATCTCTACGCTGATGACACCCAATTATATACCTCTTCCCGTGACATCACCCCTGCTCTAATACAGAACACCAGTTATTGTCTGTCCGCTGTCTCTAACATCATGTCCTCTCTCTATCTGAAACTGAATCTTTCTAAAACTGAGCTCCTTGTGTTCCCACCATCTACTAACCTCCCTAAACCTGATGTCTCCATCTCTGTGTGTGGCACTATCATAACTCCTAAGCAGCACGCCCGCTGTCTCGGGGTTATTTTTGACTCAGATCTTTCCTTTACTCCTCACATACAATCACTTTCACGCTCCTGTCATTTTCACCTCAAAAACATCTCCAGAATCCGCTCTTTTCTTACGGAGGAAACTGCCAAAACTCTCATTGTTGCTCTGATTCACTCTCGTCTTGACTACTGTAACTCATTACTAGTCGGTCTTCCCCTCACTAAACTCTCCCCTCTCCAATCTATCCTCAATGCAGCAGCCAGGCTCATCTTTATGACCAACCGCTACACCAACGCCTCTAATCTGTGCCAGTCACTGCACTGGTTGCCCATCCCCTTCCGAATAAAATTCAAACTTATTACTCTCACCCACAAAGCTCTCCACAGTGCTGCACCTCCTTACATCTCCTCCCTCATCTCTGTCTACCACCCTACTCGGACTCTACGTTCTGCCAACGACCTTAGATTAAAATCCTCCATAATCCGAACCTCCCACTCCCGTCTCCAAGATTTCTCTCGTGCTGCACCCGTCCTCTGGAATGTGCTACCCCAGACAATCAGATTAATTCCCAATATCCACAGTTTTAAACGTGCCCTGAAAACACATCTATTTAGACAGGCCTATAACATTCCCTAATCTGACTCCTTTCCATGGCCCTCCATTTAGATTAGTCATCAGAATAAGATTCCCTCACACTCCTTCTCTTCATGTCCGTCATACACGGATAGTGGCTGGTGACCGGCTCATGCAGCTTTATGTTACCACCGCATGTGTATAAAAATGGCCGGACTATTGTACAGAACAAACACTGTTACACTTTGTGTCTCCCTTATGTCCTCATAGATTGTAAGCTCTTGCGAGCAGGGTCCTCACTACCCAGGTTTGAATTGTAAATGAACTTTGTCACTATGTAATGTCTGATATTGTTTGTTTCATGTTCCCTCTAAATTGTAAAGTGCTGCGTAATATGTTGGCGCTATATAAATAAAGATTATTATTATTATTATTATTATAAATGGCCATTGATTTATAGTTTAAAAAGTTTAGTAAACTCTGTTAAGTTAGGGACCCAGTATCTTCTATTTATTTTGTTCATGCTTGAGTAAAGGATGAAAAACGACAAAATTGTAATTAAGTTTAACATTTTATTAGTCAATGCCCTTTTAAAGTGCCACCTGATTTGTTATTCGTAAAAGTTTGTGGACTGGATGAAAGTAATGTGCTCCAGGGAAATAAAAGGTACAGAGCCTAGAAGAAGGAGAAGTTCAGTTTATAGTAAGCAGGAAACACAAACTGAGATAAATGACTCATAGCTAAAGAAATAATCCTAGTTAGATCTAATGAGAAAGCTAATGGTGCCCATTTATCTCCACAGCAGGTTTATTAACATGCTGGGGTATCTCATTATGTCAACACATTTAAACAATAAAGTTCTTGTATAGTTTTGTGTATTTGGATGGTTTTGAACGTTATTTTTACAATAGAAAGAGTTGCCTGGGCCCATTAGAGACATATCAACTAAAAGGAAGCACATCTCAAATGATGGAGAGATAATTAGGAGTTATATTTGGCTGGGTACTTCAGGACATACAGCAGTCATATCATTTATGGCTCGGGAATACTGATCTCCATTAGCAACCAACTTGTCAATGGTTTGAAGTGCTTGATTATAATTAGGTTACAAATGAGAATATGCTTTTTTATGTATTTGATATTGTGACTTACTGTGGATTACAATTTTCCTTTTAAATTCCATTTTTTTAAAAAGCTGGAAACAAGTATCATGCCTATTGAGGTTACGGCATAATTGAGATGTTGTGGGTGCTGCTAGTCTAGAAATTTGTGTCTCCATGGTTTAAGCTATAAATATGGTAGGCAGTGCTAGTTTAATGGCATAGTAAAGGCACTATTGCACGGGCCAATGATCGGGCAAACGGGCGATCATATGAGCGCTCATTCCCGATCATTGCCCTGTGTAAGAGGGGCAACGATCAGCTGATGAACGAGCAAAAGCTCGCTCATCGTCTGATCTGTTCTTTTATGCAGAATTAAAAATAATGGTTGTCGGCAGCACATCTCCCTGTGTAATCAGAGAGACGTTCTGCCGACATGATGAAAATGTATGGGGACGAGTGTTCGTAGTAACGAGTGCTCGTCCCTATACATATCCAATCATTGCCCCATGTGATAGGAGCAAACGAGCGCCAACCAAGCAGCTGTCTCGTTGATTGGCGCTCGTTTACACGGCCCATGGTAGGCTGTGTAATAGTACCTTAAAACTGAATAGAACCACCTTGTTTACACTAGTAGCTATTGATTTTGTCTTGCACCTTTCTTATATCTTGAAATTCATGAAAGCTTCTCCATTAGTAAAAATTGATGGTGGATATATATAGAATTTCTGTAAAATAACAAATAGATGTAAATGGAAGTCTACCTTAAATACATCAATTTCATGCCACCTAAAAGTATTTATATTCAAATAGGAAAGCTTAAATGGTCAATAACTTTTCAACAAAGTTTGTATAAATCAATAATAGAAGCAAATAAGAAAAAAAGTATATTTCTCTACTTAACAAGCTCCTCCCCCCTACCTCCTCACTGTTCACTCACTCTGAATAAATTGCTTAATCCGGCTCCTCAAGACAAGACGGACTATCAGTTCACTGAGGAATCAGATTACAACTGCCCATAGAAGTCTATAGAGAGGGGAAAGGGAGGTGGGAATAGGAGTAGAGTGAGAGAAAGGCAGAGAGGGTCATAGAGTCGATGCTGCAGCTTTCTAGTAAGTGTTATATGTCCTCCCATTGCTGGATTCACAACTACACTGCTCATTACTGCTGTATAATCTCATCCATGCTGCAGCTTCAAAATTAATATATATATATATATATATATATATATATGTGTGTGTGATAGAGAAAGGCGAGAAGGAATCTCCTCTTCTATGTGTGCAGTATATACAAGACATGATAGCAGTAAGGGTATGCTCACACGCAGAGTCAAAAACGTCTCAAAATACGGAGCTGTTTTCAAGAGAAAACAGCTCCTGATTTTCAGATGTTTTTTGTGCCACTCACAATTTACCCGGCGTTTTTTATGTGCGTTTTTGGAGCTTTTTTCAACAGAGTCTATGGAAAACAGCTCCAAAAACGTCCCAAGAAGTGTCCTGCACTTCTTTTTCGCGGCCGTTTTTTTACGCGTAAAAAAACGCCGTGAAAAACGCTCTGTTGGAACAGAATGCCGTTTTCCAATTGAAATCAATGGGCAGATGTTTGGAGGCGTTCTGCTTCCGATTTTTTGGCCGTTTTTCGGCTGAAAATAGGCCGTGTGAACATACCCTAAGGCTTCATACAATTCCTCAAGGAAAACTGAGAATTAGAGAGAGATCCTGCAGAGGGGAAAACTGCTAATAATGCAGAATACAAGTAATATAATGGCCAGAAATAGTGTTATTCCTCATGTTCACACATATGACAGCTTATTCTGAAAATTAACCTGAAAGGTTAGATCTGCTTTAAACTGTGAATGCATATATACAGTGTGCCCTCTTTGAAATGACCACCGAAAATTGTATTGTAAAATGGTCTTCTAGAGGGGAATAGAAGAAGATGGTAAGTTTGCATTGTATATAATAGTACTGAAAATTTGTCACAGAAAATCTAGTCTCGATAAAAGGGGGGGGGGGGGCTTTCCAAGAGCTGATGGTTTATTTTAGCAATCACATTTTTATATCTCCCTTTAACAGAAGGAGAATTCTGATAATAGATTTGCAGGGCTACAAATCTGAAGGCACAAAAAACTGTTTTGCTATAGTCTATCTTTCTGGTTTATCAACACATTACAGATGTCAGCTTTGGAACATTATTTTTTATTAGCCGGGTCCTCGGACAATAGGCTGATCACAGGGACTGCACAATCTGCTGTGAACTATGGCAAGTGGTCCATTTCCCTGCAGCGCCACCACAGGGCCTATACAGCATATGTCAAGTAGTTAATTTGTTTTTCTATGGGTGCCAAAGTGTATTTTTTTTGTCATACACTTTTTGTCCCACATGCCTTTTCTGCGTTTCATATTTTTGGACTATTCTACTGTGTTCTCTGAAGTCAATTATTATTGTTCAAATTATTTCACAAGTCGTGCACTGAATACACATAGTAGTGGTTGAGTTTAGTCTTCCACCCACCTTATTACATGTATGCCAAATGGACACTTTTGATATACAATACGTTTGGCCAACATAATTCTATAAGTACGTTATGAAAAATACGTTGGGAGCCCAAAAGTGGTGTGAACCTAGCCTTACACGGTCGTATGTAGGGGTACCCATTGACAAATGGTCAAATTGAAGGGTAATACCGGCTTTACAAGCCAATATATGGGCACCTGGGACTTTCCATTCTTCACCAGTGCAATGCCAGTGTGTTATGCAGTCTTAAAATGTCATTTAATAGGTTCCTCAAAATATAAAACACCATTTGCAGCATTAAGCTTGAGTGTTACCAAGTACTATTTGCGCATTTTAGGTTTCTATGGAAACAATTAGAAACCTGATAGAAAAATCTCATGCTTGTATAGTTTTGATTTTCTGCATCGTCGCAGAGCTATATGGGACAGGTTCAGCCTGAGAACAAGAATTGTACCGTGCCTCTGCTGGTGTCAAATTAATAGAGAGTCATTTACACATAGTTACATGGCAACTAAATGAAGTTGATAGGCATTCTCTACTGTTTCAAGAATCACTATAATGACTTAATATTACCTCGTCTGAAATCGTTCATTTCACATGAATAAAAGATTATTGCTTTATAATAGCTGATATGTTGCTTTCCGCCTGCTGCTGGAGCGTATTAAACATTTCTAGGAATACGTTTAAAATAAGATATAAAACATGGTTTAGTCTCTCTTTAAATTTACATTTGGAGTAGTCACTCTTAAAGGAAAATGCTATTAAAAAAACAACTCACTCTTTGGCCCCATTGTTTACTACGCCAAAGCCTAAAAAGCAGTGCAAGCCATGGTCAAGGGGTGATCCATCACCATCTCAAAGTTTTTCTAGAGACCTTGATGTGTTACATTCTTTACAAGTGATGGCGGTCTATATTGATATGTACCCACATAGCACTCCCATTGCAGCGCCAGAAACAGGAATATGTATAGTTACTAATGTACTGCTCTCCATCACCAGATCCTGGATTTCTCAGCATTTGATCTCATGCACATGAGCCAGGTCCTTAAACCTCAAAAGCATCTGTACCGTGCGCTAAGACCTGAATCCGTCAAGTCCGCAGGACTGACAGGTTTAGTGACAGCGGGGTCCTGTGTGTCTCTGACATGCAGGATCCAACTGTAATCTATCACATCTAAGTTGTAACAGGTGGATCCTGCTGTAGGACCCGCTGACACTGAACCCGTCAGTCCCACGGGCCTGACGGGTACAGGATTCAGCGTAAGATACAGCTGCTCTGTATACAGGATAAATAGCAGCTGTATCTCAAAAAATGAAAATTATTTTTAATTAAAACTAACTATAAAGTTGCACAAAACACCCTGATTGACCTTTTTACTAAGAAAAAAAATAGGTTTCAACATTTACATAGGCTTTAAATTGCCTTATTATGGCTTTGTGTGAAAGCCATACATTTTTGTGCTACGAATGGGATTGGATGCAATCATGGGATAGCTTTCAATCCCATTTTTGACACAAATATACTACTCCCCCATGGATCTATAATACAAATATTGGAGTAGCCTTAGGGGTGTTTGCAACCTGTGCTGTCGAAGAGTATGCACCATCTCCTCCTGATGAAGGGGCACCACAGATAGCCTGGCACCTAAGGTTTGTGACCACCACCAATCCTAATATAAATTGTATAGCGGCTGTATTTAAAACTGTAGAGCACTGATTGACATCTTTATTTTTAAAAAAAATTGCTTTCAAAGGTTTACATAGCCTTTAAATCTCAGGAATTTTCACAACTAAGCCCATTTTTTTTAAAAAGAAAAAATTCATATAGACATAAATGTTAAAATAGGCAGATAATGGTAGAAGGGAGAAAAGTTTGTTGTGTGGACATCTTGACATTTTCTAGAATATAATTTCTCTTTACACAATAATAGATCCTGCAATATATGACTGAACATTAATATCCCTTCCCATTTCTATATTTATTTTATCTGCAGGATTGGAGTCCATAGCTAGATGAGTAAGGAGTTTGAAATCTGAGCTCAGAGATAAGCAATCCAAAAATCTACCAGATAAATGGGTATAGAAAAAAGTAGATTTGAGCCTGTGATATATCACAGTGGCTCAATAAGTTTACATTGTATATAGATGGATTCAGAGTGTATTGAGGTTTTAAAGCCCTTTCATCTCATCGATGACTAAGAGCTTTGTAGGTTTACCGAGCAGCATTACAATAACTTTATAGCGGGCAGAGATTACATGTATAGTATAGCTTTATTGAAGTGCAGCTGACGTATGTCACCTTGGGTCAAATTCCTTCCAATTGCCAGTGAGTTAGCAAACTGGTTTATAATATACTTCTTTGACTTGTACAGTTAGGTCCAGAATTATTTGGACAGTGACACAATCGTCATGATTTGGGCTCTGCTGCCACCACATTGGATTTGAAATGAAACAACGGAGATGCAATTGAAGTTTAGACTTTCAGGTTTAATTCAAGGGGTTGAACAAAAATATCCTGTGAAACGTTTAGGAATTGCAACCATTTTTCTACACAGCCGTTTCATTTCAGGGGCTCAAAAGTAATTGGACAAATTAACATTACCATAAATACATTATTTTTTTTTAATACTTTGTAGAGATTCCTTTGCAGGCAATGACGGCCTGAAGTCTGGAACCCATGGACATCACCAAACACTGGGTTTCCTCCTTTGTGATGCTCTGCCCGGCCTTTACTGTAGCTTTCTTCAGTTGTTGCTTGTTTGTGGGTCTTTCTGCCTTAAGTTTTGTCTTAAGCAAGTGAAATGCTCGATCGGGTTGAGATCTGGAGATTGACTTGGCCATTGCAGAATATTCCACTTCTTTGCCTTAAAAAACTCCTGGGTTGCTTTCGCAGAATGTTTTGGGTCATTGTCCATATGTACTATGAAGCGACGTCTAATCAACCTTACTGCATTTGGTTGAATCTGAGCAGAAAGTATATCCCTGAACACTTCAGAATTCATCCGGCTGCTTCTGTCTTCAGTCACATCATCAATAAACACTAGTGACCCAGTGCCTTTGGCAGCCATGAATGCCCATGCCATCACACTGCCCCCACCATGCCATCACACTGCCTCCACCATGTTTTACAGAGGACGTGGTGTGCTTTGGGTCATGAGCCGATCCAAGCCTTCTCCATACTTTCTTCCTCCCATCATTCTGGTACCGGTTGATCTTAGTTCTGCTTCTTTACGTGTTGTTTGGCAAAGTCTAATCTGGCCTTTCTATTTTTGAGGCTGATTAATGGTTTGCACCTTGTGGTGAACCCTCTGTATTTGCTCTCATGAAGTCTTCTCTTTATGGTAGACTTAGATACTGATACACCTACTTCCAGTAGAGTGTTCTTCACTTGGGTAGATGCTGTGAAGGGGTTTTTCTTGATCATGAAAAGGATTCTGCAATCATCCACCACTGTTGTCTTCCATGGACGTCCAGGCCTTTTGGAGTTCACAAGATCACCAGTTCGCTCTTTTTTTTTTAAGACTGTACCAAACTGTTGATTTGGCCACTCCTAACATTTGTGCCATCTCTCTGATGGATTTCTTTATACTTTTTTGAACCTGCTAGAAACCGAACAAACAAATGAAAAAAAAAAAAAAAATACATGATAAAGATGATCATATAGTAATATACAGTGTGTCTATAGGTCAGATACTACTATGAGCACATTCACAAAAAAAAAGGGGAGCAATCATTAGCTCATGGTTTCTCTCCTTGCTCTGGACAATGTGCAGTCTGCCAGGCCTGTAATTCCTTGTTTTCAGTGCTGAAATACAGTATGGATGCAATTCAAACTGTGAAGGGTGAAGCCATCTATAAAATAACTTTTATACCTGTCAGGCTAATGTACCTCTCCTTGTCTCCGCCGCCCCCCCCCCCATTGTGAAGTGTGCGATCACTGCTGCATCTGAAAGTGACAGGCATGTCAGCTGGCCGGAGGTCAGCCTGTGGCTAATAACTTTTAATTCTTTAATAATTACCTGAGGAACAAAGTTAATTGGATCCTTTCTACTTGTGAATGTGTTTGTTGTTTGATATTTTAGATTTGATCCAGAATATTTTTTGACTCGACCTTGGGATCGCTGCCTTCCCTGAACTGCATCTGTCTTATCGTGTTGCTTGAACTCCTTCCAGCCCTGACTTTGAATTTGTACAACCATTCTTCTGTTTATAGATTGTGATACCTCGCTTCTGATATACCATCTGCATGCAGTTAGTGGTTCCTATTGGAGACTACTATGGTGACGCAGTCTTGGGATTCCTTGCATGAAGGCCATACTCCTGTGAGGGGTGTTTTAAGGTGAAGATTGTAAAATCCCTTAGTCTTCACCCCCAGTTAAGCTAATAGTTACACAGTGGGTCCATGCCAGAGGCCTAACAGTGACATTTTTCAACTTGCGGAACATGTACTCAAGAAGGCAGGTGCTTCTATTCTAAAAAAAAATTGTGAGGAGCCCCAGAATATTTGTCTGCTTATAACTTCCTCTTCTCTCCCGCTTCTGCAAGCAGACTATCATAAGGGCACTATTGTAAGCTGGCCATGTTGTGGGGGAACAGTTGCAATCTGGCTATGAGATGGGACACTGGTGCAGGCTGGCTCTCTTATAGGGTCATTATTACAGGCTAACTGTGTAATGGAGAAAAGGCAATAGACTATGTTATGGCAATATGGCTGATTACTTTAACCAGTTCAGGACCGGGCTATTTTGAGCCTTCAGGTCCAGACACCATTTAGCCCTTTTTAGCATGAGTTAGTTAAATGGCTATAACTTTTTTATTTTTTGGGCTAACTATGCGATTTTTGCCACGTTTTTTTTTCTGTATACAATGCAGGTTTCTTTTTTTATTGTTTTTATACACACCTTTTTTGCTATTTTAGAATTTTTATTCATAAAGTTTGAAAATAATAGTAAAAAAATAAGCTTTTTTACGTTTCAGCTATTTTTTTTTGGTAATAACATAGATTTACCCTAAAATAGACCTTTTATTTGTGATCGTCTTTGTCTACCGTAAATTTTAATATGTTACTTGTCTATATTAGGGTAATTGGGTCAGCGCTAGCGTTACAAAAATGATTGGCGGGGGGAACAGTATTTTTTGGGGTGGGTATTTTATGTGTATTTATTATTATTTTTTTTTATTACTATGGTCTGTCCCTCAAAGGTCAAAAAAGATATATTTTCTTTCTTTCTTTTACACCATGTTTTTCCACTGTAACTGGGGCTGAACAGCAGCCCCAGTTACAGGGGAAATCAGCCCTCTCATAGGGACGATTGTCACTAATAGGGCTGTGCTGGGTCTAGTAAGACCCAGCAGCAGTCTCTCAGTAACGGCACTCGGCGATCATGTGACCAGTGATCACCGGGAGGAATAGAGACAGCGCCGCAGCTGCTGCCTCTATTCCTATACACAGCGTTTGTTGAGCGCTGTGTACAAGTCATCAGAGAAGACAGAAGCAGCGAAAGCTGCTTCTATCCTCTCCTCAGGGTCCACGGCAGTCACTGACAGCCGGAGACCCGACATTCAGCTGCCCGATCGCGCGGGCAGCAAGTTAAAACCCGAGCCGTAAAAAGTCTATGGCTCGGGTTTTAAGGACCCTGACCGCTGGCCGTAAAAACACAGCCAGCTGTCGGGAACCAGTTAAGAAGATATTATGCCCCTCTCTGTTACAAATTCACAGTAGCCCCTGAAAAATCTGCCAAGACATGCAGGGTTCAAAACCTACACACAAACCGAAAAGAAGGATATAACGCACACCAGATATATAAATAATATCTTTATTACATATATTATCAAATATCAATCATATCAACAATACAGTTAAAAATTTGAAGGAACAGTTAGGAACAAGATGGAATAAAGACTGTCCAAGAATACAGAAAAAAAGTACATCTTGCCATCTATTCCAGAAACAATAACCTGATGTATGTATACAATGCATTTGGAAAGTCTTCAGACCCTTTCAATTTGTTATGTTGAGGCCTTGTGCTAAAATGAAAAATATTTATGTTTTTCCCCATTCTGCACTCAATACCCCACAATGACAAAGTGAAAACAGAATGTTAGTAATCTTTGCTAATTTCTTAAAAATTAAAAACTAAAATATTGCATTGACATACGAATTCAGACCCTTATTAAGTATTCAGATTAAGTGCATGTAAAAATATTGAATATTTAATATAGAATGTATAGCTAGAGTTTATATATAAAATTTCCACGAGTACCTATGACATCCTATATAGGTCAAAAGAAGCATCATGCCGCAGTAAAGGGCATGGACAATGCCCAGTCCTAAAAGGTCCACCTAAATATAATGGACTATACCAAGCATGCACCTAGTCTGTGGTACCAAGTCATAGGTGTGTTATGGACAGTAAATAGCAGTCATATGTAGGGAAAAGAAGGACAATTGTCAAGACATGCAGGGTTTACTTTACACTTATGTGTCTCTTATACAAAGGAACACAGAGTTTTCCTTCTTGTGGATTCTGTGAGAAAAAAAATTGTGGCATTCTTCACCGCATGCCAATTTATGAAGGTATTCAGAGGTAACATTTCTAGGGGAGTACACTGTGCCTCAAGGTGGCACCATACGGCAGTTAACAGAGTGCCTATAGGTCCATAATACAGACCAGTAGGCCCTCTGTGTGCCGCTATATAGGCCATATGCCTTTCATAAATTTAAATTCTCCAGTCGACCTTTTATATGGTCTGCTAAGCAGAGGCGTAGCTAGGTTCTCCTGCGCCCGGGGCAAAGATTCAGATGGGCGCCCCCCCCCTGCAACTTCTTTCCCAACATCTCCTTCCCTCTCGCCGTGTTTGCTTGCTCTACCAATCAATGAGGTGTAATATTTTTTTCACTATTTTTTCATGATAACTCGATCATAAAACTATTTGTACATTTTACAAGCGATATAGTTCTATAAGGGAGCAACCATAACAATAAATTAGAAGAAAATTAATGAAAGAGGCCACACACAGCCCCTTGTAGATAATGCCACACACAGCTGAATGTAGATAGTGCCATACACAGACCCCTTGTAGATAGCACCACACAGAGCCCCCTCTTGTATATAACGCCACACAGCCCCCTGTAGATAGCGCCATGCACAGATGCCTGTAGATAGTGCCACATACAGCCCCCTCTTGTATATAACGCCACACAGTCCCTGTAGATAGTGCCACGCACAGCTGCCTGTAGATAGTGACACACACAGCCCCCTCTTGTATATAACGCCACACAGCCCCCTGTAGATAGTGCCACACACAGCTGCCTGTAGATAGCGACACACACAGCCCCCTCTTGTATATAACGCCACACAGCCCCCTGTAGATTGCTCCACACACAGCCCCCCTTGTAGTCAAAGCCACACAGCCCCCTGTTGTAGCTAGTGCCACACAGCCCTCCTGTTGTAGATAGCGCCACACAGTCCCCCTTGTAGATAATGCCACACAGCCCCGCTTGTATATAGTGCCACACAGCCCCTCCTTGTAAATAGCACCACACTGACCCCCTTGTAAATAGCGCAACACTGACCCCCTTGTAAATAGTGCCACACTGACCCCCCTTGTAAAATAGAGCCACACTGTCCCCCTTGTAAACAGCACCACACAGCCCCTCTTGTAAATAGTGCCAAACACAGCCCCCCTTGTAGATAGCGCCACACACAGCCCCTGTTATGGCAGGAAGGAGGGGAAGGGGATAAGTGAGCCCTAATCTACCCACCGCCCTGTCCCTGCCTACTTGCAACGACCCGCCCTAGGCGACGGGGTACAACTGGGCGGCGGTCCCTACGCTGACTAAGTGCAAGGGAATACAAACAGGGAACAAGCAAGGGAAGGGGCAGTAGCCCACGGAACACTGTGAGGAAACCAGAGCGGTCAACGAGCCAGTCAGAATAAGGATGTCACGAAGTATACGAATGCAGAGCAAGGAGCAGGAAGCAAGACGGGGTCAGAGCGAAGCAGGATAAGCGGAAGCTGTAGCAAGGCTGAAGCAAGGCAGTAGCAGGCTGGAGCAAGGCTGTAGCAGGGCCAGGAAACCAGGAAGAATCACAAGCAATGAGGAAGAGAGAACGGCAGGTATAAATGGACAGGGGGTGGAGCTAACTCCGACTGACCAGGCCGCGATAGGCTCTCCCACTCCTGAGCCTGCCACCCTAATTGGTGGGAGCCGGAGTCAGTCTAAGAGGTCCGGCCTCAGGTGTCGATTGATTAATCCTGGGAGTATCCACAGACGTAGTGCCTGGCAGATCCTTTACAGTACCCCCCCTTTTATGAGGGGCCACCGGACCCTTACTAAGAGGACCTGGTTTAGTGGGGAAGAGAAGGTGGAACCTCCTGACCAATACCCCAGCGTGAACATCTCGAGCAGGTACCCAAGTCCTCTCCTCCGGCCCGTATCCTCTCCAATGGACCAGGTACTGGAGGGAGCCCTGGATCATCCTACTGTCCACAATCTTGGCCACCTCGAATTCCACCCCCTCAGGGGTGAGAATGGGAACAGGAGGTTTCCTCGAGGGGGACCAGGACGGGGAGCAGCGTTTAAGGAGGGAGGCATGAAAGACGTCGTGTATGCTGCGAAAGGATGGGGGGTTGAGGACTTCAATGACCTTATAAGGCCCAATAAATCGGGGAGCAAACTTCCTGGACGGGACCTTAAGGCGCAAGTTACTAGACGACAACCACACCAGATCCCCGACGACAAACCGGGGGTTAGCAGAACGTCTTCTATCAGCCTTTTTTGTACGCTCTGGGACGCCTCTAGGTTCTTCTGAACCTGGGCCCAGACTGTGCACAGTTCCCGATGAACGACCTCTACCTCGGAATTATTGGAACTACCAGGAGAAACGGAGGAGAACCGTGGATTAAACCCGAAATTACAGAAAAACGGGGAGACCCCTGACAAGTTACTGACCCGGTTATTCAGGGAAAATTCGGCGAGGGGAATGAATGAGACCCAATTAAATTGACAGTCAGAGATGAAACACCTTAAATATTGTTCCAGGGATTGATTAGTCCTCTCCGTTTGGCCATTAGTTTCGGGATGGAAGGCGGAGGAGAAGGACAGATCAATCTCCAACTTTTTACAAAAGGCTCTCCAAAATAAAGAAATAAATTGTACCCCTCTGTCAGAAACGATATTGACTGGGACCCCATGGAGACGCAGAATGTGTTTAACAAATAAAGAAGCTAACGTCTTGGCGTTAGGCAGTTTCTTAAGGGGCACAAAGTGGCACATCTTGCTGAAGCGGTCTACTATCACCCACACCACCGACTTGCCTTGAGATGGAGGCAAATCGGTGATAAAATCCATGGAGATATGGGTCCAAGGTCTCTGGGGAATGGGCAAAGAACGTAGTAAGCCCGCAGGTCGGGACCTAGGGGTCTTGGACCTAGCACAAACCTCACAAGCGGCGACGTAAGCCCTAACGTCTTTAGGCAACCCAGGCCACCAATAGTTTCTGGAAATGAGGTGTTTGGTACCCAAGTTGCCAGGATGACCAGATAGTGCGGAGTCATGGTTTTCCCTAAGTACCCTTAGCCGGTATTGCAGGGGGACAAACAGCTTGTCCACAGGGAGGTTCCCGGGAGCTGAACCTTGATCAGCCGAAATATCAGAGACTAAATCAGAATCAGTGGCAGAAACGATTATACCAGGGGGTAAAATACAAGCAGGATCCTTCTCAGAAGGAGGATTGGCCATGAAACTACGTGACAGTGCATCAGCCTTAATATTTTTGGACCCAGCCCTATAGGTAACCAAAAAGTTAAATCTGGTAAAAAATAGCGCCCATCGAGCTTGTCTCGGATTAAGCCTCCGGGCAGATTCTAGGAAAACCAGATTCTTGTGGTCAGTAAGGACCGTTACCTGGTGTCTGGCCCCCTCCAGGAAGTGACACCACTCTTCAAAAGCCCATTTAATGGCTAAAAGTTTGCGGTTGCCAATATCATAGTTACTCTCCGTGGGCGAAAACTTCCTGGAGAAGTAAGCACAGGGGCGGAGATGGGTGAGGGACCTGGTACCCTGGGACAAGACAGTCCCCACTCCCACCTCGGATGCGTCAACCTCCACGATAAATGGCTCCCTTTGGTTGGGCTGAACCAGCACAGGGGCCGAGATAAAGCACTTCTTGAGGGTCTCAAAAGCCTGGACGGCCTCAGGAGGCCAGTGGAGGACATCAGCACCCTTGCGAGTGAGGTCCGTAAGAGGCTTAGCGACGCCTGAGAAGTTGGCAATAAATCTCCTGTAATAGTTAGCGAACCCCAAAAAACACTGTAGCGCCTTCAGGGAGGCAGGTTGGACCCATTCCGCCACAGCCTGAACCTTGGCAGGGTCCATGCGGAATTCATGAGTAGTGAGGATTTGACCCAAAAATTGTATCTCCTGTACCTCAAACACACATTTTTCGGTTTTCGCAAACAGATTATTTTCCCGGAGGACCTGGAGCACCTTCCTGACATGCTCCACGTGGGAGGACCAGTCCTTGGAAAACACCAGTATGTCATCAAGGTACACTACAAGAAAATTTCCCAGGTAATCTCTCAGAATTTCATTAATAATATTCTGGAAGACAGCAGGGGCATTACACGACCCAAAGGGCATGACCAGGTATTCGAAATGACCTTCGGGCGTGTTGAACGCAGTCTTCCACTCATCCCCCTCTTTGATGCGGATAAGGTTATACGCCCCCCGTAGATCAAACTTAGAGAACCATTGGGCCCCCTGAACCTGATTAAAAAGATCTGGAATCAAAGGAAGGGGATACTGGTTCCTTACTGTGACCTTATTCAAGTTACGATAGTCAATGCACGGCCTAAGACCACCATCCTTCTTCCCCACGAAGAAGAAGCCAGCACCTACAGGAGAAGTAGAGGGGCGAATGAAACCCTTGGCCAGGCATTCTTGGATATATTCCCTCATGGCTTCACGTTCAGGACATGAAAGATTAAATATCCTACCCTTAGGAAGCTTAGCACCTGGTACCAAATCGATAGCGCAATCGTAATCTCTATGAGGGGGCAACACCTCGGAGGCCTCCTTAGAGAAAACATCAGCGAAGTCCTGAACAAACTCAGGTAGCGTGTTTACCTCCTCACGGGGAGAAATAGAGTTAACTGAAAAACATGACGTCAGGCATTCACTACCCCATTTGGTGAGATCCCCAGTATTCAAATCAAATGTGGGATTATGCAACTGCAACCAGGGAAGACCTAATACCAGATCGGACGATAATCCCTGCATCAACAGTACAGAGCACTGCTCCAAATGCATGGAGCCAACAAGGAGTTCAAAAACAGGAGTATGCTGAGTAAAAATAACCATTAGCAAGAGGAGTGGAGTCGATACCCACTACCGGGACAGGATTAGGCAAATCAATAAAAGGCATTTTTAGAGACATAGCAAATTCCACAGACATGATATTAGCAGATGAGCCTGAATCCACGAAGGCACTGCCGGTGGCAGACCGACCACCAAACGAGACCTGAAAGGGAAGCAAAATTTAATTGCGTTTCATATTAACGGGAAATACCTGTGCGCCCAAGTTTTCCGGCTGCTTATTCTTGCGCCTGGGACAGGTGTTCAGTTGATGCTTGTCATCCCCACAATAGAAGCAGAGACCATTCTTCCTGCGGAACTCTCTATGTTGTCGGGGGGACACGGAGGCCCCGAGTTGCATGGGTACCTCCGAGTCTTCCGTGGAAGAGCGAGGAGACGGGACCTCGGGGGGAATCGCAGGGAAGTCAGAGGGGGAAACACTGAAACGTTCAAGCTGTCGTTCCCTGAGACGTCGGTCAAGTCGTACTGCTAAGACCATAACCTGGTCTAGGGAGTCAGAAGAGGGGTAGCTAACAAGCAGATCCTTCAGGGCGTTAGATAAGCCTAACCTAAACTGGCACCTTCGGGCAGGGTCATTCCACCGAGAAGCTACACACCACTTTCTAAAGTCAGAACAGTATTCCTCAACAGGTCTCCTACCCTGACGTAAGGTCATCAGCTGACTCTCGGCCAAGGCAGTCCTGTCAGTCTCGTCGTAAATGAGTCCGAGGGCAGAGAAAAAACGATCAACGGAGGAAAGTTCAGGGGCGTCAGGAGCCAAGGAGAAGGCCCACTCTTGGGGCCCTTCCTGGAGTCGGGATATAATGATTCCCACCCGCTGGTTCTCGGAACCTGAGGAGTGAGGTTTTAGACGGAAGTAAAGTCTGCAACTCTCCCGAAAGGAGAGAAAAGTCTTATGGTCCCCTGAGAACCTGTCAGGTAACTTGAGGTCAGGTTCTAGAGGTGAGGCGAGGGGTACTACTATGGCAGCGTCAGGCTGGTTGACCCTCTGAGCCAGGGCCTGGACCTGTAGGGAGAGGCCCTGCATCTGCTGGGTCAGGGTCTCAAGGGGGTCCATGATAGAGTAGAAGAAAGTGTAGACTAGGTATAGGCTTGTGATTATGTTATGGCAGGAAGGAGGGGAAGGGGATAAGTGAGCCCTAATCTACCCACCGCCCTGTCCCTGCCTACTTGCAACGACCCGCCCTAGGTGACGGGGTACAACTGGGCGGCGGTCCCTACGCTGACTAAGTGCAAGGGAATACAAACAGGGAACAAGCAAGGGAAGGGGCAGTAGCCTACGGAACACCGTGAGGAAACCAGAGAGATCAACGAGCCAGTCAGAATAAGGATGTCACGAAGTATACGAACGCAGAGCAAGGAGCAGGAAGCAAGCCGGGGTCAGAGCGAAGCAGGATAAGCGGAAGCTGTAGCAAGGCTGAAGCAAGGCAGTAGCAGGCTGGAGCAAGGCTGTAGCAGGGCCAGGAAACCAGGAAGAATCACAAGCAATGAGGAAGAGAGAACGGCAGGTATAAATGGACAGGGGGCGGAGCTAACTCCGACTGACTAGGCCGCGATAGGCTCTCCCACTCCTGAGCCTGCCACCCTGATTGGTGGGAGCCGGAGTCAGTCTAAGAGGTCCGGCCTCAGGTGTCGATTGATTAATCCTGGGAGTATCCACAGACGTAGTGCCTGGCAGATCCTTTACAGCCCCCCTTGTAAACAGCACCAACACAGCCCTCCTTGTAGATAGTGCCACACACAGCCTGCTGCCCCCTTGTAGATAGCGGCACACTTCCCCCCTTGTAAATAGCGCCACACTCCACCCTTGTAGATAGTGCCACACACAGCTCGCCACCCCCCTTGTAAATAGCGCCACACTCCCCACCCCTTGTAAATAGCACCACACTGTAAACAGAGCAGAGAGCGGCAGCCTACCTCTACCACTCTCCGCTCTGCCTGACGTGACTTACCGGAGGAGCCGAGGATGTCATGCGGCACAGGCAGTGGCAGAGTTCCTTCTGACTAGGGTCGGTGACATCCCGGGAGTGGACCAGTAAGGTCAGGTGACAGCCGTCACAGACCCCAGTCAGAACGCCGCCGCATGAACTCCTGGCTCTTCCTAACGCTGATCGCTGCTGCTGGTGTCCAACATACAGGGCGCATATCAGCAGCGATCAGATGCACTGCCACGGTGCCGCCCCTTCCCTACCACCTATTTGCGCCCGGGGCACATGCCCCGCCTGCCCGCCCCTAGCTAGGCCTCAGTGCTAAGCATTTTGTATAGGATACAAAAAAAAGTTTTTTATATCATTTTGCTCGTATTGTATATTTATTTTAAAAAATGGTGAGAAGAGGAAAGTATATCCTTATTTTAAGAAAAGTATGTTTTTGGTAAAATTATGTAAAACTCTTTTCCCAGTCTGTGCATATTTCATTGTACCACATGGACTGTTACAAATGTTTCCTTTATGCTCAGTGATGTTTAATTTGTTTTCAGCTTCATAAATTCAAAGCCACGTTATCACTTTTTATCCCAGTTTATAACATTGCCTGACTTGCCAAATATTGTATTTTAATGAATGAAAGAAATTGTAAAGCATTTTGTTGGGATACTTTACATTAAAATGTAAATATTCTGTATTGTGTTTTGTTGTTTTTTTTGTATTTTACTTTTCTCCATCTCGGAACATTTTTTAAGAACAATATGTCAAGTTTACTGTACTTAACAAGTCTAACAGAACATGCTAGAATAATCCTCTTAGTTAAATCCTATTGCTGTCATTCAAAAATGTGTCTCACTAAATATCCTGACAACATTTACAAAGTCAATGTGGTTTACTTTTTCGAGAATTTTTTTTTAATATGTTTACAGTCTTCACCTATATAATTGTTATTTGGATGCCTGAGTGCCAAAATTTAGTAAGTCCATGCTGGGTTTTAGGAGGGTTAATCATAACAAGAAATATATACTAATAAACATATTTATGAACATTCTAAGTCTTCTCAGGTGAGCCATGGAAGTCACATGGTACTTCTCTTCAGTCTTTACAAGAGTACCCAAAAATGTGTTGATGTTACCATGCACAGGAGTAGGACAGATTAACAAACTTTAATTTTATTAACAACTTGGATAACAACCAGAAGTGGTCCTTAACCGAGGACTTGGGACCTCAACCACTGCGGGAGTCCTAAAATGAACGTTGTGCCAGGGTGTACATCGTGTTTTGCACTCCGAGGTCTATTGTGACACTGTGGGTCACTGAAGTACCACCCTCTAGTACACGGCCTGACCTGTATGACTGTGACAACTGGGTTGCACCACACACCCTGTAGAGGTGTACCAACTGTATCTCCCTGGGTCCAGATGGTGGTAGCCACTATCGTTAACATCTAATTCTTCCACTCAGTAAAAACTGGCAACTTAACATGTTGTCTTTGCTCGATACCAAGGGTCAGTACTATAATTTTAACAGTTTCAATTTCAAGGTCACATGGTTACAGAGGGAAGTCCAAATGCACCCTGTGTCTGTGTAGAATTAAGTTAGGGTTCACCCCTTTTAAGGACCATTTTTGCGTAACAGCATTAACTGTCACAACTTTCTCTCGGCTCAACAGAGAGTGTTTAAAACTTAACACAGGTTTACAGATGTGTAACTTTTGGTAGTACAGGTGGATCGTTGTTACATTAATAGACCTCACTACTTCTGAAAAATAAGTCTCTACCTGGCAACAGTACCTCTCTTGTAGAGCAGACCCATGCTTTCAGGAGGTGGGAGATACTTGTGTGAGGAGGCAGCAGCCTGAACGTGGAACAGGCTCCACAAGTGACTGGCTGTGGAGGGGAAGAGTCACCAAGGACAGTGGCACCACCGACAAGCCTGACACAAGGGGATGCTCTTTACACACAGAACAGGGACAGGGCAGACACCAAAGGGAACATGAACACTACACAACAGCCATAGACAAGCAGTCGGTTCATGTTCCCTGCTGGCCTGCCGGAGAACTCTAAAATTCCAAAGAAAAAGGACTGGGGGTATCAAGACATGCTTCTTCTGTGTCCTTGTTTAAAGCCTCTGGGGCGCAACCACTAACTTTTATTGATTTTCATACAAATACCCTAACCTAATGAAAACCTGTCTTGGTGACATGTTTTACTGAACAAAAACCAGAATTGACATATCATATGGCATGCCTGATAAAAAAAAAAAAGGATACAAATACCCTTTTAGGAATTGTGGGATTCAATTATCTTAGTCTTATTTTCTCAAATGTGAATTTTGTAATCGCAAATAATCACTACAGACAAAACCTTATATTTTTTTTTTTTTTAAATCTACCACTCAAAAAGTTTTAAAGTCTAAGTATATAATTGTCCAATGGAGTAAAGAAAGAAAAAAAGCTCCTATGTGGGGCACTCCCTTTGGTGATGTGTGCACAATTTACGATAATGTAGAGTAGGTTTCTTTTTTCTTATTTATTCCAAATGAGGAGTTACTTCCTGCGTTTGGGAGAAAGCAAGTAGAAGTGGTGGATGAAGGACCTGTGATGATGTCACCATCAAACCTACTCTCGATTATCGTAAATTGTGCACACATCACCAACGGGAGCACCCCACATAGGAGCATTTTTTCTTTCTTTACTCCATTCTACATCCATTAGATGCTGGGAGGATCCCTATCTTCAGGGAACAGACACCCAGAGTCAGCTCCGAAGGCCAGAAAAGCACGGTGTACAGAGGTCCTCTGAGACCCGATATGCAAAAAAGTTGAGTTGTGCCGACCACCCAACACAACCGCGTCAGGTGAGCCTTCATGTTTCACCATTCAACAACTGTACCCATGTTCAAAACTTTATCACCCTAGGGGAGCGCCGTATTTGTCTTATTTTTTGTCTTCACTAAGTACCATATAATTGTCCAGTATTTGGAAGTTGTACACCCAAGAAGCAGGAGAGAAGAGAAGAAGCATGAAAGATATCAGAGAGGCAGCTGGAAAAAAGTCACACTGAAAGAGCCCTCAAAATCATTTCCTCTGGTGTGCCGAAGTAACCCTAGTCTGACATTGCTCCCACTGCCAGAGTTATAGCAGACTAGAATAATCCTCTTGGTTTTATCCTAGGCTTTGACAATGAGAACCAGAGGGAGAACAAAGCTATTGTTGTGGCTTAAAAAAATCTATAGCGCATCTGACCGCCGCTACTGAAACCATTCTTCAACTCGATGAATTTTATGCAGAAACTGGTGGATATTAAACAAAAAATACAAATGAGCTGCTACGTGTTTGTTAATACACCTCTGAAGCAATACACAAGTTCCAAGAACACACCAACACTACTTCTACCTGGAGTACCAGGCCAATCAGAGCCACAGAAGAAACCTGAACCCAAAATTAACCGTCTAAATAACCTCCTCAAGGACACATTAATCTTAAGATCTATCCCTATAGCAAGCTCTGCCTTAATTCTAAAGAAAGTCCACAAAACTCTACACTGTAAACCTGAGGAAGAGTCTTTTTATCTTTTCCACAAATAGAGAAATGCTTAAATGGGTGTGATAGATCCTTAATTACAATATAAAGGCTACTTTATCATCGTATTTCAAAATGAATTAATAAAAAATGGAGCAAAATGTTTCTATACTGCTGAATGTTTCATTTGGCAATGGGCTGTAAAAGTTATTTGCTCCTCATAATTTTATTTTGGACAGATAATGATTCGCGAATGCCTAAATCCAGAATTGGTCTCAGATCTCACCATGAGTTCCGACCTTCCTTAGAACAAACAACAGCTGCTGATCACTAGAAACCAGCAACCCAGGAGTCCCACAAATAGAATTGATGGATTTTCTGGTGGAAGTCTACATTTTCTTGACTTGACAGTTTACATTTGCAACAAACTGTAACCCTGCTGAGCTGCTGTAAGTTAGCCGAATTATGGTTGGCAGAAACCATTGCATTCTAAAGTTGACAGATGATTTATCCCGAGATTCTCATCTAGATTTACATTTCTGTATGAAACGCTAAAGTTCATATGTCAGTTCATAATGATCACTGTTTGTAGCTGTTATTCTAATTTCTAGTAATAATGCACATTTCAAAGAAAAGAGATGAGCGAACAGAACTCTACTCTAAGGTCACTCGGCTTATCTCTATTTGCCAACCCGCAAATAAGATGGAAGCTTGCAACTCTGACCTCAGCCCTGAGGAAATATAATTTTTTTCTAATCTTGATAATCAAGTGAGGGTCAAAAGACAAGGTCAGCACTGCAGCATAGCTTCAAATTACTTGAGAAACCTCACTACAGCAGTAGTGGATTGTAACTAGAGATGAGAGAATTTCACAAAATTAATTTAGGGGCCGATACTATCGTATCTACTCTCCCATTAGTTACTGTCCGAATATATTTGCTGCAAATTACAAGGGCCCCGATTGCATTGTCTGATTCTCTGATGTCTCCTATGACTGTATCCAAGTTGGATACAGTCCTAGAAGACATCAGAGACTCAATTAGGGAAACTAAGCAACTTGCAATTTTGCCACTAAAATAAAAATATTGAATACGCACCTCCCCTGGTTTCCGATAGCGACACATCCCTGCCAGCCTCCTGAGATGACGTCATTGTGTCCAATGTGACCACTGCAAAGTTGCATCCCTGGCGGCCTCCTGAGATGTCGTAGTTTTGTCCCATGTGACCGCTGCAGCTTGGGAGGCCATGCACGTGTCCCAGCATCGGTCACATGGGACAAAATTACATTATCACAGGAGAATGGCAAAGACGCGTCACTACGGGAGACCGGGTGAGTATAGTATATATTTTTTTATACCCTGTTCTCTATTCTTCCTTTTTCTAATCTGTAAAATGGCAAATGTCATTTTTCTGATTCATGCGCCTGCGAACCCCAAAAGCTATGAACTTAGATAGGATCAATATTATCTGGATAGTAATATAAACATGCAGGACCAAAACGGATTCGGCTGAGAGAGTACGATACAGCTTCTATGTATACAGGATACATAGAAGCTGTATTGTAAAAAGTAAAAAACTATTTTAATAAAAGTCAGTTTGATAGTTGCTTAAAAATACATAACACTGAATTATTAACAAACAAAAAAAGTCCCTCCAAAAGGTGTACATAGACTAGGTGTTGGCTGCTTTGAACAATCCCTCCTTGTTAGAAGATGACAGGCTGAACACAGGATATCCTGCTGTTGGGACTCCTAGTAGTCAGCTGTAATCTGTGGAGGAACTTGGCAGCAAGTACTCTTGTCACTCGTTTTATTTCTACAGCTCCTATGCACACCTATGTGTCCCCATGGTATCAGACAACAAACAAACAAACCCTGAGTAGCCTGATTCTGCAGTCCTAATGCCTTCCATTAGTCCTCTACTTCCTGCGAACAGGCATTCAGTAGGTTAGCAAGAAGTAGGGGACAGATGGAAGAGATTATGACTGCAGGATCAGACTACAAATGGTTTGTTTGTTATTTGTTTCCATGGAGATGCATAGGTTTGCATAAAAGCTGTAGAAACCAAACGATTTAAAAAAATTAAATTCTGATTGCAAAGTTGCTTTATTTTTTATTTCAGATGCATTGGAACAGTAAAAAAAAAAAAAGGAAAATATATAATAAATGGCATTAAAGTGTGTTATACAAGTAAATCTAGCGCATGTTTCACCACCGATATACTGATGGATTTTGATCAGCTTAGTATAAATTTTAATTTAAAAGAATTTCACAGTTTGGGTTTGTCAAAGAATGCTGACATAAATAAATGTTCAATTGATTCTCTTTTGTGTATCAAAGAGATTTTTTAGACATCTCACTAGTAAGACGTGTTGTATCCCGTAATGTCAGCGTGTCACAGTTATCACATCAACCTAACATATGTTGAGACAACAGCAAGAGCTGATTTTGATGTTTGGTCACATGTTGATCTATATCTAGCAAAATGTCATTACCTCTGTTCTTACGCAGAACTGGCATTTTTGTCATAATGGAATAAAATACACTTTACACCACAAAAAAATGGAACAAATGAAGGGCAAGTGTACTTAGCGTAAAAATGATTGACAGTAAAAGGATTAATCATTAGGCAGAATAATAAGCCCTAGACTTTCTGAGATGCTCATACATAACAAGTCATGCAGCACAGCCTCAAGCTAATATAATAAACAAGTATGGACTATGCTGATCATAAAACGTGAAGATTTTTAAGCTGCAGTACCTGTCTGTTTAAAGGCTAAATGAAAAAAAAAACGAAAAAAAATACACTTATATAACCAGAAAGGGAAAGCTGTCCATAGACAATAGAAAAAAGTCATCCAAATCCGGCAATTACAGCTAAATCGGCCAACAATCTCATGTGTATGGGTTCCTTACGGCTATCCCCGAACAACAGATGTTCGGAAAAGAAGGGTTGTTAATTTTCAACATGCCCAATTCTTTGTTCCCACAAAAGGTAAATCCATGTCAGAGATGTCTCGCAGTAGCTTATTCTCTTCTCCCCATTGAAATTATCATGCATTCTTGGTCAAGTGGAGGGTGCATATTGATGGTGGAGTTGGGAGAAATAGCTGTCAGCCAACTGAGTGTTTGGCCAACCGATATCTTATGTGTATGAAGAGCTAAATACTACAGATAAGTTTTACTGGGTTCTGATTTTGAGGCTATACTGGTCTGTGTGAGATTTTCTATGAAAACCAAACTATTTCAGGTTTGTTGAACTGAGAATTGGAACAGCAAATCAGAAGTCTTTTTTTTTATAATGTAAGGCACAACACAGTAGGGGAGATTTCCTAAGCACCAACATTTTAGATTTCGAGGCTAAACTAGTCTTTTTAAGATATTCTAAGAAAACCAAACGATTTTAGGTTTGCCCAAGATGAAGGGAGATTTGGAACAACCAATCATAAGTCTTAGTTTTTTAAGAAACAGTGAAGCTTGCGCAAAATTTATTATGTATTTTAGACACTGTTTGCACCTTCCTTGAAAAATGTTTAGAAAAAGGGGCAAAGCTAAGAGGAGTCTTATAATGCACCAAATTGGTTATCGCCGTGCACCATTGTTTTAATGTAAAGTAAGCCGACCATTAGGTGGCATATGGAAAAGTGTTATCAAGTCTAGCAAGATGCGCCAAATTTATCATACAGCGTGCACCACTGAGATTAATTTGACACATTTTCTGCCTGCCTGTTCTAGTTTTATACTGTTTATCTTTGAGACACTATTATTATTATTAATAAATATTATAAATTATTTATTATATTAATAAATCTCCTCCAGTATAATTATTGCCAAGTTATCGAGCTTTCAAGAATTGGACTTTCTGCCATTTACTTTCCTAAAGGCTATGTCTACCTTGACAGCATATTTATTGTTATTGTTCAAATGTACATATATCTTTTACTATGTTATCTGGAAGACACATAGATCTGTTTAGTAGTTGTAGATACAATCCAATAGTATATTTCTAATTAACACTTTATTTGAGATGCATTGGAACAGTAAAAAGAAAAGTTTTGAAGGTACCATTTATTATAAGTTGGGGCTCATGGCCGGATAGGGAGTCATTTTCTTTGTTTAGAGTGTGTGGGGCAATTGCTGACACATGGGGTTTATAAAGAGGTGTAAATGGGGGATACCATTTTTTAGCTTGTGTAGCAGCTCCCTACTCTCTCCTTTTTGTAGTTGTGGTGTTTGTAACAAGTGTGTTTCACAGGATATCCTTCCAGTTGGTTTAGCTCCTTACATACCCACTGTTGCCGGTGGCCTGGAAAGTAATAATAAAAATTATATGTTCATTCACACAAGGATCCTTTATTTTGAGAGACAATTCAGAATCTTGTTCGTAAATGTTTTAATTTACTTCAAATTATTTTGAAAAAAAGATGAACAATTTTTTGATACAAAAATTCTCGCTATTGAACAGGAGTACATTTTATGAAAACCGCACTGTGGTATTTTTTCACACAACTATTTCTTGAAGGAAAATTGAAAGAGATACTTATGCAAAACTTTTAATAGGCAGCCCCTCCCTACTTACAATACATGTGAATACAGAGATAATGACATCCCTTAATTTAGGTAATGGTTTAGAATTAGCTTCTGTTCTGAATCCAAAGAAATTAAAACCAGCATGAAACCCTTTTGACTTCTTGATTACCTACAATGAAACAGTAAGCAGGTCTATTGGTGAAGTACTAATGCGAGAAAAATATCAAATACACAAAAATATCATTTCTGCCAACATCAAGTTTAATCACTGAAAAAAAAAAAAAAAAGAATGGACAGTAATTACATTTGTTCTATTACAGATAACAAATATAATTGTACATCTGGCCCATTCTACACAATTATTATACAACTAAAGTTTAATGAAGCAAATGTTAACCTATTAGCTGACTGATTTGCATGAGAGTTCAGTCAATGTAATATAAACCCATCTGCCATCTCATGGAAAACCATACTGACTGACCATGACCATTAAAGATGATGGTTCTGAATGGATGAATATACAAATCTATTTATTTTTGAATTTCCCCCTAAGGAAGCCGTAGTTCACAACCGTACTCTATGTGTTGGGCCATTCCTTTTTGCCAGAAACCCATGACAATATTTTTCACCTAATAGTCTAAGTAGCTAATATTTTGTTTTTGGTGGGATCCCTAAGTATATTTATTATTTAAGTTATTGACAAAATTATTTGAGACTTATTTTAACCCCTTAATGACCGCCGATAAGCCTTTTCACGGCGGTCATTAGTGGGCTTTATTCTGATGCAATAAACAGAGCAGGGAGCCGTGAAATCTCCCTGCTCTCAGCTGCCAGATGTAGCTGAGGGCTGGGGGCATCCCTGCTCGAACGTGTGAGATCGATATTAGTATCGATCCCACCTGTTTAACCCCTCAGATGCAGCACTCAATAGCGAGCGCAGCATCTGAGTGGTTTTGCAGAGAGGGAGTGAGCTCCCTCTCATCCCACCGACACCCGGCGATAAGATCGTCGAGTGTCTGTGTCTCCGATGGCAGCCGGGGGCCTAATAAAGGCCCCCAGGTCTGCCTGTAGTGAATGCCTGCTAGGCTATGCAGTGTATTATAAAAGCAATCGGATGATCGCATATTAAAGTCCCCTAGTGGGACTTGTAAAAAAGTTAAAAAAGTTGAATAAAGTTAATTTAAAAAAAAGTTAAAAAAAATAAATCAAAAACCCACTTTTCCCCCTTACAAAATGCTTTACTATTAAAAAAAAAACACAATAAAGCAAAAACATTACACATATTTGGTATCGCCGCGACCGTAACGACCCCGACTATAAAGCTGTTACATTATTTAACCCACACAGTGAACGCCGTAAAAAAATAAAATAAAAAACATTGGAAAATTGCATTTTTCTGTTAATCCTGACTTTAAAAAAATTTGATAAAAAGGTGATCAAAAAGTCGCATCTACTCCAAAATGGTACCAATAAAAACTACAAGTCCTCCCACAATAAAAAGCCCTCATACAACTGCATCGGCGGAACAATAAAAAAGTTATGGCTCTTCAAATATGGAGACACAAAAAAAATAATTTTGAAAAAAAATATGTTTTTACTGTGTAAGTAGTAAAACATACAAAATCTATACAAATTTGGTATCTTTGCAATTGTAACAACTCGTTGAATAAAGTTATTGTGTTATTTATACCACACGGTAAACAACATAGATTTATGACGCAAAAAAATAGTGGCGAAATTTCAGGTTTTCTTCTATCCCCCCCAAAAAAAGGTAATAAAAGTTAATGAATAAATTATATGTACCCCAAAATGGTGATATTAAAAAGTACAACTTGTCCTGCAAAAAACAAGACCTTATACAGCTAGGTCGACGCAAAAATAAAAAAGTTATAGCTCTTCGAATGTGCCGATGGAAAAACTTAAAAAATGGCTTGGTCATTAGGGCCCAGAATGCAAGCAGTGGGAAGGGGTTAATAAATCTATTATTATTATTACCTACCTACCTTACGGTGTATATTTTTGATTTGCTGAGGTTAATATTCTGTAAACAGCACCACATATTTTAATAGGTGATATCTGGTATTGCAGCTCTTCCTCGTTCAAGTGAAGGAACTGAACTGCAATACCCGACACCACCCATGAACAAATGTGGCTCTATTTTAGAAATCTTTTCTGAAAAGATTTCTAAAAGGATGAAACTACTCTTATGGTAGATGTTCCTTTGTTTATCTATATTGTATACGTAGCGTAGTATATTGTGAATTAGTATAACATTTTTATTTACTTTTGCATACATGCACATTTTTATCTCAGCTTGGGATACAGACCTTTAGATTATTCGGGGATTGACTATCCGCTAATGTCATCTTTTTAGTTTATCTTTCTTAATTTTCACATATACACCGTTTAACCATTACATTAAAACCAACTGTCTAATATTTGTACCGCCCCCCCCCCCCCTTATGCAGTCAAAACCTCTGAAGGTGTCCTGTGGTATTTGGCATCAAGACCTTAGCAGCAGATCTGTCCAGTCCTGTAAATTGGGAGGTCAGACTTGTTTTTCCAGCACTTCTCACAGGTGCTCAATTAGATTGCGATCTGGGGAATTTGGAGGCCAAGCCAACACCTTGAACCCTTTGTCATGTTACTCAATCTATTCTTGAACGTTATGAGCAGCAGGTCTATTCCTGCATGTTTGTCATCTCCCAGCTATTGAGCAGCAGCTGGTGCATATGCTGAGGCAACTGCTCCACAGCTAAATAAATCATCAGCGTAGGTCAGATGACCACACTAAGGTGAGTCACTGTGGCTCATTTAGAGAGAGCGACATGATTGTTCTGCCTCCTCTTAAGAAGCTCTGGCCTCAGATTGCAGGTGTTTGTTATAGTGCTCGCTATGTGTGTTTGCCATGTGCTAGTCAGATTGCGTGTTCCAGTCTTGTGTTGTGTTTTTCCAGCTCTGCCTAGATTTCCTCAGTCCGTGTTTACTTCTGTGTCGTCCTGTTAGTTGGTTAGTTTAATCCTGTTTCTTTGAGTTATTTTCTGCTTCCTGGTTTCCCTTAATTTGTGATCGATTTGTGCTGTTTTTATTGCCTCTGGTTTATTTTGTTTTCCTGGGGCTGTAGTAGAGACAGTGTCTGCAGATTAGAGACTCCATTAGGGATAGTGTTAGGGACAGTGAGGTCAGAGATAGTTATAGGGCAGGTTAGTTAGGATAAGCTTGTTATCATCTACAATCATCCATTTTGGCTTCCATGATCTGACTGTTATCATCACCCAATCATAACCCATCATGTGTAGTTACCATCGTAGGTACTAAGAACTTCATACCTGAAACACCCCACAAGACCTGTAGTTTTGGAGATGCTTTAACCCAGTCATATAGCCATCACAATTTGGTCCTTGTCAAAGTAACTCAGATCTTTACCCTTGTCCATTTTTTCTGCTTCCAACACATCAACATTAAGAACTGACTGTTCACTTGCTGCCTAATATATCCCGCTCCATGACAGGGGCCATTATGAGGAGATAATTCATGTTATTCACTTCACCTGTCATTGGTTTTAATATTATGGCTAAATGGTGTATAGTGGTGTACAGCCATTTAGATGCAGTCTTTTTGCTTAAAAATATACATCAAGCCAGGACGACTTCTTCTAATGTCACCCAGGCCGGCCTCCTGTTTCATCCCATGTGACCGCCGCTACAGCCTGTGATTGGCTGCAGCGGTCACATGGAATGAAACCATCCCAGGAGGTCGTGCTGGAGGAAGGAACATAGACTTCTGGGTAAGTATCAGACTTTCTTTTTCTGAGTTGCGTTTTTTTATAACGGGATCGCTACTGCTATTTCTTGCGGGATTTGGCTCCACATTGAATTCGATGGGGAATTCCCGCAACAAATAAGCAGCAATTACACAAATACAATTGACATGATGCAGAATAAATTTCCGCACCGCAGGTCAATTTCTGAGCGTTTTTTTTCCATCCGCAATTCCGGGCGGAAGAAATGCAGCAATTCCGAAACAGGTGGACAAGCCCTAACAGTAAAACAAAGTCCAGGGAATAGAAGAAAAACTTTGATGCCTCGGAAGAAGCCGGACAAGGCAAAACCGAGGGTCGGGCAGGAGAGTCTTGGCGTGCAACGTGGAGATTTTATATATTTATGAGCTTTTTATTCTGTGAGTATATGAAATAAAGTACCAAAAGATTTTATCCAACACTGCAGTCTGCGCTATGTATTGTCTGCTTTTATCCTCTGCAGAACCACTTTATGTGAAGTCTGGGAGACCATGCAGTAGAAACACCAATTGTGTTCTGATACTTCATCTACTACAACTAACCTCCATGATATTGGGGATGGTAAAGAACTTTTCCTGAAAACAGTGTATTGAATGTTTATCCGGACTATACAGTGTGTAGCCCCATTGCATATAATCTTTATATGAGTACAAGTAACAGTTCGGGAGTTCAGGAGGATAGTCAGACAATCCAGGGTTCAGTTATGGTGATATAGCAAAGCTGTGTGTGTGGTACAAGGGACATCCAGGAAAATAATCAGGAAAAAAATTGTTTATTAAAATTAAGTTCAAGTTCAGGATAGTAAAAGCAGGGGAAACAAGCACTGATAACTGGTACTGAGGCCAGCTTGCAGGGGATTTAGGGTAAGGTCACACGGTGCGGCCACGTTGCGTTTATGTTGCGTTTTTGAACCACAGCAAGTCATTTTGAATATAAGTCAATGGTGAAATTTGTGTTATGGACAGACTGCTGCTATTATATTACAATGTGTTTTTTGTGCAGTTAACTGAATCTTCATAATGTCCGACCGCAACAGTTCTGCAATGCCTTGTAATGAACTATATACACGAAGCACCTAACAAACTTCAACACGGGTGAAAACTATGTCCATCAATTATTTCCTTTAAAAAACGCAACAGAACTGCAGCATTACAGAGACAAAGAACGCATGTAGTTGACCGCATGCGGTTTTCAAATGCAAGAAAACCGCATCAACAACGCACCGTGTGGCCTTACCCTCACAGTGAATAGAGAGCCACGCGCTTTGACAGGCCAGACGGCTGTACATGCACCATCCAACATCCTTACCAGCCCACTGTGAGATTCATTGCAGCATAGAGATGGCCCCAGATAATTGTTATGTGAGTACATTACCGTTTCTTATACCATCAACTGGGCAGAAATCCATTTAGAAAGCGGTTGTCATACTGTGACAACCCATTGAAAGGCCTTTTCACTCCAAGATTGAGTACCAAAAATGAGTGATGTGTCCAACCATTGTTAGGAATTGACCATATGACAAGTAAAAAGTTGCAATGGGGGGGAAATTGACCCATTTGTGCTCTTTGTTGGTGTTCTTTGAGATAACATATCTCCACTTGTTTTTTCATTCCTTGTTTTTCATTTTCTTTCCCAAGCACGTCTCTAATTATGCTTCAATTTTCCAGAAAAACTTAATTTTTTACTAACTTAATAAAGATCTTCCACCATGTCATGTAATTTCTCAGCTAACAGTCACAAAACCACACAGGAGAATTGGAACTAAAATTAGATTGCCAACCGAATCAGTGAGCAAGGCATGGCTTTCTGCAATTACCCTTTTTTCTTTCAAATGAATACAAGAGAAAAATAAAAAATAATTACACCTTTTAGAGCAACAAGAAGCTAAAATCCTTCTCTGCCCACGAGTACACTGCTTTAATTATGCATTCAGCCGAAAATAGATATGAATACAGTATTACAGTTTTTAGTTAATAGCTCTGTGGGTTAGGCATAGAATAATGATTGAATTGTGTCATTAACTGGGAACAGATATCCTAAATGAAAAAACTTATATCAGCCTCCCTGTTGTTATTTTATTTCCGATAAGATTGTTCTTCCCCTTTAAGGTATAATAGATGCAGCTGCAGAATGAAAAAGTCTAAAAATTGAATGAAAAACTTGACTCCTGTTTTCCAAATATGATTGACTTGTTATGACATTTCTATCATTTTTTTCAAGTTACATGTTTTTTTGCCTCTTGGCAAACCTGTAGTGGCTCAATTATATGCAAATGCATGCGGTTCAGTGTGTGGTATGCACTGTGCAGGTGTCTTTGTAGAATAGCAGTTGTAAAACCAAGTGTCATTCATAGTAGTCTAATCAGCTTTTGGTATATTACTTGTATACTACTTAAAGAGGCTCTGTCACCACATTATAAGTGGCCTCTCTTGTACATGATGTGATCGGCGCTGTAATGTAGATTACAGCAGTGTTTTTTATTTAGAAAAACAATCATTTTTGATGGAGTTATGACCTTTTTTAGATTTATGCTAATGACTTTCTTAATGGACAACTGGGCGTGTTTTACTTTTTGACCAAGTGGGCGTTGTGGAGAGAAGTGTATGACACTGACCAATAAGTGACCAATCAGCGTCATACATGTGTGTCCACCATCACACAGGTCATTAGTGGACGTGCACATGTCTATATACAGGGTGGGCCATTTATATGGATACACCTAAATAAAATGGGAATGGTTGGTGATATTAACTTCCTGTTTGTGGCACATTAGTATATGGGAGGGGGGAAACTTTTCAAGCTGGGTGTTGACCATGGTGGCCATTTTGAAGTTGGTTATTTTGTATCCAACTTTCGTTTTTTCAATGGGAAGAGGGTCATGTGACACATCAAACTTATCGAGAATTTCACAAGAAAAACAATGGTGTGCTTGGTTTTAACGTTACTTTATTCTTTCATGAGTTATTTACAAGTTTCTGACCACTTATAAAATGTGTTCAAAGTGCTGCCAATTGTGTTGGATTGTCAATGCAACCCTCTTCTCCCACTCTTCACACACTGATAGCAACACCGCAGAAGAAATGCTAGCACAGGCTTCCAGTATCCGTAGTTTCAGTTGCTGCACATCTCGTATCTTCACAGCATAGACAATTGCCTTCAGATGACCCCAAAGATAAAAGTCTAAGGGGGTCAAATCGGGAGGCATTTCTTCTGTGGTGTTGCTATCAGTGTGTGAAGAGTGGGAGAAGAGGGTTGCATTGACAATCCAACACAATGGGCAGCACTTTGAACACATTTTATAAGTGGTCAGAAACTTGTAAATAACTCATGAAAAAATAAAGTAACGTTAAAACCAAGCACACCATTGTTTTTCTTGTGAAATTCTCGATAAGTTTGATGCGTCACATGACCCTTTTCCCATTGAAAAAAACTAAAGTTGGATACAAAATGGCCGACTTCAAAATGGCCGCCATGGTCAACACCCAGCTTGAAAAGTTTCCCCTCTCCCATATACTAATGTGCCACAAACAGGAAGTTAATATCACCAACCATTCCCATTTTATTTAGGTGTATCCATATAAATGGCCCACCCTGTACTTTGAACACCAAGTGGGGTTATATTAAGTAAATATTGCAGCTCTTCACTGAATCGTTTTTTTAACAGCATATAAATGGCAAACATTGTTCAACTTTTATAATCCAAACAATGAATATGCTATTTAATGGATTGTCTCACTGTACAACTCTACACTCTACCATGAGCATAAGCATAAGCTTCATCTGAGAAATTAAAATAAGTAAAAGTTTTTGGGAAATGTTGTTCTACATGGGTGTGAAAAATGTTTTTCTGTAAATAAATATTTTTTTTTTAGGTAAAAAGTCTTGCGAATTGCAGACATGGCCAGTGCTACCTCTGCTTTTTCTGCCCTCTTGACTATTTAGGGCAGATACAGACGTGGCGGAATTGCTGTGGAATTCCGCTGCGGAAAGTCTGCAGTGGTATTCTCCAGCGGCCGTTTTTCACATTTGTTTCAATACATTTTTAGGCAAGTTAGTTCAGACGTTGCGTAAAACTCCGCTGCGGACCATAGGCTGCGGTGCAGAATTTTCCCTCTGCAGCAGCTCATGACGTTGCGGAGAAGAAGCGGAATTTCACTGTGTATTTCAGCCTTTGCAATGCAAAAACTGAAATCTGTGGCAAGTCCGCTGTGTTTTCTGCAACGTCTGAATTACCTGTCAAATATGCAAATGTTGCTGGATATTCGTTGCGTAATTGCCCCAAATCTGCACCAACATTTGCAGCGGAAAAACTCTGCTACGTCTGAACATGCCCTTAGGATGCCACGCTCCAGAGAGAAACACTTACATCCCTGAGTATCATGCTGGGGATTAATCTTCCCCTTGCCCCATAACAATCCATCTTTGGCCTTTATTCTGATACTCAATGTGCACATGACTAAATTATATTCCTTATGGAAACACCACTCATAGCTAAGAAAGCTACAGCTCTCAGGTGGATGGCAGTGGTGTTACCTGCTATGTATGATAGTAAGATTGCTATTCTCACATCACCGCGTATGATAGATGCTTTGAAACCTTTACTTTCTAGGATGACCTGTCAATGCAGTTGCCATCGTGGTTTTGGAACTAAAAAATGTATTTGGTTATTCTCTGCCTTCTTTAAGGGTTATTCCCATCTTAGAGCTTTGTGCATCTCCCGAACCAGCTTCCTCCCGACCTATATCGCCTTATGGGGCAGATGCTGGCCATTGCATTTAAGTAGAGAATCAGTAGAGAGATGACTGGGAAGACAACTTATCTCAGTGGGTTATGCTGTTTCCATAACTCCTATAGAAATGTATGGGAGTTGCAGAAACAGCAGAGCAAAGGCAAGCTCAGCTGTTTCCATAACTCATGTTTACATCCATAGCAGTTACAGTAGGCAAGTTCGCCTATTTCTGGAATTCCCAGCCACCTTTGCATTGATTCTCTGCCTCCATGTGGAGGCCAGTGGCTGCATCAGCTGGCAGGACAGGGGACCTGTATTTGGGAAATAGGTGCTTATCCCAGAGGTGGGGCCCACATCTATCAAACAATTATGGCATATCCTGTGGATATGCCATAAATGTCTAAAATGGGAAAACCCCTTTACATTAACACATTTTTAGTCTTCTATTTGGCAAATTAATCATGAACCTTCTTAGAAGATAGCCTAGCAAAACAATAGTAAGTTCCCATGTATTTGTCAATAGAGTTGAATAATAATACGTAGAACAGCTCATACATTTAGCTCAATATGAAGCACACCAGGCTTTAGTGCCACATAAATAGTGGCACGATTTTTCTTGGCATTACCAACTTTAATAATCTGGTCACCTCTTGACAAATCAATTGTCCCAAATGCAGCTACCAAAATAAAGGGGTTGTACAAAACAAGAAAAAAATGGCCCCCCTTTTTTTTCAAAAACAGTCTATGGGCTGCATCCACGGGTCATATCTGTTATTGCAGCTGAGCCTCATTCACTTAAATGGGGCTGAGCTGCAATTCAAGACCCAACCCAGAGACAAAAGTGGCACTGTTCCTGAAAAAAAGCAGACAGGTTTTTCTAATCTTGTATAAATATTTAAATAGCAGAGAAAGTTATTTTGCAATGATTATTTCTATCAATTACACAAGCATTATATTTTGCATTCTGGACTATTTAGAAAGCAATTTTGTTGAGTGAATAGACATCACACTATTCACTCAACAGATTGAGCACTGTTATAATTAACAATTGCAGGAAACTATGTTTATGAGTATGTCTACACTTTTATGTACATTCTCTCACCGGTTGATGCTCGACATGAATATGCATTAATTAAAGGACTGTCTTATAATGAAGCATTCTCGAGTGCCTTCATGAGCCTGTAACAGAGCAGATGAGACAGGTATGATCATTATGGAAACATAGTTTATAATACATTTTTCCAGCAATTATTTACTACCGCTCTTTACCTGCTGATTGATGAGATCACTCATCCTTACAGGAAGATTGCTGTCGACTCGTAAAGCATTTGATCTTCTTTTATGGAATGCTTTTATAAGAATCATTAGGAGTTTACACCTAATCCTCTACAGAAATTTATTGGCACCATCTGTTTTCCCCTATTTGATAACTCATCTTGTGACTATGCTCCAAACACGTTAGATTTCTTTCTTCTTGGCCTTAACATTTCGTTAAAATTTGAGATTGTGTAAAGTAAAATTGTCTTCAGTGATGTATGTAGGGGAAACATTTTGTGTAATGTTGTGCTACATGGGTGTGGTCTAACTGTATTAGTTTTTGTCCAGAATTAGGCGCCCTGCACACGGCCGTACCCGTAATCATGGTCTGCAATTACGGGCACTGCCGACCGCTGGCGGCAGCGGACAGCCACCCACATTTTTGGCCCGTGCTCCCATATAAGTATGGGAGCAATGTCTGTAAAAAGCAAAAGGTAGGACATGTCCTATCATTGGCGGAGGCTTTCTACAGCCCGGACACCTTCCCGCAAATATACAGGACAGTGTCTGTGGTCAATAGAAGGGAATTGGTCCATAATAGCAGACCGTAATTACAGTCCGCAATTACGAACAAATTCTATGGTCGTGTGCATGGGGCTTTAGGCCACATACACACGACCGTAATGGTTTTTACTGTCCATTTTTACTGTCCAAATACGGATCCGTAGTCATCTGCAAGTCATCCGTATATACGGCACGGTGTCCGCAAACATGTTCTGTAGGGCATCCGTGTATACTGTACGGATCCGCAAAAAAAAGGAGGCTGCAAATGATGTCACCCAATGTCCCAACCCCTTAAAAAGGTCACATAATCGCTCTGGCACCATTTTCTCTGGTATGTGTGCTTTGTCAGAGCTCTGTTGGATTCCACGGCTGATATAGCTTTGGTTTCTGGCGTTCCATTCGTTGCAAGGATGCCCTACACACGTGCAGATCTTGCTCTTCTGGACTGGTTCGTCATTCGGCCTTTCGGACAGCAAGATATGCTGCAAGAAGAACCGAAGAGGAGGAGGTACTGGGTTCAACCCATTCTCTCCCAAGTGCCCAGGAAGGGGCATTTCCATACCCTGTAAGCTGACCTGTGGCAGCACCCGGACAAGTTTCACAACTTCTGCCGCATGTCAATTGCAAGCTTTGACGGTTTTCTGTCGGACCTTTGTCCCGTAATCACCATCCCGGACACCAACCTGCAACAGTGCATCTCTCTGGAGGAAAGACTCATCGTCGCCCTTATGTAAGAACACCTGTCCCCTAAATCCATTGCCAACATGTCACCCTGATCCAGGTAGTATAACAGCAGTTGTCCCCTGTGCCCGTTGCTGCCATGTCACCCTGGTACAGATAGTATAATCGTAGTTGTCCCCTGTGCCCATTGCCGACTTGTCACCCTGCTACAGGTAGTATAACCGTAGTTGTCCCCTGTAACCATCGCCGCCATGTAACCCTGCTATAGATAGTATAACCCTAGTTGCCCCATGTGCCCATTGCCGCCATGTCACCCTGCTACAGGTAGCATAACCGTAGTTGTCCCCTGTGCACATTGCCGCCATGGCACCCTGCTACAGGTAGTATAACCGTTGTTGTCCTCTGTGCTCATTGCTGCCATGTCACCCTGCTATATGTAGTATAACCATTGTTTTCCCATGTCACCATTGCCGCCATGGCACCCTGCTACAGGTAGTATAACCGTTGTTATCCTCTGTGCCCATTGCTGCCATGTCACCCTGGTAATGCTAGCACTAATTTTATTTTTATCTTTTTTTAACTAATTCTTGGCAACAGAGAACTCATTTGCATCCCTGCATTTTGTGTTTCTGCTGGGGTGCGCCACCATTTTTCAGATCATCAGTCTGACTTGCAAAGTTATCTAGGAGCTGCTGAGAGCAGCAGTGTTGCCAGAGCCAAAGACACAAGACTGGCTTTGAATTGCCGATGGCTTCTACCTCCAAGCACAGTATCCCAACTATGTGGGCGCGCTGGATGGGAAACACGTTCTTGTGAACAAGCTGCCTCACTCATTGTCTCTATATTTAAATTACAAACAGTATTTCTTGGTGGTGCTGTTGGCCTCGGCTGACAGTGACTACCAGTTTGTAATTGTAGATATATGGGCCTATGGGAGCTGTTCAGATGCTGGCATCTTCAGGACCTCCAGAATGGGTGAACGGCTTCAGTCCAACAAGCTCGCCCTTCCAGAATCAAGACAACTGCCTGGATCGACTGCATGTCCAGTCCCATTCGTTATGTGGCAGATGAAGGTTTTGGACTTTCCCCCCATGTGTTGCGGCCATTCCCCCGGCGTGGCTTGGATGAAAGGAGGCATATTTTTAATTACCGGCTCACCCGTGCGAGATGGTATGTGGAGTGTGCATTCTGAGCAGCAAATAGCGGGTATTCCAGAGCTCTCTTCAAATGGATCCACAGAACGTGATGCTGGTTATCCAAGCTAGTGTCATCCTACACAATTTCTGCCGGATTGATGACTTTGTGCTTGAAAGTGACCTGGAGCAGTTGCCGACAACTTCTACCTTCCCTGTGGACCACACCATGCATGGAAGACCTGTAACAACTGGACAGTTGACTCAGGAATTCTATGCGGACTACTTTGTGTCCTCTGCTGGGGCGGTTCCTTGGCAGATGGATGGCCTTCATTAGGCCCCCAGGCAGCCATAGCAACCATCGCCACCCCACGATTGCATTGTGGGGGGTGCGATGAGATGCTAGAGGGGGTCGCCCCCCTCATTCTAACGATTTAAATGCCGCGGTCCCTATTGACTGCGGTATTTAACGAGTTAAACAAGCGGGATCGCTCGTTACTGTGAAGTGGCGGCTGTAACATACAGCCAACACTCGCATCGTATGGAGCATATTCACTCCGTGAGCCCGTTCCATACTTACCCTACCCAGCTATGACGTATGGATATGTCAAATATCGGGAAGGTTTTAAGGATCATGTCCTTGTATTCCTCCCTGCACTTATCCCATATGACAGGGTGGTCTTGTATGCTCTTGATCAGGGTCTCCACCTGTAATCTCATCAGAGACATCTTTCCTGCTATGGTTTGAAAAATATGACATCTGGCTTTGGCGTGCAACTTGGGGAATCACTTGACGTCGCATAGCAACGGTTACGCAATTATGGACAGCTACGGATGCACATCTCTAGCCGTCCACAATTCCGGAAGCGCCCATAGACTTCTATGTGGAGTCCGTGCCACAATTCCGGACAAGAGTACATATTCTATAATTTGCGGATCATTTCTACAGCACATACAGCACATACACACATCCATAAATATACGGAAAGGTGTCCGTGATCCATAGAAATGAATGGGTCCGCAATTTCATCCGTAATTATGGATCCGTAATTATGGATGAAAACTACGGTTGTGTTCATGGGACCTTACACCTTAAAGGGGTTATGCAGGGACCAAAATTTTTTAGCGTTGTACTCACTGCAGTATGTGAGTACACTCGCTAATATGCATTCCGATCCCCCAGCGTGCTGATTCAGAGATTTTCATAAATTTTTATAGCGCTGCCGGATGACCGCAAGTCTAGTTGCACAGCCTTCTTTGATGATGATGATATCAACAGATAGAAAATATTGAGGCACTCACCGGACTTGCAACAAATTTCTTTATTCAAGATTTTGGTCAGGATGTGGAATTAGCCTACCCTTCTGATGATGATGATGATACGACTCTTCATCATGTGATCGACCTCGCTGTACTCCATGTACAAGCAGGAGCTGTAGTACAGCGATTACATAGAGTACAGTGGTGCCGGTCACGTGACGAAGAGTCTTATCATCATCAAAGAAGGCTGTGCAACTAGACTTTCGATCCCCCGGCACTATAAGAATCTATGAAAGTCTCAGAATCAGCGCGACCGGGGACCGTAATGTATATTATCAAGTGTACTCACATACTGCAGTGACTAAACTGATAAAAAATGTTGTTCCCCGCATAACCCCTTTAACTTTGTTGAACACAAGTTTTGTCTTTTCTTTAGTGTCACCCATAGCTCCATATTCTTTATAAAAAAAAATACTCATTATTCTAGATGTTAACTGATCCAGCGAAGGGATTGCTTCTTTTGATAGAGGACCATATGGTTCCCTATGGGCAAGTACTGTGGAATCAAGACCACAATGGCAGTGACTCGGGGGTGGCGTCTGATCAAGACCTGGAGCCTCTCAGCTGGACGCACCGGAATGACTATTCAGCAACTTTAGGAAAATCTCCTGACAGCCATTATCCCTGTCAAGTTACGCTAACTGGAAAGTTATATTCCTGCTACTCTCCCACAAACAAATTCCTATCCCATATAGATAATTTGGTACAGTTGCCACCCTGTTACATGTTACTAACATGCAATGCCTCCCTACATACAGCAAATGCATGCCCGCTGATGAAGAGCACAGAAGGTGGACATGCTGAAAGGGGATAAGGCAGCAACAGTAGGGCGCCTATAAGAAGAGGGTTGAATAACTTGGCACAGCAAAAGATTTTTAATAGGGTGTCAATTTAAATAGTGTTACTTAATGCATCTTCTGACAACCTAATTACAAATTGAATTGCAGGATAACCCCTTGGCCCCTTTGTTGGGAAGGGGCAATGTCACTTGTATATAGAAGAGCATTATTAGTAGGCAGTGTAAAAGTTCAATAACATATAACCCCCTACTCAGCTTGCGTTTTCAGTGTATGTCAGAGGTATACATTGAGGGGTGCTCTTTTGGCATATGTCGGGTCAATAGGCCCTATTGTTGTTAGTAGACAGATGAATGTCAGGACAGGTAATGAAGAAAATGATGGTCATACTGTCCTACTTATGTATATGAGATGTCTTAGTGTGTGTTAGACTATGTTCACACTGTTTGCAGTTCGCATTTGACATATCCGCCGGGAAAGCTCCTTGCACATAATCCATAAGGCCCTGTTTACCCAACGTGTGCCAAAGGGCTATCTCCCAATGTGTACCTCCGACATACACAGCAAACACAGTGAGAAAATAGACTAACACACCCATACATATCTTATAGAGAAGTAGGACATTGTGACCCTGACATTCTTCATTACCTGTCCTGATAATGTCCTGCTCACACAGGTGCACCTCACATTCATCTCTCTTCTAGCAAACTCTGCAGCTGTATAAGAACTGCGTGGTCAGAACGAGTCTACAGCCAGTAAATGTAAACAATGAAAGCTGTCATTCACAAACGGCAAGCAGAGTGTCACGGTCACAGGGTATGTGGAGCCACTAGGCCGCTCCACTGTAGCGGAGAGGCAGCTGACCAGGTCACAGTCTATATGAAAGTCAATAGTACATAGTAACGCTTGGGTACCTGAACTAGTCCAGACGGTGGCTGTGGCTTCAGCACGGATGGACGCCGGTGCAGCAGGTAGCGCCAGACGTGGCGGGCAGTATCCGATGTGGCAGAAGACAATGGACATGGCAGAAAACACTGGACGTGGCAGAAGACACTGAACGTGGCAGTAGACACTGGACGTGGCAAACGACAGCAGGTGCAGTAGACACGACTCCAACACTGGAACAAGAACAGTATGGGATACAGGAACAGGCAACAGGGCACGGGTAACAACTAGAACGGGAAACACTAAGGGACCATTTGCAAGACAGACTGGGAGAAACTAACAACGCTCAGGCAAGGATCAGAAAGATTGGGGCCTTCTTATAGGCCAGGAAATCATGGGCCGTTGATGATGATTTCCTGATGTGCAGGCGCTGGCCCTTTAAGGATGGGCACGAGCGTGTGCGTTCACCCTACGGGACACAGCACAACAGAGCGGAAGTGAGCGCTGACGTCTCCTAGGAAGGAGATGGGGACCAGCGCTCACGGATCCATGACTGCGGGCGTCAGGAGGTGAGTAAACCCGACGGCCCGTGGCCATGGGCACTGCACAGAGTACTCGACAATGGTAATTAATTGATACAAAATGTATAAGTATATCAGAAATTTGCATACATTATCATTGTATAATGAATAATAAAGTGTAGGAGATTATTCACACAACTATAAGAAAAAAATGTCTATATCACATTCAGAAAGAACGGACATCTTTTTACCTGTGGTTTCCTGCTATTCCACTGGGGTCCCCTGGGCCCACCAGAGGAAGTATTTGAGGGCTCACCCACCATCTCTACAGAATATGTGCACAACCGCCTGTTGTTATCAATGTGCACATATGACTTGTCGGCACTAATATCTAATAGGTTATTTGTGAATCACCCATACAGAATAGACCCTAGTGGAACGTGCTGGGCTTACGAATCCTCTCCAAATGGGGTTGTCTTCTGCTAGACCTTTTAGGACCCATTATTGAGTCAGAGTCCTCCTCTGGTACTCCGGTGGGCCAGTCTGACTCTGTCTGTAGCATTCCATTGCCATAGACTTGTATTTTAGACTTGTATTTTTTAATAACTTATCAACAGGAATAACAGGAACCTGTTATTCAACAGAACAGAAAAATTAGAAAGTCTCTGTTTGTCTGTCCTGTTAAAAAAATAATGGATTCCGACAGAAACAAGTCAAACAGACACTATTTGGCATGATGGAAGTGCCATTGAAAACCAATAGATCTGTTGATGGATCCGTTTTGTTAGCAAAAAAACACACAAACTAACATTTTGAAAGGATACCAAAACATGATGTGAACAGGCAGACACTTTTTTCTTTTCCTGGACTATCCCTTCAAAAAGACTATTCCACCACATACGGTATGTGTTTAGCAGAAAAAAGAAATGTGTGCTCTTTGTGGAAAATTTATATGTCTTTGCAGTGATTCATTTTACTTTTTTTTATTAAGTTACAGGAAGCAAATAACTGAGTTAGCAAATCCAATAAATAAAGGAAGAGATGTATTTAATTTCAAAGCTGACATGGTTTATTGTAAATGAAAATGACAAATCTACAATTGTGCTTTACTGAATGATGCATTCAGATAAATAATAAAAAGATACATCCACATTACAGTAAAGTCAGGCTGACTGCAGGACTCTATACAATGACCCTGTTGTGGTTCTCTTATGGGAGAAGTGTTTCAGAAAAATTAATTAAAAGTGTAGTAAGAATGAATGGGTTTTGTTTGGCGCATAATATAACTAGTGTTTACCTATTCCGAGCATGCATCTTGTCTAATTAAAAGTTAGATGGAGGAGCATTGAAGTAGAGCACAATAGAAAAACATAGGGTTGACATTTACATAATTTTGAATACCTTGAAAAAGTCTTTTGTTTATTTACCGTAATTGTAATTTGTGCGAATGTGCGAGCAATCAAACAAAATATTCACAAAATCAGTGGTGCCTTACACAGCATTGGGAACGGTAAAACTAATGAGATGTGGAGGGTGCTGTAAATTGTATTTTACTTGTAAATACAGAAATGTAATGTTATGGGAGGTTCCATATTATGCATTAGATATATTTCTATGTATTTTACATAATGAATTGTTTGTGGTTAAAGGCAAACTTGGAGATAAGCGGAAATGTAAGGATTAAACTATTGTCAGACTCGAAAAAAAAATGAAAATCAAAAAGTTGGACTGGTTTAGATAACAGAAATCAATGAGTACAGATATGCCGTTGTAAATCAAGAGCATTTCTGAGCTTTGAAAAAGGTCTGTTTTTTTTTTTACCATGAAACAGCGCCACTCTTGTCCGTAGGCTGTGCCTGGTATTGTAGCTTAGCCCATTACTACCTTGCTTGATATGGGTATGTGATATACTTGATGGTATTGTATACTTAGACTTTTTGCACTATTGATTTTTTGGGGATAAACATATGTAAGAACATTGACAAGGGCAATGGTAACACCCACGTTTATTTAGACATTTCCACGAGAAATAACAAAGGTACAATGCATACCTAAAACCAAGTCAAGTGGAGGATTTAAAGGCACTGTCTCCTCAATAATGAAAAGAAGTAACAATTTATTTTGTAGATAACAACAAATTAGCCCTCCTGTCAGGCAATACACAATACTATGGGTATTGACATTGGTTTTTTTTTTAGTTCTTTTTCGTTTTTAAACAACATATGCAGATATCCAAAGACTCAAAACGCGTTGCTGTCTACCCAATGAACATTTGTACTTTTCATCACTGAATGAGCTCCAGCGCCTGTTATTCCCCTATAGTAATCACAAATGATAAAAAGCAAATACAGACTATTTTCAGTGGTTTTCCTTCCATTTAGTATAACCTATTTGTTACTGTTTAATTCTTTTGAATTGTCCAGTCATACTCAGTTTAAAAATACCATCCATTACACCACATGCATATTGCAGGCAGTTTTGTCTTATTAATAATTGTGCTCCTATGGGAACGTCATATTTTAGGAAAGCAGCGCCAGATGAAAAACAATTCAGTGAATCAAACTAAACTCTATAGAAATTGTGAAGTCTCACATGAATAATATTCATTCCAGAACAATTTGCATTATTCTCCTATTACTTTTTCTCAGTGTTTAAAATATTCCAGCAGGACGTAGTGTCACCGTGCTTCAAGGTTCTGCTGGCTGGATTGACTTTTATGTCAATATTGCTTCTTACTATTTAATATCAACCTGTTGTGCCATGATAAGTGTATGTCACGCTACAATGGTAACACCAAAGTATAGGGTGAACTTGAACATGTTCTGTATAGATGTAAGGTGGGCCCTTAGAATCATTACCTTCGGTGGGCCCAAGTTCCACTGGTCCGACACTAATCACAAAGTATATAAACCATCTTAAATACATTTTTCTCTTTCTTTAGATGTCTTCCAATGGTCAGTTTGGAAAAGCCAACATTGGAAATCATCATTGAAGGATTACAGAAGTATCACTCTACATAGCGCCCAGCCCAGTATTGACTAACTAGGATACAATAAGATACTCATAAACATTGACTAATAATTTATACTTGTTTTTTTTCCATCTAAACCACATAAGTGCTCGTAGATGTTCATCTCAAATAACAGCTTGCATCAGATCTCTTCCATTCACACTACAGATGGTCCCTCTCCCTGTGCTATTTATTTCCAATCAGCTCTAGGAAGGTGGCTGGTCCATTCTTATATAAAGTCTTGATATTGTACTGATATTGATATTATATTACTCTCAGAATAGCTGTGGCCATTTTATATGCTTTATGTTCCATCTTTACCTGAAGTTTTTTAGATTGCTAGTTCTTTAAATCTGAGATTTTTATTGATGGGCATCTTTTTTTTTGAACTCTTGTGCATTTTCTATATTATTTCTCCTGTAAATATAAAATTTAAAAGAAATCACAACTGAGTATTTCCGGCTGAACTGACTACGGTGTAACAGCAAACAGGGTGGCCTTTACTTTTAACTGGTTCCGGACCACTGGCTGTATGTACATGGCTGGCATTCGAGGTCCTTAAAACCCGCACCATAGTGCATATACGGCGCGGGTTTTAGCTGGCTCCACGAGTGGAAGACCCCCGGACGAAGCACGTGGCGATACACGTTTCGGGGATCAGGCTCCCCCACTTTTGTTCTGTATTCTGTCCTCCTTTTGTGCCTGTCTAGTCTAATTGTTTTCCCTAACTCGACACTTGCCAATATAGGGCTGCTGCATTTATTGTCCAGGCACTTGCACTGTGCTGTATTTACCCATGCTTTTTTTTTATATAGGAGGTTTTTAGTATTTACGTGTGGGGATCCTTGCATCGTTTGTTGTTCCATTTTATATTATGTATTTTATTTTGTATCTAATAAAGACGTTGTATTTGCATTATACTGGTTATCCTGCCTTTATTTTTGTGATAGGAGTATTTGATTTGCTACTCAGGTGGGATCAATTATTTGAGATTTTTGAGTCCTCCTTTGGAGGAATTATTAAATTAGACATGGAATATATAAAACCTTACGGTAGACAATGACGATCACAAGTAAAAGGTCGATTTTTGGGTAAAACTATATTATTACCAGAAAAAAAAATTACCTGGAATGTAAAAAAGCATATTTTTTTAGTATTATTTTCAAACTATAAGCTTGAAAATTCTAAAATAGCAAAAAAAGATGTGTATAAAAATGATTAAAAAAAAGAAGCGTACGAAAAAAACATCACAAAAATCACATTGCTAGACCAACAAATAAAAAACTTATAGTCGTTTAACTAACGCGTGCTAAAAATGAATAAACGTTGACTGGTGCTGAAGGCTGAAAATAGTCCGGTCCTGAACCGGTTATCTATACTTTATAGCGGCAGAATTGAAAATGTTGAAATATTGGGAAGAATTCTAGGGTAATAGATTTCTTATGGAGGAGAGCAAAAATAGATCCTTATTTTCAGTCATTCATCTTCTTGAACTAGGAATATTTCATTGAACTGGTTTGTGAAGCCTACCGTACCAGCTTTTTTTTTATTGGCACAGCCTGTATGGTCTAGTGCTAAAGAGATCATGAAGATAGCCAATTTCTTTCTATTCACACCTTTGCGGTACAATCAAAACCTGGAGGAGTTCTGGAAGCTAGACGACTGCTGGATGTCTAAAGGCATATATTTTTACATATTATCTAAGGGGGAGGGGAATTAAACCATTTGGAGCACTACAGCGAGAATTTAATGTATCAAATAAAGCAATAGAGTTGAAGAGCCTTTAGATCCTAGGATTAGTTTACTGGGTGATCAATTTGTGTCTAAATAACCTACCTACAATGGAAACTTCTGTTTGTGACAAAAAAAGAAATAAATATATAAATGTACAATTTTTCTAAAAGTGGGCATGGCTTATAAATTAGCAGAAATTATAACGGAAATCGGTGTAGATTTCAGTTTATGGAGCAAGGACAGCCCAAGATGTGCCAAATATATTGAGTCATATGTCTCTTAATAAATGTAGCACATCTTACTCCAGCAAGCTTCTGTTTAAGACTGAAGTATGAAACCCCAGACTTCGTAAACTCCCCCTGGTGTGTCAAATTTTTGGATTGAGGTTAAACCAAATGCAAAGATTATGATGTGTTTTGAGGTTGAAGGTCATACTTTGACATAAACTTTTTTCCCTCTTGCTCTCGGGGGTAGTGGGATGGGAGTGTGGGGGATGTTATTTGATTTTTGCTTTGTAATATGCTGTCAATAAAGTAAAAAAATAAATAAAAGAGATGACAGAATTTCAATGTGATACAAAATGCTGATAAGAAAGTGACATTGGACAATTATCACTGTGTCGTGATTCCATTTATCACAGCTCCTATTATGACATTGGGAGAAGTATTATGAAAAAAAAACCTGCGTAATTTTCTTTCATTTTACTTTATATGCACATGCTACATGGCCGTGACTATGCCCAGATATTATATCTCAGCGACAAATTATCTTAAAGAGTAACTGTCATGTCATAAAACTTTTGTCATCTCATAGTGACATGTCAGAAATTTTAAATGGTGGGGGTCCGGGTGCTGAGCCCTACACCAATTGCTGAAACTAAGGGGCAGAAACGTTTAGCAAAGCATAGTGCGTCTTCGGCTGTGAATGGATCAATTCGACTCTTTTCGGCTCTTCTCTGAGAGATTAGGTTAGGTGAAAACAGGCTCATAGACTTCTATGAGTCCGTCTTCAGAAAACCCCCGCCACTCCGAGGAGAGCCAAGGAGAGTGGATGTGACCCCATTACAGCTGAAGGGGCACTGTGCTTGGCTAAGCGCGTCTGCCCATTCGTTTCAGTGATCGGTGGGGGCAAGGCCCCCAGACCCCACCAATCAATGCTTTTGACATGTCACTTTGTGTCACACATTTTATGAAACGACAATTACTCTTTAAATAATTGTTTGGAAAAGTGGCATGTTCTGTAGTGGTCCTTAAATCATCAGGCAAGCCTAAAACCACTCTTGAAGAAGTACAATTTCAAATTCAAAAAAAAAAGTCAGACGAGTGTACACTTCAGCTTTATTTAGATGTTCTAAAAAATAATTATGCACAAATCTTTTTAACTTTTATAGAAAACCAATTTTTGTATCTGATAAGAAAAGGTAATACATGCCATTGGAAAGAAGAATTGTCTTTATTTTCCTAGCAAACATTATTAGCGCTCACCTGCCAACTATTCATACAGACACATAGTAGATTAGATTTTTGTTTAAATGGATTTTAATTAAACAGAACTGTTTTGTACCGCAATTAAGTTTTATATAGCTGCGTTCACTGAGGGCAAATGAATATCTCTATATAATAACTGTACAAGTAGCACTTAGGTATTAATAAAATGAAGTTTTAACTAAATTATTCTGCAAATTGAAGAGCTTCTATCGGGTCTATGCCTAGGAGGAGGCTTACAGATTTCTTAAAAAGATAATGTGCTTCATTGTAGCAGAGGACGAAGATCACATATGGCTTCTGAAATCAATGTGTTTCGACTAATATGTCATTAGGTTTTGGTTTGGTATTTGGTTTGGTATTGATGCCTGCTGAAAGTCCAGACCAAAGTTGTAGAATTTTTTTCAAATATTTTATTCAAGTACACAATGTGTTTTGGGATCATACCTTTCTTCTTTAGGTCCATGGTCTACTTGAATAAACTTGTTGAAGAAATCTCTGTCTATTGAGCTAGTGCCTGGAATATCCCACATGCTGGTCTTTATCCTATGAGTGTATCTTCAATCTGATGGACCAGGAGGTCTGAAGATGCTGCCAGATTGGATTAAATTAACATTCTATACTAACATTGTGCCTATCTGAGCACAACATGCTACCTAAGTGGAGCTCTACTCCTGTTTTATTCTGTCAATTTCAACATTTCAGAATAAGGTTTGATTACCCTAGAATATTTTATCTTATTCGAAAGATTATACTGCTCTACTTGCGTACCAATACGACTAAATATGCATTAAATAGACCATAGCAGAAAGACATAGATAGAGGTTGGCATTGTTTATGTCAGCTTGTTTTTTGAAGAAGCTCAAATACATTTAAAACTGTCCATAGCCATTCAGTTGTTTTTAGATGTAGCAGAGTATCAAGGCCCCCACTCCGCAGCTTGTACTTAACTCTTCCAGACGTTGTCTTTCTCCTGGTCGTCGCCGCTCCTCACAGCTCAGCGTCTGACTGCCAACCCTGCCGCCGTCGCTCTACACTGTATCCTAGTGCGCACCCGTGCTGACCCTTGCTTTCTTAAAAAAACTTATTTTCACTCAGCTTATTTTCACTCAGCTTCCCTGGTTATTTTAATTCCTCTCATTTCTATGCGCTTTGCCAGAGCAATTTGGTTCTTCTAGTGTTCCCGGTGTTCCTAGAGTATTAGCTATCCCATTTATTGGATTTCCCGTGTTTTTGACCTCAGTCTGTATCTTAACCATCCATGCCTACATTCTGCCCTGAAATTTTACCTTGTCATCCAGGAAGAACTACTGCCGCCTGCCCTGACCATTAGCTACGTGACACATTTTTTTTTTTACCTTGCAGCCTGCCCTGACCCTTCACTACACCTGGCCAGGCTAATCTGTCACTATACCTGTTAAATTGGCCATCACCAAGGGAAACTACACTGGGAGTAGCAAACTGGGGTTCCCCTGCAGCGAAGTCCAGATCGGATTAAGACCAGGGGTCCCCTTAGACTCTGCTCCCCAGTTGCACCCTCTGCTCGCCTTGTGACAGAAAACCACTTATGCTCCAAGACATGTCTGATGGGATGTTTTCCCCGATATTACCCACTGGGGGAATACCTTGGTATTTACATTATATTTTCAAAAGGGACAACCAACTATGTCACATTTCTTGTTCACTAGCTGTATAAATCTCCACTGTTATTTCCACTGTTATCCTTGGCATTTATCAGAGCAATTGATACAAAGGTCAGGCATGGGGAGGCGAAGAAAAAAACAACACTGGACTCTGTAATCTTTACATTTAGGGTCTATGTTTTTAACATCTGTAACTAAGTAACTAAAGGTATACAGATTCAATATATCCAAATCAGAAATATTTATGTATAATTTAGTAATCTTGAAATTATTTAAGGCACACCTCCAGTCAAAAATGACAACTTCACTGTTTTCCTGAATTGATCTAGTCTTTTTCTTGTAAGATCAGTTGTTTTTGCTCCAGACCTCTTCAGTTTCTCAGACTGGAGGTTGCTGTCTGATAGTTACTTCCTGTCAGCCATATTAGCGCTCATGTGGCCAGTTATACTGTCACTTATCACACGGAGAATCATCTATATTTCTTCTCTAAGTTCTCATTGGAAGTTTGTTCTGGTGTGGGAACCCTCCTATCCTGTTTTACGGTTGTTTCAATCTGCCAGTGGACCATAGCAGAAGATCTTCTATGAGTGACCAAATAGTTATAACATGTGTCATACACACATGTCAAACAGATGAAGCAGTTCTATTGTACATCCTAAGTCCTCATGCACACCACCGTGTTTGGTCCGTGATATACGGACCGTATGTAGGCCGTATTTCCCAGACTGACTACAGTTCAGGGAGCTGGGCGTCTTGCATCATAGTTATGTATGATGGTAGAAGTCCCTGCCTCTTTGTGGAAATATTATCCTGTACTGTAATAATGTTTTTAGTATGGAACAGTATTTCCGCAGAGAGGCAGGGACTACTCGCATCATAGATGACTATGATGCTAGGAGCAGGGCTCCCCGAATTGTCATCAGTCCGGGAAATACGTCCGACACACGGTCCGTGTATCACGGACCGAACACGGTCGTATGCATGAGGCCTTAGACGCTTACTCTGAATGGTACAGATTGATCTCTGTGACACACTTTACAGTTGATTTCCCACCATAGATTTTCATGGCATATCCCCTTTATCATATCCTGTGGATATGTATAAATATCTATGGTGGTTTTAACCCATTAAAGGCCAGTTTCACAAATTCCAGTCAATATCAAAATGTTATGGCCTCAACTTCTAAACCCTTCAGTATTATTGATCCAAACTTAGATCACCATAGAACCCTATATGGGGGCGGGGGTTGTCTAGAGCTATAATATGTAAGGTAAAATATAACCTACATACGGCTGTGGGAAACCGGCATAAGTAAGAGTTTGACCTCGTAATTTTCTTACAACTTCTGACGGTTCCAGACTAATTAGAATTTTTATTTGCAATCTCCTTGTATTTAAATCAGATCTACTGTTAAATCACAAACATTTTCCTTCCTCATTATCCCTTGAGCGTAGTCATTAGCATTACATAGCCCTGATTATTTAATGAACTAAAGGAGATTTAATTTTGATAGAGCCGGTTCTAATTTGTTTTGTTAACTTTCCTTTGAGTCTCTACCTGCATGTTCAGGAAGGTTAATCAAACTTATCTTAAAAAAAAATGCACCCAGTCCCATGAAATGTGTCCATGTTTTTCAACTTTTAACCTTCTATCTTATCTCACTGCAACATGCAAGGAAAAGTTTTAGAAAAAAAAAAAATTGGGGGATTAAATTCTGAGGGAATTAATGTTTGTTTTTGATAACATTGTACAGATTACTTGGAACACAGTCCATATAACTTTGTAGGTTTAATTCCCTTCAATATTAAATTAGATCACGCAACACAGAAAGCAGATACTGGCTCAGTAGTAAATTAATCAGTTATTTTACACTTCATATATTTTTATCCCAATGAGTCTGAGTGATTCATTGCTGCCTTTGAAGATTGAGAACTTGGGGCTAATAACGGCTGACATTCCTTACTGACTAGTCAGGTGGATAACTGCATGAAAACCTCGCCTTCCAATGTTTTACTATATAAAGACGTGCCAACATCTTAATGTTGGCTTAAACAACATTATAGTTTATCTGTATTATTGAGGCGTAGCTGCGGATAAATTACTGGACGGTACAGTGCGTTCTTCCTGGAGTGATTTGTTGATTGTATTTTTTCCTCTGACTTGTACAACATTTTTAGTATTCCATGCAGTTTATTTCACATTCTGTGTGCATTTTGGGCCCATTTAGCTAATTAGAAAAATAACTCATAATTAGAAAATAACTTTGGAAAATAATTATTTTCAATGCAAGGGAATTTTAAAGCACATTGGAAGTATAAATATTATAATACTAATAATACTAATAATACTAATAATAATAATAAGGGCTAGTTTACATAGAGTCTTTTGGCACAGTTTTTGACACGTAAACCGCGTCGCGGACCGCGCCAAAAAAATTCTGAAATCGCCTCCCATAGAGCGAGAAAAAACGCTTGCGGGAAAAAAAAGTACGATATGCTCTTTCTTCCCGCGGTTCCCTCTCTGACCGCCCTTTGAAATCAGTGGGAGGCAGAGTAAGGGTTTTTTGCTGTGTTTTTTGCTCACGGCAGCAAAAAAAGCCGCAAAAAAAGCGTCAAAGAAACTGCAGGCAGATTTTTCTGCCTGCAAAAATCTATGTGTGAATTTACCGTAATGATGATAATAATAATAATAATAATAATGATGATGATGATAACAATAATAATAATAACAACAAAAACAATAAAATGTAAAGAAGTTTATAAACAAGGTATTTGCAAAGTGAAAAATAATTATACAATAAGGGGGGATTCACACGAGCGTGTATTCGGTCCGTGCGGGCCGCGTGGTTTTCACGCGCCACGCACAGACCAATACAAATCTATGGGGCAGTACAGACAGTCCGTGCTTTTTGCGCAGCGTTTGTCAGCTGCGCAAAAAGCGCGACAGGTTCAATATCTCCGCGTATTTCGCGTATCACGCACCCATTGAAATCAATGGGTGCGTGAAAACCACGCAGGTCGCACGGAAGCACTTCCGTGCGAACCGACTGAAACAGCGCACCAGCTGTCAAAAGGATGAATGTAACCAGAAAAGCACCACGTGATTTTCTGTTTCCAAACATCCAAATGGAGTGTCTTTGAGATGAGTGAACCCGGACAATCGAAGCGAACTTCACCGGGTTCGGCCGAACCCGTTTTGGCCGAACCCGGCAAAAAAATTTCCGGTACGCGACGTCCGGAGATAGTCACTGTCCAGGGTGCTGAAAGAGTTAAACTGTTTCAGCACCATGGACAGTGACTACCGATCCCAATAAACATGAACCTGTAAAAAAAAACGAAGTTCTGACTTACCGATAACTCCCGCCTTCTTCCTCCAGTCTGACCTCCCGGGATGACAATTCAGTCCAAGTGACAGCTCCAGCCAATCACAGGCCAAGCACAGGCTGCAGCGGCCACATGGACTGCCGCGTCATCCAGGGAGGTGGGGCCCGATGTCAAGAGAGGCGCGTCACCAAGGACGCGTCACCAAGGACGCGTCACCAAGGCAACGGCCGGGAAGTTCTCGGTAAGTACGAACTTTTTCTTTTTTTTTAACAGGTTGCTGTATATTGTGTTCGGCATTCACTGTCGAGGGTGCTGAAAGAGTTACTGCCGATCAGTTAGCTCTTTCAGCACCTTGGACAGTGACGGGCGTCGACTAGCCTCATCTCTATGATGGCGGCTGCGCGAAAATCACGCAGCCGCGCATCATACACGGATGACACACGCAGCTGTCAAATGGTTTTTGCGTGCGCAAAACGCTGCGTTGTTTGCGTGCGCAAAACGCTGCGTTGTTTGCGCGCGCAAAAACGCAACGTCCGTCAGCATCTGCCCTAAGGGTATGTGCACACACACTAATTACGTCCGTAATTGACGGACGTATTTCGGCCGCAAGTACCGGACCGAACACACTGTAGGGAGCCGGGCTCCTAGAATCATACTTATGTACGATGCTAGGAGTCCCTGCCTCGCTGCAGGACAACTGTCACGTACTGTAATCATGTTTTCAGTACAGGACAGTTGTCCTGCAGCGAGGCAAGGACTCCTAGCATCGTACATAAGTATGATGCTAGGAGCCCGGCTCCCTGCACTGTGTTCGGTCCGGTACTTGCGGCCGAAATACGTCCGTCAATTACGGACGTAATTCGTGTGTGTGCACATACCCTAATAGTGACAGAAATTAAATAATGGAACGCTTAATTTTTTATTGCTACATGCTGTTTTCTTTATATATCAGCCTATCGTGTTATTGCTGTCTTCATTCTTTGCAGCCAGGTGAAATTAGTAGCTATCTACCATTAATAGAAGCGGTAGAGCTGTGATCCTGCCAGGATCAACCATGTTTTATAAAAGTGCAAAGTTCCCCGACTCTCCTCGTTCCCCCCCTTTTCACTCTCTGTTGCTTTTAGTTTTTAGGTCTTATACATAGTACTGTATTATGGAAACATGTTGTATGGGCACATCCGTGTGCATCTGATTTTAGGCACACAGAGATTTTTTTCTATTGCATACCATATTATGGAAGTATTCTGTCTCCAATACAGATGCATCTGCTATAGTACAGGGTACATGCATGGTATGTGCCCTTAAGTTTTATACTTACAATACAGTAACTGCCCTATGGCATGACAAGATAAAAAAAATAATATATCTCATCAGGAGTACTACTTTAACTTTATTTTACTGAGTTCACATCTGCGTCGGCTTCCGTTCATGGGTTCTGCCAGACCTTTCCATCAGGGGAAACCATGAACGGAAAGGCAAACGGAAACCATAGTTTCCTTTTGCATTAGCATTGCTTTAAATGGAAACGCTTCCTCTGCAAATGGCTACCGTCTGACTCTGTTCCGTAAGGTTTCCGTTTCTCTAGCGGAAACAATATCGTAGTCGACTACACTATTGATTCTGCCCAAAAAACGTAAACATTACGGAATGGAGACAAACGTAAAGCATTTTCAACTAAAGCATTACCATTGAAATCTATGGTAATGCAAACGGAAGCTATGGTTTCCGTTTGCCTGTCCGTTCATGGGTTCCCCTGACCGAAAGGTCTAACGGAACCCATTAACGGAAGCCCGACGCAGATGTGAACAAAGCATTAGCTGCCTGTTTAGTGTATACTGTTAAAAAAAACAGTGCCCTGTTGGGTTTATTGAGTTTATCACTTGACTGTTTGGCCCAGGTACATGGCTGTGTCCATAGCACCATGCAAACCGAAACACCATGGCTGAGCGGGCACGTTGTGCTACTTAGCCGATCAACCAAGGTATACTCTTATTAAGCATAGAAGTACTTTTTAGTGGGATACCAGATAGAAGTTTGGGGGGATGGTGAACTTTTTTTTTTTTTACAAAATTGCCTTATTTAAAAAAGTCTGTCCCGGTGACTGATTCCCTTTAATACATTATATTTAGGGAAAGATCAACATTTTTATAGCAGTAGCTACAGGTGTGCAGTTCAAATAACTAGATAGAAGAGGATCAAGTGGCTCTCTGTTGGCATCCACTAAAGTCCTTGGACACTGATTGGTTACAATTACTGCTATGTAATGCTTATTTTTCCCTATGCCTACACTGTATTATTATTGCACTAGAAATTGACTTATTGTGACTATTGCTTAACACGCTGACTTGATATAGCTAACATACTACATGGCATTTAAAATATAAAAAATTTAACAATTTTAAAAAAACTTAAATATTATTATCTTTTTTTTTTTAAATGAATGACCACAGTAGGAATACATTTGATAAGAACGAGCAATGACTAGGAGCACATTTTTTCCTAGACACATTACTTTGTACCTGGAGTTCACAATACTTAACATTCCTTCTTCGTCCACATGTCTATTGAGATAGCACTTTCAATTTTTGAAACACGAAGCAGCATTGTGCATTCTGCAAGCGAAACACATATCTGAATTACGGTAGAACATAAAACAACAGCTATTTATGCAGTTCAAAGTTGCAATATTTTCCAAGGGCACCACCACTTAAGGTATGGATTATTGTATTAGTTCGGATAGAATACTCCATTTTTTTTCCACCTAAAATTTATTGTATTTTGCCTGAAGTAAAATAAAGATTGTACAGAAGCTAGGCAGTTGACTATCCAAGTATATCTTAAATATATTTATTTAGCTAAGAAAACAGACATTTCTTTCAGTTTTCATTTAAAAGTTTCCTGTGTCAAACTATCTCGTAACTCGTAAATATAACATTAAAATGAATGTCCTAGCTGGGTTTTAATACTTTTGAGAAAGCATTGAGAAAAACTGGGCCTTTTCAGCATCTATCCCAGACCTCTAGATATTCCATTGAACAGTTATTTAAGGCTGGGTTCACACTGTGCATTTTTGTTGTTTTTTTTTTTGTGTTTTTTGTTGATGAACTGCCTTTGAGAAACATCAGTTTATAAAAATTAAAAAAAAAAAATGCATTTTAAAAATGCAACAAAAATGACCAGTGTGAACCCAGCTTTACATATAATTTCCAATTAAAAACATCTGTCACCAGAATGTTTTGGACCAATCATTCAATATAGTACATATATGTGTATGCAATTTGCATTATGATCCTTCTGAATTTAATCCGTGCATTTAATCAAATTGACTATTTATAAATATGTATTTGTTATTCCGCCCCTGCATGGTCCTCTAACAGCTGATTGGTCATTTTGTCACCTCACGTTTACTGCTGAGCAACAGCAAATGCGACTGGTTGAAGACATCACTGAAGCTCCAGCTTTTAGACTCATTTAGAGTTAGGCAAACCCCTTAGGGTATGTGCACACACACTAATTACGTCCGTAATTGACGGACGTATTTCGGCCGCAAGTCCCGGACCGAACACAGTGCAGGGAGCCGGGCTCCTAGCATCATACTTATGTACGATGCTAGGAGTCCCTGCCTCGCTGCAAGACAACTGTCCCGTACTGAAAACATGATTACACTACGGGACAGTTGTCCTGCAGCGAGGCAGGGACTCCTAGCATCGTACATAAGTATGATGCTAGGAGCCCGGCTCCCTGCACTGTGTTCGGTCCGGGACTTGCGGCCGAAATACGTCCTTCAATTACGGACGTAATTAGTGTGTGTGCACATACCCTTAGACTCATTTAATCCTAAGTAGAGTTTACTGAAACAATTAAGGAACACAATTATAGTAATATAAGTGATTGTAACATAAAAAAAAGTTACAGGTGCTGTTTGCATTAATATATCTGGAGTGAATACAGAAGTAACTATATAATAATTTGTATAATGCATTACCAAATAAAAAGGAACATGTCATTGCATAGGCATATATTAAGGAGAAGCTTTACCTAACTTTATGACGTGTATATTAAATGGGTATCTTGGGACTAAAATATTGATTACCTATCCTTTTAGTCAGTGGGCGACCGACTGCTGGGGTGGCCACAGGTCAGAAGAATGGAGGGGCTGCACTTTGTGTCCTCTTGACTTTTTACACAAGCACAGCAGCTAATCCATCTGGGCTGCTGTGCCTGGTACTGCAGCTCAGTCCCATTAAAGTAATCTGAGGCTGAGCTGCAGTACTAGGCACAGTCACACCTGTAATGATGGCACTGCCTGAATAAAAAATGTAAGGGAACTACGTAAGGGTCCCTAGCGTTAGATCCCGACCTATCCTAAAGATAGGACAACAATGTTTGTGCCAGAAAACCCCTTTAACCATAACTACCTACAAAACCTGCATATACAAATAACCATATGATCACCAGGATACTGGTAGTATAAGGTTATACCAAGACCCAGTACAGCCAGTATAGCCCTGATATTACAGTTACAGTGGAGAAATATAGTGTAAAAAGAAAAGTCTCTCAATGGTCTTTCTGAACTTTAATAAAAAACAGACTCTAAAAATTAAAAAATGTGTAAACAAATCATTATTTAGTTAATTAATATAAATATACTTATAAAATAACCTCCCCCCCCAAAATAAAATCACCCGTCCCACCAATCATTATTGTAATGCTAGCCCCTGCTCAATTACCATAATTTGGACATGTACAGATGTGTCCACGCTTACTTTTGTTAGAATTGGTTAAGAACTCCAATTTCTCATGAAACAAAATCGTTAGCGCTACATGCTAGCAGAACCCTTGATAGGCTGCAGTTTATATCACAACCACTGGGTGACCACGCATAGACACATATAGCAGGGACATCTCGTGACACAGTATCGTGAAATCCTGTTTGTTTGTTTTTTTCAAAGCTGGTCATCTCGTGCCACTTAGGATAGGTTGAGATAAGAGCAAAATTAAGGAAGGACAAATCTGTAATATATCAAAATTAATGGTAGATGACCATGTAAATGGTTCGGTGCTGGAATAAAAAGGCCTATTTTAGAGTAATACTTTATGATTACCAGAAAAATGAATTACAATGTAAAAAGCATTTATTTTTTACTATTATTTCAAACTACAAGCTTAAAAATTCTTACAAAAATTTTAATTATGTGTATAAAAAAATAAAAATAAAAGGAACTGGCAATGGCCACAGAAAAACATGCAGAAAACACCACACCAATAGCCTAACAATTATAAAAGTTATAGCCATTAAACTGAAGGCTCAAAATACCTAAATACCCTGAGAAGGTTAAAATTGATTGTCCGCATAATATTTTCTTGTGTAAATTTTTTCTATTTGACTAAGAAACAGACAATATAGACCAAGTAGACAATGATATGTATGTAACTTCTGACCAGCAATAAAGGACAGATTCAAAGTTATCAATGGATATTAACAGGAAAATATTTTAAACATTATGGGGCTGAATAAAGAAACATTGCAGTCTGGGGTCTTCAGAACTTTGTATGAGGTCTATAAATGCAAATGTTATTTAGAAGTTTGTAGAACTTCTATGTATCATTTGCTTATTTCATACAAAACTGCATGATCTTAACAGCAATCTTGTGCTTTTTGTTCCTTTCATTGTAAATTCACTATTTCTGGGTCAATTCCTTTCATGTGGAAAGCAGTGAAATACTTCTTGAAATGACAAGTCTGCCAAGCAGTGCAAATTTATCGATTTCCCTTATGGAAGGAACTCCTCGCCTGTGTGTCTGTCTCGGGAACACAACTGTCAGTGTGAGGTGTACAGGACACACTGGGAAACATAAGAGGACATTCTCATTATTCAAATTGACAATATAAATCAATAAAAGGAGAAACAAACATGAGTCCAGGCAATTAGAAAAAAAATGATGACAGCCTTAAAGGGGAATTAGCAATGTCGAAATGTCTTGTGTATCCTGAAAACAAAAACAAACAATACATTCATGAAAGTATTATAATTAGGGCCTTTTTATTTTGCAGTGTGTGAAAAATAATTTATGCCTATGTAAAACAAAAAACAAAACAAAAACAAAATTTTGTAATAAAAAAATCATATTGCTCTACAGAAATGGAAAGAAAGATATTGAAGCTGGACAGAAGAGGTTGAACAGGTGTAAACATTTTTTTAGAGGGGTATTCCAGTATCAGCAGCTAAATCTTATACATTGTTTAATAAAAAAAAATATATATATTTGCTAATGTACTTTGTGTATCAATTCCTTCAAAATGTTGTGATGATCATACAAGTCACTGGTCAGTTACAATTCAGAGCCCTGTTTACAGTAATGAGCCCTGCACCTATTTGTCCATTACATGACCAGGACAGATTTTTATCCCCTGGTAGTAAACAATGCTGAATGACAGCAAACAGAGATCTTTAAATCAATGAAGAATTGTTATATAAAGTACATTACAAAATTGTATCACTTTTCTTTACAGAAAACTTTCCAGACTCTCTAATTAATACTTGTATGCAGTTGTTTTTCTCTATGCAGTGCCCAAATATGACTGACACTCTGCCTAGGAATAGTGGATGACTATTTATTCCTGTTGTGACTGGCATTGATGCCCTTTCGTTTGCAGAAATTGTGGTGGTATATATTGATGATGTTTTATAAACCCATCTACACCCAGGATTTCTCTTAGAAAGATGATGGCCATTACCCAGCGTTCGAGACAGAAGAAAATTAAAAGGAGTAAGGGGTGATTAGTACTGACAGATGAGGTTTGCTCTCACTCCTGATGTATTTCTTTCAGGCTGGAATAACATATGCAGTTTTTGTGGCAGTTTTTATAGGCAAACACTGGGGTGGATACAAAAGAGGACACATATTAGTCTTTTCTTATACTGCTCCTTCTATTTTTTTTAAAAAAGGGTTTCGGGGTACATTTTATATGGTATTATTTATATTATTATTATTTTTTTAACGTAATGCAAAAAGAAAACAAACTCAATATTCAACACTCTAAATTAAATCTTAACTTTATTAGAGGCACTGTAATAATTTAGGAGATACTTAATAATATGTTTCATAGTGGTGTATTTTGGTCAGTATTTTTTATCAATATTTGTAAGCCAGACCCAGGATTGCGCTTATGTTTTATTCCTGGTTTAACTTACAAATACTGATGGAAAATATTGACCAAAATACATGCCTTTGAAAGTGGCCATATTCTTTTTTTTTTTTTTAACTCGTACAACTTTTTACAATTTTTGAACCATTTATTTTAATAAAAACTTTAATTAACTTTTATTTTTGTCCCTTCTTGAAATCCGATCTGTCAGCTAAATATGATGTCCTATGTAAGGGCAGCATATTACAGCTACAGGTCTGCACTCCTAGCAGCTAATTTGTGCACTGAAAGAATACACAATAACGCTTCCCTCACGAATATACCAGTTTGGTGAATTCTTTCAGTGCTCCTATAAATGGCAATTTTTTTTTCTGTGGTTTTGGCTACTAGGAGTAAGGATCTGTAGATGTAATATGAGGCCCTTACATAGGGCAGCACATAAAGATGACAGATCTGCTTTAATTATTATTATTTTTTAATTATAATTCATTGGAATACCTATGTTTACAGCTGTGAGATCATACAGTCATCCCTGGGGATCACAATTGATGGGTATGTTAATAGGGAGGCACAGAAGGATGCTATTGATCGGGACATCACCAGGTTTATATAACAGGATAAGAGTCTTTTTCTGATCCTGGCCGTTGCGGCATGGTGGAGGCTGTCAATAATACGGGGGTTCACAGCAATATAAATGTATCCTAATGACTAGCTGCCAGCACCGTATATTTATAGTGCTGTATGGGAAGGGGTTAAAATCATTAGTAAAATCTATTACTACAGCCAGTTATAGGTAAACGTATCTGTTACTATAATAAATGTTAACTAACATTCATTGTATGTTGCAACACAATCGTGACCTCGCCATGACCAGTTGTCATTCATTATCAATCTTTTATCATTGTCGATTCACCTGGTAATTTTTTGAGAACATCGTTCTCTGAAGACTGAACGTATAGACGTGGATTTTCCAGCAGCAATTTTATATATATATATATATATATATATATATATATATATATATATATATATATATATATATGTATTTATTTTTTTTATTATTTTTTTTTTTATTTTTTTTATTTTTTTTTGTAGACCTTTAAGCTATTGTTTTCATTTTTCATCTATAAATAGCTCCAGCACCAGCAGGAAAATAATGGAGGTATGATACGTGACCTTTGCAAGGAGACAGCACAAACAGAAATATTTCACGGTCGACATTTTGCAGGAATATTGTACTGTGCTAAATACAGAAAGCAACAAACACGTTCAGCAAAACAATGCCATAAATATCACACAAGTGCATGGGTAAGCGGAAATTTTGCTGATATCTTCTTGAAATACATCAATCCATAACTCTTCATCTTCGTCAATGATGAAATATTAAGCCATTTTGATCCACTGTGCTTCACTGGCATTACTTTTTATTGGAGGTCGATGGGCAGTTATTTTCTGGCACAAGAGACAGTTTTGTTGACTGCACTTTAAAGTCTATGTGATGGTATTGTGTATGTGGATACACATTGGAAGCTTTAGCAAAGAAAAAAAATATTATCCCTCGAGATACAATAGCAGAACGACTCAACCAAAAAGATATCTGAACACCTGAACTTTGTTTTTGATCCTGAGATTCAATGGGCATCTTTTACACCCTCTCGATGGATCCATATGCCACGATACCTTCCAAGCAGAAATGTCCAGATGCTAAATAGACACTTTTTTTTTTTTTTTACTGAAACGTTATGGCAAAATAGTTGCTGGGAATCTGTAAGAAATTATGAAAAGGTCCACAATCATAGGCCCACATTTGTTATGCAGTTTACTAAAGGTTATGGCATAAACTGCGCTCTAAAAGTTGCAAGTGGTGACATGCAACAGATTTGTAGTAAAATTTGTGACTTTTCTCGTCGCTTGCCAAAATTTGGAAAGTAACAAGAAAAGTTTTGCCTGCTAATATCATATATTGCAAAGTAGGTGGACACCTAACCATCACATCTATATGAGCTTGTTAGACATCCCAGTCCAAAACAATGAGTGTTCATTTGGAGTATAACAGTGGATATTTACAGATAAAACAGCCTCCACTCTTCTGAGAAGACTTTCCACAAGATTTTGGAGTTTGTGGGAATTTGTGAGGTCAGACACTGGTGTTCGACAAGAATAAGCACAATCAGCATTTCAGTTAATCCCAAAGGTGTTGGAGTTGAGGTCTGAGCTCTGTTCAGGCCACTTGAGTTCCTCCACACCAAATTCATCACCCCATGGGTGGATTTACTATTCTTAAAAAAAAAAAAAAAGAAGAAGCGAATGCCTAAAAAGTTGCAATTTGTGCAAAGAAATTCTTCGAGGCTTATCGGAAAGGGTGTTGCCTTCTTCGACCCAATAAGCTTACTTTAATTTACGCCAGAATGCTCCTAATGGAGTATGAGGCACATCTCACTCCAGCACGATTTATTTTAAGGATTTTAAAGGGGTTTTACTGCTTATTTTAAAAAATAGTCAAGATAGGAGGGAGGCATAAAAAAAAAAAAAAAGAAGCATTACTTACCTCACAGATCCCCGACATTTGGACACCACCACTCCGGTCCTCCCCGCTGCTGTTTATTGACATGGCTGCATTGATGACGTGACCGTATACCCACGTGATCGCTGTAGCCAATTACTGACCTCAGCGATCCTGTGCCATATACCCACTCAGACAAGTGATTGGCTGCAGCAATCATGTAAGTTTACGGGCATGTCATAGCTGCAGCCATGTCAATAAACAGCAGCGGGGAAATACCAGGGCTCTCTGATGTACGTAATGCTTTTTTTTTTATGCCTCCCTCCTACCTTGACTACTTATTTTAATAAGTTAGAAAACCCCTTTAACACTGACGTCTGAAATGCCAGTCTTAATAAATTCCCCCCATATCTTTATGGACTTTGCTTTGAGCATAGAGACATGGTCATGCTGGAACTGGGGAAGGGCCTACCCCATACAGGTGCCACTCAGTTATAATGTAGCATTAACATTACCCTTCACTGGAAATAAGACAACTATCCTTCCCCCATGAAATCTCACAGTAGGCACCATGAGTTCTGGTTGGTAAAGTTCCCTTTGCATCCGCCAAACATGGAATCATACGTCAGATTGCCAGATAGTGAAACATGATTTATCACTCGAGAAAACACGTTCCATTGCTGCAGAGTCTAGTAGGGACGTGTTATACACCACTCCATTGCGCATGGTGATCTTAGGCTAGTGTGCAGCTACTAAACAATGAAGACCCATTCCATAAAGCTCCAGATACACAGTTCTTGTGCAGATGTCACTTCCGGAAGCAGTTTGGAACGCTGTAGTGAGTGATTCAGGAGAGGATATGTCAATTTTTATATGCCGCACACTTAAGCAGTCAGAGGCCTCGCTCTATGAATTTGCATAGTCCACCACTTTGTGGTTGAGATTAAATTACTATTTGAGGCTTATTGTTCTACAGCACACAAAAGCCATGAGTAAGGATGGAAGAACCGTCAGAAAACGTGTGGGCTCTCTATACCCACCCCCTGATTTCGCTTTACATTTTTTAACCGATAGGAAAAAAAATTTGGACATTTTACTTTGAAGTGCTGGATTTAACTTCTATTTTTTTCTTGAGATGCTATTACTTCTAGATGATTTCATAATAATAGCACTTACAGGTAATTGGGGCAGATCTAGCAGACTAGAAATGTCACAAACTGACTTGTTCCAAAGGTGGCATCCTGTGACAGTACCATGTTTTCAGTTCATGAGCCCTTCAGCTACTAGCAATGTTTGTCTATAAAGATTGCATGACTGTGTGCTTGATTTTTTTGCACCTGTTTGCAATGGGTGTGGCTAAAACACCTGAAGTCAATAATTAGGAGGTGTGTCTACATACATATATGTAAGTAAAAATTATCTCATCATGGAACTAATGGCTGTTCCGAACAATAGCAGAAATCATTCTGCTGCCCCTGGACAAGAGGATTTGTGTGGTGGGATACAGTTATTGGGCAAGTTTGTTGACCGAACCCGGACAAATTAGGTGAACGTTCTGAGAGGTAATCAAAAGAACACCAGGGGGCGCAATAACAAGTATGTAACAACAATATCTAAACGCAGGAGCATTTTCTTTAAATGATTTCATTTATATCTACTATTCATTTTCATCTACATTAACTAACAGAAAATGTAATATTTATTTGTGGGACAACCCCATTAAAAAAATTTCAAATGATTTGGCGACACTTCTAGTAAAATCAAAATTTGGTAGAAAGAATAGTGAGATGAAAAGTCATTATTTACTGTTTCAGAACAATATATTTGCCTTTATTTTGACAATGCTACAGAATAAAATGGCTTTTGAAATGTCAAAACTATGATCTGTCTTCCAGAACAAGACTATAGGTAAATAAAATAATGTCTGTCATACATCGTTTCATTTCATTTCTGATGTAACGCTGAATGATACAATGTTCTAATCTGTGAAAAAGGGGATGACACAACAAAATGTAATGTGTACTAAGGCTGGGTTCACACGACCTATTTTCAGACGTATTGAATTACGTCTGAAAAAACGCCTCCAATACGTCCTTAGGTTTGGTGGCTGTTTGTATGCAAGGAGAGGTAAATCCGGGAATATTTCCTTCAGTTTATTGTCTTTGTTAAATATAGGTTGGAGATCAGCAGGAATTTTCCTCAAGATGTTAATTTGTGGGTTGTATATGACCACTAGGGGCACCCTGCTGTTGTCTTCCTTCTTTTTGTACTCCAGAAGATTGCTCCTTGGAATTCTTGTTGCTCTATAGGTCTGATCATCTATAATCCTTGGATGGTATCCCTGTTGTAAGAATGTAAGAATGTAACATCTTGAGGAAAATTGCTGCTGATCTCCAACCTATATTTAACAAAGACAATAAACTGAAGGAAATATTCCCAGATTTACCACTCCTTGCCTACAAACAGCCACCAAACCTAAGGAATCTCCTGGTCAGAAGTCCCTCTCACCACTCTCAGACACTGGCACCTTTCCTTGCAACAATAGAAAATGCAAGACCTGTACCAACATCTTGTCATCAAACACCATCCAGATACCAAACACGCAGCAGAACTATAAAATCACTGGCACGTTCTCCTGTACATCCTCCAATGTAGTGTACGTGATCCTGTGTACAAGGTGCATAGATAAAGGAATCTACATTGGGGAAACAATACGAAAACTACAGACCAGGATGAATGTCCACAGACATACAATAAAACAGGAGGTGGATACACCCGTGGGAAAACATTTCTCTGGACCTGATCACAGTTTGGCAGATTTAAAGGTACTCATTCTGAAGGGTCATTTTAAAAACAACAGAGAAAGAAAAATTTGGGAATTCAAGATGATGATAAAATTCCAGTCATTGACACAAGGCCTCAATCTTACACCTGGATTTATGAGCCACTACATGGACACACGTCACGTCCCCCATCAGACTGACTCCAGATGCCTTAACTCCTAAGTCCTCACCCCTATAACCTCAGTTTTATTGCCCCGGCTTATCTTAATGATGTATCACCTCATGTACTAATTGTCTTTGTGTAACATCTAAATGTTGTGCTTTTTTTCTAAGTCATTCATTTGTTAACTCGCCTGAATAAGGAGCCTCTGTGCTCTGAAAGCCGCATATAGAACTTTTGTGATTAGCCAATAAAGGTATCATACCTATTATACTTTTGTCTTTTTTTACACAAAAGTATTTAACATTTCATATTGTCTCTGGCTAACACGGTACTACACTATTTTTTACTGTACTTTATTATTATTATTATTATGCTGCTTTCTTGTTTTTTGTTCTTGTACCAAATATAATACAGAATTTCATTTAGAATTTACACTAGGGATAGGGATAAGGGATAAGGGATAGGCATAGGGATAATTTGCTTATAATATTTATCGGTTACTCTATTATCCATAGGTGATATAAAATATAAATGAGCATATAGCTTATCAAATATGCAGAGTTCTGAGGCCAAAGTCTAAAACAAAGATTCCATAAAGTCGTTATTATAAATTATGTAATTTGCTTAGTCTCACATGGATACTATATTTAGGAGATAAATAAATTCTATAAAATAACAATATGTACTGTATCACAGAAACTCCAAAATCACATGTATATACAATTCTAAAACAGCATAATCCTTGAATAAAATAAATAAATACAGAAATACTGTATATAACAGCTTAAAGGTAACGTCTATGGCCGCGGTCCGTCGTTCTGACTTACCCCTCGACGGCCGCGGCCATGGACATGTGAGTTCCCTGCAGCGTCGTCCTGTGCGGCGCCGGCACTCACTTCCTGGAATCTAGACTATCTCCGGAGGGCGCACGCCCGCGCGTGCACGGTCTTAAAGGGCCAGTGCCTACATAATTGCAGGAAGCCTGCATCAAGCCCAGAATGCTACTGGACTATAAAAAGGGTTCTGCCCTCTTGTTCTTTGCCTGAGCGTTGTTCGTTACCTAAAGTTTTTCTTGCAATTGGTCTCCTAGTGTCTTCCAGTTCCCAAGTATTTCCTGTATCCAGTATCCTGTATCCTGTGCTGTCCTGGTCAAGTGCCGAGCTGAGCTGCTGTTGTATTCTGCTGCTCCACGCCTAACGTCTACCTGCCGCTTGGTCCCAGCTGAGCCTGCCTTGCTACTGTCCGAGTTGCCACAGGTACCCTTTCTGGACTATAGACTCTGTACTATACCTGTTTGGCCAGCTGCCATCCCGCTACGCTGTACGGCCCAGTGGGTCCACACCCCGCATCATGACAGTGGCCTAATGTAATCCATACAAAAAATTAATTGGTATAAAGTAGTAAATAAGTGGTGAATTTGGCATTTGTGGTAGCACAAAAAAATGGAAAAGATACCTGATCTATCCCAGCCTGGAGAGGATCATCACACATAATAGTGGTTGTAAGTACTCTGGTTATAATAGTTAGAGTAAGGCCGGATTCACACGAGCGTGTGCGTTTTGCGCACGCAAAAAATGCGGCGTTTTGCGTGCGCAAAAGGCACTTAACAGCTCCGTGTGTCAGCCCTCGTCACCGCCATCATTATGACACTTTGTTTGGATGTTTGTAAACAGAAAAGCACATGGTGCTTTTCTGTTTTCATTCATAGTTTGACAGCTGTTGCGCGAATCACGGAAGTGCTTCCGTGTGGTGCGTGTGATTTTCACGCACCCATTGACTTCAATGGGTGCGTGATGCGCGAAATACGAACATAGAACGGACATGTCGTAGGTTTTTCGCAGCGGACTCACGCTGCGTAAAAATCACGCAACTGTCTGCATGGCCCCATAGACTGATATAGGTCCGTGCGACGCGCGTGAAAATCACGCGCGTGGCACGGACGTATATCCCGTTCGTCTGAATAATTCCTCAGAATTAAACTGAATTATACCTTTTACCTTTCTGACCCCCATTTTCCACAACTTTGTTTATGGTCTAGGTACCCTGCTGACTTTATTACGTGGTATATTTCTGGCAATAGAAAATCTGGGTAATGGTGAAACTGGGGTAAAAAAAATATATTAAAGAGTTAATCCAATCTAATAAAGTAATGACATATCCCTTTGATCGGTGGAGGACCGACCTCTGGGACTCCCACTGATTCTGAGAATGAACGGGCTGCAGAGCTGATTTTGCGCTGCATAACTCCAAGGTTTCTCTGCACAGTGGCAACCTGAGCACTTTGCATGGAACTACAGCATGGACCCATTCATAATGAAGAGTCTGCAGTGCTAAATCTATCTATCTATCTATCTATCTATCTATCTATCTATCTATCTATCTATCTATCTATCTATCTATCTATCTATCTATCTATCTATCTATCTATCTATCTATCTATCTATCTATCTATCTATCTATCTGTTTTTGTAAGTATGGAATAAACTCGTGGAATTTGTAGTTTCCAAAAGGTAGTGCACTATTTCCTTTTTCTTCCTTGTTGGAGATTTAGAACATCAAGTACGAGGATATACACAGCAAGCAGTTGTATTTCTGCAGTTTAATTTCTGTGTGGAACCACAAGTACCAGCGAGATACACACACCAATGGAAATTTGGATCGTTCTTTCTGCATGCTAGCTGGGGGAAGGTCAAACCCTTGATGGCCACTTCAGACTTTACATCCACAACCGTCTGAGTGGTAAAAAAACTATCAATTTGTCTCTGTTTATTGTGGTGTTCAGGATTTCACCTCTTTTTTACCTGCTCCGGTTGTTCATCTCCTTGTTGAGATATTTCAGTGAGTAGAGAGCTGAGTTGTATATTTGGTTGTTCTCTACCTGTACCACATGTACTGTACTGTTATCTACCTGTACTTCATGTACTGCACTGCTCTCTACCAGTGCTAAAGCACGGTACTGCTCTCTATCTGTGCTACATGTACTGTACTGTTCTCTACCTGTACCACATGTACTGTACTGTTATCTACCTGTACTTCATGTACTGCACTGCTCTCTACCAGTGCTAAAGTACGGTACTGCTCTCTATCTGTGCTACATGTACTGTACTGTTCTCTACCTGTACTACATGTACTGCTCTCTCCCTGTACTACATATACTGTACTGCTCCCTACCTGTACTACATGTACTGTACTGCTATCTACCTGTATATTTATACTGTACTGCTATCTACCCACCCTACATGTAATGTACTTTACTGCTATCTACCTGTACTACATATACTGTACTACTCTCCACCTGTACTACATGTCCTGTACTGCTATCTACCTGTACTACATGTATTGTACATCAGCTCACACAGCACCCCAGAATACATATGAATGACCAATGATCCAAATCAAGCAGGGCTCGTCACCTGAAAAACAAACAGAAACGTGCTATTACCAGTAACATACTGCCCCTCGAAATGCCCCGTAACACAAATAACCCCTACATATAGCATATAGTAACTCATAACAGGTGTGGATGAATATATAGACTAAAACGTTGCAACTCCCAATGTCCAATACTCTTGATCCTCGCGTCACCCAGACCCCAGCACGCTGCCTCAGTTGTGGCACCAATCAGGAAAGAATGAGAACTGAACTCCGAGCCAGACAAAGCCCTCAACTGCAGACATTTTCAAAAAATTTACACAAACCGATATTGTGACAAGAATGAACCGTCCTCATGAACAAGCAAAGGACCACCGACCGCCAGGCGCACCACTGAAAACTGTCAAACACATTGCACCAGGCAAACAACAGCCCCAGGCAACTCACCCAGTTCAAACCACACAACCCTACCAACCTAATCAGTCTTGGACCTACGAAGACAACAACAAAGCATGGTAGGCATGAGCCGGACATTGTGATACAACAAGCCCCTTATCCTGTACTAAACTAAACCTCAAACTAAACCGGCCTCCTAGAATCCACTCGCAAACGACCCATCCTATAACCTCTCAAAGCCTGCCGAACAAGGAAATTTTTCGTGACATCCTCCATACCCCTCAGCTTGAACCAAAAAGCCACTGCTGCAATGCAACAATTCACGCCAGATACAGACACTCCATTCTCATGCAACAAACCCACAAAATACAAAACCACCGCAACCCAATCGACCACTTCCTCACCTGACATGATATGTTCCACTAAAGACCCCCACTCCTGCCATACCTTCTCATACTTCTGCCAAGTACCATTACATGACATCCTGATCAATCCTGCAGTCGTCCTGATACCACTGCCCACAATTGTTCGGGACAAGGAACTGAACAACCGAAATCTGTCCCACTGCATACGAGCTAAAGAGTCAGCTACGTTATTATGAATTCCCGGGAAATGTACTGCCACAAACAAGGATTTAAGAGACAGGCCTTGCAAAACCAAATATCGCAACAAACGCACAACCGGGGGTGAATTGGCCGATTGATTATTGACTGCCTGCACCACTCCCATATTATCGCAACAAGAATGAACCCTGCAATTCCTCAGTCGCTCCAACCCAGATCACTGTAGCCGCCACGATGGGAAATAATTCAAGGAGCGCAAGGTTAAACACTAGCCCCGCCGACTTCAAAGAGTTCGGACCCGATCCCCCGCACCACTGACCCTGAAAATATGCACCATAACCACACGCCCCAGACGTGTCCGTGTACAACTCCAATGCATCACTACTGATTACCGGATCAATCCATACCGATCTCCCGTTATAAGAATTAAAAAAGGATTCCCAAACGGACAAATCCGCCCGCACTTCGCTTGATAAGCGCAGAAAATGATGAGGTGCTAACACACCAGCAGTCTCCATGGCCAAGCGCGTACAAAACACCCGCCCCATGGGCAATATTCGGCAGGCAAAGTTACATTTTCCCAACAGGGACTGAACCTGCCGAATATGCACTTTTTTAGCCCTCCGACACTGACCCACCCACAGCCGCAGGTCCTCCAACTTGTCCTGCGGGAGTCTACATTCCATGCAATCGTTATCAATAATGATAACCAAAAATGTGACCACCGAAGCTCGGCCCTCCATCTTATCGGGGGCCAACGGAATCTCAAAACGCTGAGACACCATCTCCGTGGTGTGCAACAAAATGTAACAAACCCTCGCCCGAGGAGGACCAATAAACAAAAAATCATGTAGATAATGAAGTGCAGAGAACCAGCCGGCCTCCTGGTTCACCACCAACAAACGTGCTAAACATTTCAAAGTTGGAACATGAAATTGAACATCACATAGGTAAACAACAATCAACATAATATTGCCCCTCCCAATAGATGCCTAGCAATGTAAAACTGTCCGGATGTACCGGCAACAAACGGAAAGCTGCCTTAATATCTGTCTTATCCACCAAGGCCCCCTGACCAAACTTACGCACCCGCGACACTGTTGAATCAAACGACGCATAAGACACTGAAAACAATTCAAGGTCAATGGCATCATTAACGGAGAGCCCTGCGGGGTAAGACAGATGGGGGATAAGGCGAAATTTGAAAGGCTCCTTCTTGGGCACCAAACCAAGCGGGAGACTGTCAAATCCGCCAATGGAGGTGAATCAAAAGGCCCTGCCACCTGCCATCCTGCCTATGACTACCTCTTTTAACAACTTCTCAGTAACAACCCCCTGCATTGGCGTATGCCGATGCTAAATTCCTCCCTGGAGAAACAGATGCACCCTCCGTACTGGGAATTTGAAAACCCACTCTAAACCGTCTTGTAAAACCGCCGTCGCCCTATCAGGATTCGTATTGAGAAATGGCAGCATCTCTGACACCCTCACCGGGGTCGCCCCCTCTTCTATTGAGCGTCCAAACTCTTCCCCTTTACTTTTTTAAAACACTTATACAAGCAGTGTGCTCCACCGCAACTGGAGCACTCATGTTTAAACTTACAGTCGCTAGCGAATTCGCAATGACCCTCATTTAACTGCCAACAGCAGCCCTTACGGAAACTAGCTGACTGTTCCGCTGCTGAGGAACGGCCAGCTGACCCGTGAAAGGGCTGACCCCTGCCTCCCCGTGGAGCCGCCATCAGGCGGATCCACAAACTGATGTCCTTGTGATCCCATCTAAGGGAGGGGCGAACCGCTTTCCTCTGCCTAAATTGCTCATCGTATCGCAACCAAGCAGTACCCCCATACACCTCCCCCACGGAATCTAAATAACAAAATAACGGAGTACAATGCTCTGGCGCCTTTTCACCAATGACGCTCACCAATATTGAAAAGGCCTGCAACCAATTAGCAAAAGTGTGAGGTATCAATCGATACCAGCTCTTTTCCTCTTCTTCTTTCTTACTTTCATCCGGGTTACGCCTATCTAAATTGAACTTCTCTAAGGGGAGTAATGAAAATATTTCCACATACTGGTCCTTCCAAATTTTTTCCCACACGTCTTGCTTCAAACGGTCACCGAACGGCCCCTCAAAAAAAACATATACGGACACCTGACCGGACCCCCTAAGTTATGAACTTAGATGTGATCGATAACAGCTTGATCCTACGTGTCAGAGACATGCAGGACCCGCTGACACTGAACCCGTCAGCTTTACAAATCAAATGTATTTAGAAAGTTGCACAAAACACACATTTTTATTTAAAAAATAAATAAATAAAACAATTTCAAAGGTGTACGTAGCCGTCAGTTGAATGGTGTACGTATGAACCCATCAGTTCCGCGGACCTGACAGATACAGGTTTCAAAGCAAGATACAGCTGCTCTGTATATAGGATACAAAGCATCTGTATCTCAAATTTTCTAATTAGGGCATGACCACACATGGCGGAATTCCTCCGCAACTGTCCGCATCAATGCCGCACCTAATCCGGGTTGCGGATTACGGCTGCGGATCTGCACAAAATGTGCAGAAAATTGATGCGGACTAGCTGCTGCGGACTGCGGGAAAAGTGCTTCCCTTCTCCCTATCAGTGCAGGATAGAGAGAAGGGACAGCACTTTCCCTAGTGAAAGTAAAAGAAATTCATACTTACCGCCCGTTGTCTTTATGACGCGTCCCTCCTTCGGCATCCAGCCCGACCTCCCTGGATGACGCGCCAGTCCATGTGACCGCTGCAGCCTGTGCTTGGCCTGTGATTGGCTGCAGCCGTCACTTACACTGAAACGTCATCCTGGGAGGCCGGACTGGAGACAGAAACAGGGAGTTCTCGGTAAGTACGAACTTCATTTTTTTTTACAGATACATGTATATTGGGATCGGTAGTCACTGTCCCGGGTGCAGAAACAGTTACTGCCGATCGCTTAACTCTTTCAGCACCCTGGACAGTGACTATTTACTGACGTCTCCTAGCAACGCTCCCGTCATTACGGGAGCCCCATTGACTTCCTCAGTCTGGCTGTAGACCTAGAAATACATAGGTCCAGCCAGAATGAAGAAATGTCAAGTAAAAAAAGCAAGACGCATCCGCAGCACACATGACATGTGCATGACAGCTGCGGACTTCATTGCGGAACTTTGAATCTCCATTGAAGTCAATGGAGAAATTCCGCCATGAGTCCGCCACTGCTCCGCAACAGACAGAGCATGCTGCGGACACCAAATTCCGCTCCGCAGCCTATGCTCCGCAGCGGAATTGTACGCATCGTGTAAACGAACACTGCTAAATTAAAGTGAAAGTCAATGTAGAAACGGCTCCGCTGCGGATTAACGCTGCGGAGTGTCCGCAGCGGAATTTAAGTGCAATTCCGCCATGTGTGAACCCGCCCTTAGAAAGTTGCACAAGACACCCTGATACACATTTACATAGTTTATGTAAGGTGTACATAGCCTTTAAATCTGTAAATTGCCCCTTGAAACCAATGGATTAGGAATAGTCTGTATAGAATATTGAAATTAAAAAACAATAATTACCATTTTTATTATGATTACTAATATTGTTGTCATTATTGTTGTTACTGTTATTATTATTATTATTATTATTATTATTATTAATAATAATAATAAGTTTCTGTATATCAGTATAATACATTCTATTCTAGGTTAGGGACTTACGTAGAGGCCATTGAGCAGCCAGTGTGCTTTTACCACAAATTGGCATGGTTTTTAAATGATTGTTAATCTAAACGCATTTTTTAAGGTCAAACTGCTGTAAACCTTCAAAAACGCATGAATATTATCGATAATTTAAAAAACGCGTCAATTTGTGGTAAAACGTCCTGCTAGCTCAGTGTTTGGATGCTTTGTGGCCGGACCTTGTCTAAACTGTGGCTCATTAGCTCATTGTATAGAAAACTGCAGCTACTTTGAAAGAACGCAGTGAACTCTGCATAGATGAGCTCTGAGTGTTGTTTTCAGCCTTGCCACATGGCTCATAAAACAGCACATATACTAGGAAAAAGATGATAAGCAAGTGACAGTAAAAAAATGTGCTCTGAGATTAAAGCAAAAACAGTCTATGTCTCTGTGTTTCTGTCTCTCTTTGTTGGTTATTAGATAGGCCAAGTCAAGCGTGCATTTGTATGGGGGAGTCATGAATAATAGCTACAACCGAACAAGCTTTTGGCCGTCAGCTATCTAAATTGAATGGCCAGCCTTAGACTTTTAGCCAGGGCGGACAGCTGGTAAGAAAAATTGGCTCCTGCATTTGCGGCCATGTATTACACTGTTGCTTAGTTATTTGAATATGCGCCATGTATAATACTTGTTTCCTATTATTGCAGCTGCTATTGGGGAAACTTGTGGTTGGCCACAGACTGTTCTCCAGGAGTTTCAGAAGCGGGACACGTGGCGATCAACTGTTAGGCTGGATTCACGTGGAATGGAAATGTTGTGTATTTTTTGCAGAGTATCCGCAGCGTTTCACCCACAGTAAACATTCAGAACAGAATGCAGAATGAGTATGCTGCGGCTTTGATAATCTGACTGCAGCATGCTCTGATTTACTTCCGGAAAATGTTTAGCAGCATGTGGATGAAATTTGGCCATATCTTATCCACATCTCTGGGACTGTAATCCACTGCAGATTTTTGGCAAAAAAATCTGCAGCATTTTCGTCCCGGATGACTCCAGCCTTAGTCTGGACAACTTAGTTTAGAAAGGGATTGTCCTATTTAGGCTTTGTTCGCATCTGTGTCAGGGCTCTGTTCTGACGTTCCGTCGAAGCTTTGCATCAGAACGGAGCCCTGACTGAAACAAATGGAAACCATAGGTTTCCGTTTCCATCACCATTGAAACCATAGGTTTCCGTTTCCATCACCATTGATTTCAATGGTGACGGATCTGGTGCAAATGGTTTCCGTTTGTCTCCGTTGTGCAAGGCTTCCGTCGTTTTGACGGAATGACGCTACTCATTCCGTCAAAACAACAGAACCCTTGCACAACGGATCAGTCACCATTAAAATCAATGGTGATGGAAACTGAAACTTATGGTTTCCGTTTGTTTCCGTCAGGGCTCCGTTCTGACAGAAAGCCCCGACGGAAAGTCAGAAAGGAGCCCTGACGCAGATGTGAACAAAGCATAAGACATTTATTTAATTTGGAATAAAATTTAAATATTTACCTAAATGTATTGTTTATTGTTATTAATAATAATAATAATAATAATAATAATAATAATAATAATAATAATAATAATAATTTTCTTTATCTTTAGAAAAAAGATAAAATGCTGAGCTTAGAATGGACGTAAATTGTTTTTCATGTGTAGAGAAAATACAGTGTTAGCAGCTAACAGGGGGTAAAAGTATGTGTACTAATGAATAAAACAAAGATTACAACAAACAAATTAGATTATCCAATAAATACAAAGCGCATTACGATTCCGAATGAAAATGTGTGAAAAATTATTATGACTAATCCTATAAATTAGTTAAATAATAGAAACTAGGGAGAAAATACATAAGACACATTTGCATAAATCAATTAGTGAGAACATAACGAAGGTCATAAACATTAAAACCAATCTTTAATCCTCTTTCATTTATTCGGTAAAGGTTACAACATAGATTTATCCACTTTGTTAATTTTAAGAGTCATTAAAATATATTGGGAACTGAGGTTTTGTTGTGCAGTTAGAGAATATAAAAAAAAACTTAGTAGAACCAAGTGCGCAGGGAGTCGTTGTTAAAGAAAAAAAATAGTTGTCAATTACAGAATAAACCTGCTTTACAGGGCACTAACTGACATTGAGGTGACACACTCTGATTGTCGAAGGTAATTGGCAAGTGACTAGAACCTGATAATTATAAATCGTAAACCACATCTCACAGCAATACATCAGATCTCATGTGCTGCCTGTTACACTATTCTCTAATACATCTTCATCCTTGTGTATCATTCTGGTGTTCCAAAAAATTCTGTAAAATATATTTTTTTATTCCCCTATTTACACTTATAACTAGAAATATACACAGCATAAGGACATGATTCAAGTATATTATTAGTCCTATATAAGTCACTCATAAGGTTGCTGGTTCAGTTTTAGGCATGACATGCCAAGAAAGCCATGGATGAAAGGAAATTATTAAAGCATAAAGCAGATGACTACAATGAATTCTTACATTGAATTGTGTGAAAACTTTAGCTTCCTTATGGGAAAACAAATGAAGTGACCTTATTGATAAATTTCAACATTCATAAAAAGTATACAGAGGACATGAGAATATCCATTGGATATTGACCAAAAAAAGTCTATCAGAAATATTGGATTTTTTTCATTACAATAATATTGGTCAAATTAACGAAAGAAGATTCAGCCGCTATTGTCTCCCCTGTTATCCATTAGGACAACCCCCACCATGGCATAGAGGGGGTGGCCCACTTGAAAACATATTAGCCAGAGTGATGAGCCGCTGACAAAAGAATGCATTACACGTCACTCATATGAATGAACACCATGTAATACTACATTTCCCCTAAAGTGCCTTTTTGGAGCCTTATTCTACAGTGTCTCCTTTATAGGGCCCCGCAAAATACTGTAAGTCGAGCACAGATGTACTATGCCACTTTGGAGGTGGTGCGCATCTGTATAATGACAGTTTAGCTCCCGCAGTAAAAGTCGACATGGGAGGAATCTTCAATCCCAGGCGTTAAAACCTTTGATCAATGTGGTCAGTACTGACCATTGCATGATCAAAGCGCGATCCATCTAAAGAGTGGGAGATTAATCCCCAAGTTAAAGGGATATATTCTTTACATGCTTTATTGTATTTTCGGCTCTCAGTGGAATTCTACAAATTATAACTGTATAACATGTGCACTGTAACTAAGTATTGCTGTTTTCAGCTGTTGTCTGCTGTTTTGCGTCCCCAACTAGGTGGCGTTCCTGCAAGCAGTCAGGACGACCACTGGGATAATAGCGTCTATAGGGGATGTGGTCAGTTGGGCCATTGTGATTATATTGTGCTTAATGTTGTTATACTGTAACACTGTTCATTTGCAGGTCAGGATATTATCAATTCTAGGCTCCGCAATGTACGACCTGGACGCTTCTGTTCATCATTACATTGGGGCGACACTTAGTATATAAAATGGCGGTGAACCTGCCAAACGCTGTTAAGCAGGGGCATAATGATCATGGTCACAAGGGGTGCAACCACTACTGGGCTCGGGGGGAAGCCTCCGTGCGAGCCCCGCCTTGTCTACTATGGCAGATCAGAGAGCCATTGGCTCACTGCCCCGCCACTAACTCTGGTAAGCCACAGGCTGTTTTAGGTCTGTGGCCTACTAGAGGTCATTAGGGATGATAAGGGGGTCAGCTTAAGGTCCCAGCACAGGCAGCATGATGATGTCAGTGCATAGCAACACCTGTGCCGGGCAGAAAGCCGAAGATGCTGCAGCTCGTTCTGGTAATAGGGTAAGGTAAGCTTCACTTTTTTAAACAAATTTCAATAGCGTAATAGGGGGCACCTTTAATAGATCAGGGAACCTAACTTCTATATGGGGCACCTATCTACTACATTTAGGCACCTTGTCTACAACATTGGGGGAACCTATCTACTACATTGAGGCATCTAACTACTATATGATCCCTAATTACTAAATAGGGTCACCTATCTTATTTATGGGGGCCTAACTATTATATGAGGGTCGCCAATCTACTATATGGGGGCCTAACTATTAGATGGGGTCAACAAACTACTATATGGGGCTTAACTTTTATATGAGGGCACCTAACTGTTATATGGGGGAACTTAACTACTGTATGGGGGCCTATTTACTATATTGGGACACCTTACTTCTATATGGGGGCACCGATCTACTGTATGGGTGCACCTAGCTACTCTATGGTAGTATATAACTACTATATAGGAGCAGAAAAGAGGATTACTACTGTGGGTAGCACAAAGGGGTACATTACTACTGTGTGGTTGCGTTATTACTATTTATGGAGGTACTATTACTCTGTGTGCCACTAAGTAAAGCACTATTACAGTGCAGCGTATTTAGGGGACAATATTACTGTTTGGGAATAGGTGGGAGAATGCTGGGATTTCAAGGAGACAACGATGTCTGTGCTGTAAGTTTTGCTCAGACAAGTCATGACTGGAATAAGTCGCCATGCTGGTCTGGCCCAGATAAGCTAGAATAGGGAAAGGAAACGACTCCAACATGAGAAGACATTATCTGTCAGCTGCAACCGCTAGAGTAGGGACCCACTTTAAAGAGGTCGCCGTGAAGTGGCAAGTGGGCTTATACAGTTTGATCAAAATGTTTACAAAGAACCTCATGTTCATGTTTCTAAATTATGCCTAGCGGCTCAGATCAACGTGTATACTGTGGATTGTGAGGTCCATGTCTAGTTTCTCACAATGCTGATATTGTATAGTCTATCCTCCTCATTTCCTTTGTTTTACTTGGTACCAGCACTCCACGCATTTGAAAAATACCCAGCTGATTTTAATTCCAGAATGACCTCATAAGTGTTCCTGCTCTTGCTTGTGCTCTCAGTTGGCCATTGGGGGCGCATGGCAAGGTGAGCTCATTCCATCTGTTCACATGTTGTGGTGCTGTATGGTGGTGTCTGTTGCTGTAGTGCTGCACTTTTGGGGGGACGTGGCCCAGAGCCAAGGAGGCATGGCACGGTCTGAAGGCATGGGTGCTTTTGGGCCCCTGGGTTGCTCCCTCTTCAGGAGCGGTGCTGCAGTGGTGGTAGCCGCCATGTGGTGCTGCAACCGCTAGAGTAGGGACCCACTTTAAAGAGGTCGCCGTGAAGTGGCAAGTGGGCTTATACAGTTTGATCAAAATGTTTACAAAGAACCTCATGTTCATGTTTCTAAATTATGCCTAGCGGCTCAGATCAACGTATATACTGTGGATTGTGCGGTCCATGTCTAGTTTCTCACAATGCTGATTACCTGTCAGTTACTGAATGTAACTGTACTGTAATCACGTATATGGTCTGCAGAGCACCTGTGTAGATCTGGTATATACCACTATATGGTCACTATGTGGTGGTAATATTAGTCTTTGTATAGTGGATTTTATTTAATAACAGTATGGTAATATTACTCAGTCACTATGTAGTGGTAATATGTAATCATGGTGTGGCGGTATTGTTTGTCCCTTGCATAGTGGTATCATTGGTAATATTGGCCTTGGTATACTGGGTTTTGTTCAGTAATATTTCTACCCTGTGTAGTGGATGGTGATATTATGTGGTATTTTTATGACGTGTAATTTAGAGATGTACAGTATTATCCTACATATAAATTTGCCTCCTAGCTATATTGTCTTTGATATTCGCAACACCACTGGGGCCAGCGCATCCAAGCAACAATCGGGGTATCGGGGGCAGATGCAAAATTTTCCCTGAGGCCCATAGGACTCTAGTTATGCTAATGATGTTGGGGTGTCAGGGGAAAGTTGGTGTGACCTAGGCTCATTAGTGTTGTAGAGAGAAGAAGTTGTGTCAGAGCTGCTAAGGAAGAGAACTGTTGTGGAGAAAGCTGCAAGAGGATGTCGGTGCTGATCGTTGCCCCTGTAGCAGAGGTCCTGAAGTGGTGAGTTAAGGCTGGTGTATCTCCAGTGTCTGGTGTCCGCAAATGCTCAGCGGGAAGACAACATGGCACTAGTGGAAGATAAACTCCCGACTTAGATCTGTAAACCCATAGCGCATACCATACTGTGCCGAATCGCATCAAATGATGAATCCATAATCTTATAGGGACTCAGATGATGGACTTAGCCCACCGATGAAAAAATCTCCTATCTTGTTGAAAGCAACGGCTTTAACCCATGAATGCTCTGAATTGAAGGACTCTTCCTCGAACAAGGACATGATACCCCCAACCATGCGTAAGGTAAATATGACAAAACACCATCCCATCAATATGATCGACAACAGAGGTTCTCTTCCAGAAATTGCTTTTCTCCTGACCTACCCCCACCTAAGGAAGTGGTCATTTTAGTAAAAGGTCATCCAGAATTGCAAGCCCTAATAGGCCTTTTACCAACCAAGAACGATATGGACAAACTGGCTACAGATCTTAAAAAGGCTTGGAGTCTAGACCTAAAACAAGTAAAAGCAGAGGTCAATTATCTAAACGATAGAGTTGAGGATTTGGAAGGCTTCAAAACTTTGATTACTGCTACCATACAAGAGCTAAAACACAAGACTACAACTCATACTATTCAACATTGCCTTCTTATTTCTCAACATGACGACCTGGAAAATAGGAATAGAAGGAATAACATAAGGATTAGAGGTCTCCCTGAAGCAACGCGTATTCCTGATCTTCTTCCTACTCTCAAAGGAATATTCAGCACACTTCTGGAGAGATCAGCCGACTCCCATATTGAGATAGACAGAGCAAATCTAGCACTGCATGCGCGTAGCACTGATTCAACCATGCTGCGTGAGGTAATATGCCATATACACTATTTTGCAATCAAGGAAGAAATAATGCAGAGAGCCAGACCTCTCCAAAACATAGACTTCAATGGTCCCAAACTGTCTTTGTTTCCTGACTTATCAAGACATACCCTCAATCAAAGGGCAACCCTAAAACTAAGCCTATCTATTCTCCAATCTTGCATTATACTGTACCGATGGGGATTCCCTGTTGCTCTTCATGTGAGAATGGGGAACAAATCTGCAGTCCTTTCCACCCCGGAGGAACTCCCTTCTTTCTTGCAGATGCTAGAGGTTTCAAAAATGTCTCTTCCAGGATGGGAATCATTCTTGAAAGAACCGTTGGGTCCGTTGAATCTGCCCTCATCTTGGGATACCGATGACAGCACACGTCTACTTTCTCCGAGACCACAACGCCGTGGACAACACACCTCAGCAGAAAGTTCTCAGGAGTGTTGATAGAGTCTACAGACTTTTCTAGTCCAGAAGTATTGGGTGAATATAGACTCTCGGTTATGATTTTTATTACAGTTATTCACTCCACTGTCTCTTTGATAGAGCCTTTCTCATCACATATAGATCCATAATATGTTATACCCATGTTGAACTCTGCTGTTATTCACACCTTCTACAGGACCCAGTCCTTCCCGATGCATGTGACTGCACTTTGGCTGTGTCTTTCACAACCCCCCATAGGCTATACAACAATAACTTTTAGTATCTAATTAGCATGCCTGCACTTCGTTACTAGTGTGATTAAAACTGACAGAAAATACTGTTTTGAGTGTATAATTTTATTGTCTGTTGTTTATTGTATTTCACACAGCTCCTTTTTATTTTATTTTCACCCTTTCTCCTTCCCTTCTTTCTCGCAACAGAGCAACTGACAATCACTATGTTCTCTATCGATGGCAGAACTAAACTCTTGCCTCTTTTAACATACAGGGATTCAATGTACCCCCAAAAAAATCCTGCATTCTCTACTCACTACATAAACATAGAGCTCACATAGTTTGTTTACAGGAAACCCATTTTCACACAGACCACTTCCAAAAAATAAAAAAAATCGCTACTATACCTCCGCATTCCACAGCAGTAACCCAGATGGTAAGACAAAAGGGATTTCCATCTTGTTTCATAAATCACTTGCATGTAAAGTACTAGAGATTAAAGGGGTTATCCAGGGACCAAAAATTGCATTGCAATAATATATTTATGTGAAACTAAGTAACTTACTAATATACTTTAATTAAAAATTCTGCACTAAATCGTGCAGTTCAAACCTCGTGAATTGTTCCTGGAAGTCCTGAAGCTTTTTCTAAAAATTATGATGCTCCGACACGACCCCACGTTACTAAGGGTTTGCTTCATGTGCTGTTTGTGAACATGACCACAAGGTGCTGTCACATTGCCTATTGCTTGAGTCCCGAGCAGAGCATCAGCTAGCACTTTGCTTGGGACTCCAGCACTGCTCCCGACATCCATATTTGGTCAATTCAGGGGTTTCCTATTGCTGAAGTTCCCGATCAGAGCATCAGCTGATGCTCTGCCTGGGGACTCCAGCACTTCTGCCATTGTCACTGTCACTTTCCATATATGAACAATGACGTCAGCAGCAGTACTGGAGTCCCAGAGTAAAGCATCAGCTGATGCTCTGCCTGGGGACTCCAGCACTTCTGTCCACATCACTGTCACTGTCCATATATGGACAATGATGTCAGCAGCAGTACTGGAGTCCCCGAGCAGAGCATCAGCATCAACAGCTTCAACACATATTCTGGTGTTGCCTTATGTTATGGGAAGTGTGATTATGGCATGCAACACATATCTCTCTAAGGCAGAACTTTTTTCAAGGAATGGCCCGCTTACACCCATTATGGGAAATAAAGATTTTCCTCCAGGATTGACACCTAAATTTTTAGCTACATCCCAAACAGAGGAAACCGTAACTTTTAAACAGGTTCTGTTCTCTGGGGTTTGAAACCCTACAGGGATTTGGTACCAGAAACTTCTAGAACACCTAGAGCACAATGGGACTACTTTCAACTTAAACATTATTATTATAGGGTCCGGCGAGCTCTGAGTCTGCATAGGTATCTTACCCCCTTTGAGCCTTTATTCTCCTCCAGATCTACAACGCCGAAAGAAATAGCCACAATCTATGACCTTGTCTTGGACTCACATTCCGAGCCGAAACCCTCCTACGCAATTATCTCACCTACTCCTGTTGAATGGTCATAATCATTTACTCTCCGTCATAAATTTTCGGTCTCATGTAAGGTTCAAGAGACAAACTTTAAAATCTTGTCCTGGTGGTACAAAGTACCTGTACTTCTACACAAGATTTATCCGAACACATCGGACATATACTAGCGTTGTGATCAGGCAAAGGTACAATGACTCACATTTGGTGGGAATGCCCCTCAATATACCAATTTTGGTGTTCAGTAGTGTCTTTGATTCAAAACGTCACTGAGATAACACTTGATAGAAACCCAGCCACACTTCTTTTGTCCATGGTTCCGGGTTCAACAAAGCTTCTATCCCATACGTTGATCAGCTATTTTCTCGTGGCTGCTGGAACTGGGATCCCCAGACGCTGGAAGAGAAAGAACGTTCCCACCATATCTGACTGGTTTATAGAAATTCTACACCTCCAAAACATGGAGGAATTGATAGCTCTGTCAAACCAGCGTTCGGAAAAACATCTAAGGGCTTGGAGACAGTGGGTGGATTTTCAGGGCTCGTCGGACTTTCATACCGATTCATAAACTTTAAATAGTGTGTCATATCAATGTTTTGTCTATTAGTTTTCTTCCTTACTCTGAGATTTTTATATGTTTTTTTCAGTCGCCAGAACAGTCCCCTCTTTCACTTGCAATGTTTGTCATCAAGCTCGTATTACACTTACCTGAGCTCTCTGTAATATTATTTTTCCTTTTTCTCTCTATAGCCAATGTTGCAAAATTCATATTTTTGTTTGGTTCCCTTCTTATATTTCACATGAATAAGTGATACATCGTGTCTCTACAGATTCGTTCATTCTTGATGTGATTTGTGATAAGACATGTCATGATATCTTTATGCACCTTATAACAAACCCTGTCACCTGCTGCATCAGATGACTGGACTTGAAATGTCATAATTGCTAATCCTTGATATTATGTATCTCAATGTGAAAATTCTCTGTTTGATTTTTCCATTTCATCACTTTTTGTATATTTTAAACAAAAAAAGTTTACTAAATAAAGAATGAAAAAAAAATTGGACATTTCATTTTACGGGTCCATTTGCGGTTCGGGCTCATTAAACTCAATGCACTCTTGTGTGGACATGGTCCGTGATTAGCGGACAGCCCGCGGATGACGCTCCTTGGGCCGTCCGTGCCGTAATCACGGACTGTGCACACTGCTAAATGGCAAATTCAGCTCTGCTACTTCTGTCCCTCAATCTATTTATATATAAGTTTTAGTAATACATACTTTATGAACTTATTGCTTGCCCAAAGAGAATATCTGCAGGTGAGAAGTTATACTTCATATTATAATTAGTTGTAAATTAAGAATCATCTCTTTGTAAACTACATAACAGTGCTGTCCATTTCCGTTACATTCTACAAAACAATTGAGCATTTTATATTAAAAACGCATTTAACAAAGGCCATTAAGTGAGATGTGCTCAAGTAAACAAAGATAACAGACATGTCGCTCCTTATTTGCTGATTTATTACAATGCATTGGACAATTTTAAGTCCTTTTCATGCATTCCAAGACAGAATTTAAAGATTTGCCAATACACATTAATCAAAGCTCTATAGAAAAGCTGACTTCTCACTGCAATGTTTCCAAGATTCTATTCCTGAGCTCATCCAGGCAAGCACAAGAACTTGTTAAAGCCAAACAATGGATATCTTACTTGATATTAAAATAGAATCATAAATATCACAATACATCCTGATGATATAAAGTCAAAATCCCAACTCTTTGTGTCCTCGGCTGATCCTTAGGCCTCATGCACACAACCGTAAGGCCCCATGCACACGAACGTGCATTTGCGGCCGCAATTTCCCCAAAAATCCACGGGAGAATTGCGGCCCCGTTTATTCCTATGGGGCCATGCACACGACAAGGCTCATAGTAAATAATGGACGCAGCCACGTGCACAGGCCGCATTTGCGGGCGGCCCGCGTGTGACACTCCGCCCCCGGCCAACCCGAAAATCACGGCCGTGTACATGGCTAACAGGACTAACGGCTTTTGCTGTCCGCAAATACGGATCTGACGGCTACGGATACACATCAGTAATAATAATAATAATAATAATCTTTATTTATATAGCGCCAACATATTACGCAGCACTTTACAATTTAGAGGGAACATGAAACAAACAATATCAGACATTACATAGTGACAAAGTTCATTTACAATTCAAACCTGGGGAGTGAGGACCCTGCTCGCAAGAGCTTACAATCTATGAGGACATACATAAGGGAGACACAAAGTGTAACAGTGTTTGTTCTGCACAATAGTCCGGCCATTTTTATACACATGCGGTGGTAACATAAAGCTGCATGAGCCGGTCACCAGCCACTATCCGTGTATGACGGACATGAAGAGAAGGAGTGTGAGGGAATCTTATTCTGATGACTAATCTAAATGGAGGGCCATGGAAAGGAGTCAGATTAGGGAATGTTATAGGCCTGTCTAAATAGATGTGTTTTCAGGGCACGTTTAAAACTGTGGATATTGGGAATTAATCTGATTGTCTGGGGTACAATTGCGGAAGCGTACATAGGCTTTTGTGTTCGTAATTGTGGACAAGAATAAGACATGTTCTATATTTTGCGGACCATTTCTACGGCCCGGAAACACATCCGTAAATATATGGAAAAGTGTCTGTGGCCAATAGAAATTAATGAGTCTGCAATTTCATCCGTAATTACGGATTCCGTAATTATGGATGCATAGTATGGTCGTGTATATGGGGCATTAACCTCTTCCCGCAAAATGACGTGTCTGGTAAGTCGTAGTGCGGGGGGGAATGTATGGAGCGCACTCACGCGCTAAGCGCACTCCATACGCTGCGGGTGTCGGCTGCGTTTTACAGCTGACACCCGGGACTAACCACCAGGAACAGCGATCACGCTATTCCTGGCTGTCTAACCCCTCAAATGATGCGGTCAATCGCGACTGCTGCATCTGAGGCGTTGAAAAGAGGGGGGCGGCCACCTTCAAGTCGTAGTGCGGGGGGAATGTATGGAGCGCACTCACGCGCTAAGCGCACTATATACGCTGCGGGTGTCGGCTGTGTTTTACAGCTGACACCCGGGACTAACCACCAGGAACAGCAATCGCACTATTCCTGGCTGTTTAACACCTCAAATGATGCGGTCAATCGCGATGGTTGTCATGGCAGCCCAGGGGCCTAATTAAGGCCCCCAGGACTGCCTTCACTCTGCCTCTGCTAAGCCCATCCTGGGCCTGTAGAAATTACAATATACTGCAATACATTAGTATTGCAGTGTATTGTACCAGTGATCTAACAATCACTGGTTCAAGTCCCCTAGAGGGACTATTGAAATGTGTAAATAATAAGTGAAATAAAGTTTTTAGTAGAGAAAAAAAAATAAAAAATTAAAAGTTCAAAAAACCCACCTTTTCCCATTTTTCCTCTAAAGTAATGTAAAAAATAAAAAAGTTAACAAAAGTGGTATGACTGCGTCCGTAAAAGTCTGAACTATTAAAATATAGTATTATTTAATGTGCACGGTGAACGCTGTAAAAAATAAAACATTTAAAACACCAAAATCTGTGTTTTTTGGTCAACTTAGCTCCCAAATTTTTTTTTATAAAAAGTGATCAAAAAAACTATATGTACAAAAAAATAATAAAGATAAAAACTACAGCTCGTCCTGTAAAACATAAGCCCTCACACCGCTCAATCAATGAAAAAATATAATGGTTATGGCTCTAAGAATGTGGCGACACAAATCAGATTTATTTTTTAACAAAAAGTTATTTAGATAGAAAGATAGACACAGATAGATAGATAGACACAGAGGCAGGGGCTGACATATCAATTGGTGAAACCTGTGTAGCTGCACAGGGGCTCAGTAGGTAAGGGGGTCTACAGTCACATCAAAGGAGCATTTTTCTGTCTATTAGATTTCATGTAAATGCCTGAGCCAATTACTTTTATGGCTAAGAATTACTGGTGGATTGTTAGAGAGACATAAGGGGGTATTCATTATGAGATATTGGACAGTAAAGGGCCCATATAATGTACTTGCACAGGGGCCCTAAGCTGCACAGAGGTGTAAATGCAAGGTCCTGAGCCCCATTGCAAATTGTATAAAAGGCCCTTCAGCTATTACGCATCATTTATATAATTTGGCTGCTCATATAGGGCAGAGGGACCTCAGGCTCCAGGGCCCAGGTAAGTCCACAACCTCTGCACCCCATATAGTCATTCCCCTGGATAGATAGATAGATAGATAGATAGATAGATAGATAGATAGATAGATAGATAGATAGATAGATAGATAGATAGATAGATAGATAGATAGATAGATAGATAGATAGATAGATAGATAGATAGATAGATAGATGTGATATATGGATATTGGATAAATGTATATCAGATTTGTTTTGTCATGGCAGCCTATGAGCGACATATGCCACTATATGTCGAAAAAAGCAAACGATTGGAGCAGCACTGTGAACAAATACCTGACTAGGCTGGTGCAAGGCTTCAAAGATAAAGGAGTGACCTCTCCTTATGTGTTAGATATCCAAAAAAGAGAACGTGAAGCAGCACTCAAATAAAGTGAATTTATTAATCCAACATGGAACCACAACGTTTCACCTCCTCTATGAAGACATTGAAAATTCCTTCATAGAGGAGGTGAAACGTTGTGGTTCCATGTTGGATGAATAAATTCACTTTATTTGAGTGCTGCTTCACGTTCTCTTTTTTGGATTGCCACTATATGTCTTAAGGCCGGAAGTACATGTCGAGAAATGCTCCCGACGTATAGTTCAGACGAAAGGCAAAAACAAAATGTGAGTCTTAGTTGCATATTTTTGAGCAAACATCTAAAAGCCCCTTACTCTTTCTTTACCACATATAAATATATCTTAAAATTATAATTATCATGCAATTATGATATGAACTAATTACTAACTAATCTATATATATAACAAGCTGGATTCTCATGCAGATAGTTCAGTAAAGCATGGCAATGATTTAGTTATTCTAGACCATAAATTGTGTATTCAGAATGCCTTGCTGGTATCACTCCCCCTCTCGCAGTCAGCAGTAAAATTCTGTCTGCAGTTTCTTGGTGCACTGATACGGCTACTGCTGCTTTCAGCCTGCACTGCAGTGAGATCCAGGATTCCCTAAAGAACAGTAGCTCTGCCGAATAAAAAAAATAAAGCTGTCATGAAATTCCTGCTACATAAAATAGCTTGTTAGAAATAAACTATATGGACAAAAGTATTGGGACACCTACACTTATGACATCTTATTCTAAATCCATAGGCATTAATATGTAGTTGGTCCCACTAAAACAGCTTCCACAAAATTTTGGAGTGTCTGATGTTGGACGAGAGGGCCTGGCTTGCAATCTCCATTCTAGTTCATCCTAAAGGTGTTCAGTGGGTTTGAGGTCAGGGCTCTGTTCGGGCCAGACAAGTTCTTCCACACCAAACTCACCCAACCATGCCTTCATGGATCTTGCTTATTGCAGTGGGGGCACAGTCATGCTGGAACAGAAAAGGGCCGAACCCCAAACTGTTCCCTCAAAGTTGGAAGCATGCAATTGTTCAAAATGTCTTGGTGTGCTGAAGCCTTAAAATTTCCTTTCAATCTAACTAAGTTGCTTAGGCCAACCCCTGAAAAACAACCCCATAGCATTATTAGTGAGGTAGGTAACATTCTCCTGCCCTTCACCAAACGCAAACTCGTCCATCAGACTGTCAGATAGAGAACTGTGATTCATCACTCCACAGAACAGGTTTCCACTGCTCCCGAGTCCAGTTGTGGCGACTTTACACCCCTACATCCGATGCTTGGCATTGTGCTTGGTGATGCAAAACGTACTTTCATCTGCTCGGCCATGAAAACCAATGCCATGAAGCTCCCGCGGCCAGTTTTCGCCAGACGAGGTTTCGAGCTCTGCAGTTATGGAGTCAGCAGAGCTTTGGTGACTTTTATACACTATGCACCTCATCAATCAGTGACCCCGCTTTGTAACTTTACGTGGTCTCCACTTCGTGGCTGAGTTGCTGTGGTTCTAAAAACACTTCCACTTTACAATAATACCATTCACAGTTGATTGTGGAATATCTACAGTAGGAGGGAAAACATTTTACAAACTGACTTGTTACACCGGAGGCGTCCTACTACAGGATCACACAGGAATTCAGTGAGTTCTTTAGAATGACCCATTCTTTCACAAATGTTTCTAAAGGTGACTGCATGGCTAGTGCTGGATTTTATACACCTGTGGTAATTGGACTATATGAAATGCCTGAATTCTATGATTAAGACATATGTCCAAATACTTTTGTCCATATAGTATATAATATACGTCAGTTATGTATGCAGGTAATATGGAATAAGAGCTGAGAATAGTCTTATCCTGCAAAGTGTCTTATTCCAATATATGGGGGAAGAGGTTTATTTCTCTAAGAAAAAACCTTATATTGAAAATATATATTTTCTATTCATATTGACTTTATATGCTGTTAATGTAAGGCAATAATCACACTTTCAGTATTCTCTCTCTCCATTTAGGTGCAATTTTACAAAATGCACCGACTGTTGAAATGTAGTCTTATTATCTGGAATAAATCCTGATTTCCCTTCCATAAGGACCTTATTGAATGGTTAATACAGCGTGAATTAATTTCTGTAGAGAAATTTTTGTGTCGTCCCCCCCTTCACTCATTTCAGTAAAGTTATTATTGGAAACTTTATGTAATTGTGCCCAGTGCATTGTCGATATCTTGATGTGGCTGTCACAATTTTCATGTTTTACAAGATTTTTTCTGACTAACGTTGTTGGATAGTCCATTACTTCTGACCTGGCCCGTTTTTCTGTCTCTGCCTGTTGACTCAGCCTTGTTCCTGCTTTATTTCGTTGGTTCGCCTACCACAATCCCTGCTGCTTATGGAAGACTATTTGAGGGGCTCCAAATTTTAAATACCATACAGCAAAGTTTATTCATGGGATGGCAAAGTGGTAATATTGTGGTTTTATTTAGGCTACATGCCCGTGTCTAGTTGTTGGTTTTCCTGTAGAGGCCTCAGGGTCCATGACTTTTACACGTCCTCTACTCGGGATCTTGTCTATCATCAGCTTCCAAAAGGTTCAGATATACCAACCCTGGTCTGAGTCCTTGATTACTTCTTGACACTAATAACAGAAAGATTATTATTACAATTTTAATATGTAATTTTGAGGATTTACCAGTTCTCCTATATGTTCGTCATACTGAATTGTATCCATTGTTCAGCTAAAACTAAACAGGAGTCAAAAAATATAATACATCAATACACCATGAACCCACAATCTGGCCTTGCACAAACAATGCACAATTGTTCCATTGTAATTGCTGTGAATGTCAAAAATATGCAGGAACTATGGCTACTAATTTACTGAAAATCGTTCCATGTTGACAAAAATGTAATCACTACTGTCAGAGAAACTCATCAACTTATAGAAGATATTAAACTGCTAACATCACAGTAATGAGTTTCCTATAAAAATATCCAATTATTGAAACTCAATGACGTTGCTGTACAATCTAAAGAGGTTGTAATTATATGTGAAGATTCTTCTTTGCATTTGTTCTACAATAAGGAGCTCTACAATCACAGAGATTCAATCACTTGGAAAGATAGATGAATATTGCTTATAATCCACTACTATCCACTACTGTGTGAGAATATCTCTGGAGCTTAGGAAAACTTTAATTAATATGCTTCATATATGTGAAAAGATTTGGCATGTTCGGTTGCATGCTTCTTTGCTGTATCTTGGGACTTTGATCAAATAAATGAAGAATACAACATCTAAAAAAATTAACACAAAAAAAAAAAATCTCACACATTGAGCACTCCTTGATCCCAGGAGTGTTCTTATAAAGGGAAAGTATCACCGATAATTTTTTTTTCATAAATAAAACCAGATAGTGAAACATAATTTTTTTTTCTGATGTTTTTATTTTTTGAGTGTATATTGACTTCTATGGAAGAGTGTTGTGGGCATGCTCTGTGACCTGTGCAGAGGTCATTGTGCAGGAAAGAATAGGAGGGGATCTATGCCCATCATCATTTTTCAATGGTGGATCCTGTGTTATCGATATATGTGTTACATTTTACTGCAATCAGGGGCGTTGCTAGGATCTTAAAATATCAGGGGCACAAGTCCGAGACATATGTTTATCACCCCCCCAAAAAAATGTGTGTAAATGTTTTCCTCTCTCTATGAGAGCATTTTCAAGCGGTACAAAAAATTGTGGTCATAGAGTGTGTATATATGGAGAAACATGTTCATCAAATAATCAATAACAATTAAGTGTAAAAATACAAACTTACGATGCAATGCCAAATTTAAAAAGTTATAAAAATCACTGTATTACATTGCAATCCATGATCAATTCTAAAAATAACACATACATATAATAAATATTAAAAATAGAAGTGCAATGTATATATAATACATAATTACATCCCTAACTGTGAACATGTGTAGTGTATCAACCCAAAATAAAAATTTAAAACACTGTAGGCACTCACCCCTATGATCAAAAGGAGTCGATAAACCCCATCATACACTGTAGTACAACCACGGCATCTTATTCAATGAAATACGCATGTCCGTAACAGAAGACCCGTCATTGGACAGAACACATCATGTGATTGGACAGTGGTGGAACGCAACTAATCTAGCGATACCTAACATATCTTGCACATGCTCCCAGAGGTAAAGATGCTTTTCTTACGTAAAATATCTCTCATGTCTAAATAGACCCAATGGATATACTATCTCCAACCCAAATAAGGGAATCCACTATATCAAAAAACCAATATTAAGAACAAACTCTATTCAAAAAAAGGTTTTAATACATTGTGTTAACCAGGTAAGTGTGCTACTGTCATTTTGATCCAATTGAGAACTGTGTCTACTATTCACCACCTCTTGTCCTATAATACCAAGGACACACAGAGGTGGCCAATGGCTGAATATAGTATCACAATACAGGTCTAAAGTCCCAGGGAAGATGAGATCAACCACATCGTAAGACCCAACTCCACTAGTCAGAACCTATGCGACCTCAAGGCTAAAAAAAAACCAAGGCACTACAAATGGTTCCTAATCTGGGATCTACAACCTTAACTATGTATTAACAAATGCTATAACACAGAGTACTACCGGTCCTTTGTCTTTATGTGCTGGGTGGATTTTTAATGTTTATAAAATAAAGTCCCGACATTTTTTCACAAGGTGCTGGATCATACTTTTTTTTTGCTAACCCAGAGTACTACCAGCTAGTATCAAATGTGTACCACCAATTAACAAATAATCTCCTCTACAACCGGGACATAAATTAGTAGGCAAAGATTAAAACTGACCACATGTATAAACAATACTGGATATATTTAATTAAATGTCACGATTCAGCACCATCCATCATATAATGAACATATCAAATATTTCAAATGCCCATATGTACAATAGTGTACCCATACGGTTCCTATTCCATTATTGTAATCAGGGGTGTTGCTGGGGTCTTAAAATATCAGGGGCACAAGCCCGAGACATGTTTACCACCCCTCCAAAAAAATTGTGTGTGTGTATATATATATATATATATATATATATATGACAGCATATCTGTAGCATTACAATCCTTTAGCTATGGATATAGGGCCCAGCTCGCTGACATTGCCGCTCAAGCGCTGGACCCAGGAAAGGTAAGAATAATAATTGCTTTGCTTTTTTATGTGTTACTAATTTTTTGGGTGTTTGTGTTTTTTTTCAGGTTCGGATGTTAGACTACTTCGGATTTGAGGACTACATTGATGACAGCGTTTTTTTTATTCTCAATAAAATGTTTAACAAGAGTTGTGTGTTTTTTTTATTTCAATCAAATATTTTTTTCTATGCCTTTCTATTTTTTTAAACTTGATTACTACCGTCTTATTAATGGCCCCTGGCTAATTGATAGCGTCCATTACTAAGGCAAGGCTTAATGTTAGCCGGTGAAAAGGCTAGCACCCCCATTATTACCCTGGTATCCACCGCCACCAGGGGTACCGGGAAGAGCTGGATGCGATCCAGTACCCGACAATTTGCAGTGATGGTACTGGGGCGGCTGCAGGCTGGTATTATTAGGCTGGGAATACCCCAAAATAGTGCGCCTTCCCACCCTGCCAATGCTAGCCTTCTGCTGCTAAGTTGTATCTGGCTGGTTATGAAAAATGGGGGCTACTCCACATTGTTTTTTATAATTATTATTATAAATTTTCTTGATGACATGGCCCCCCCCCCATTTTTCCTAACCAGCCAGTTTCAACATAGCAGCAGCTGGCTAGCCTTAGCAGGATGGGAAGGCCCACTGTTTTCCAACATCCATACCTCTAAAAAAGCACAAACACACAAAAAAAAACACATCAGTAACACACGTGGAAGGCTTAGATACAGGGCGCATGTGTGATCCTGCCTGCTGGGCCCTGTATCTAAGCCTAATAGATGGCAAGTTTAGATACAGGGCCTCAGCAGAAAGTAATCTTATACAGTATAAGATTACTGTCTGCTGGGGCCCTGTATCTAAGCCCACCATGTGGTAGTCTTAGATACAGGGCCCAGCAGGCAGGATCACACATGGGCCATGTTTCTATGCCTACCATGTGATAGGCTTAGATACAGGGCCCAGCAGACAGGATCACACCATGTGTGATCCTGTCTGCTGGGCCCAGTATCCAAGCCTACCACAAGGTAGGCTTAGATACAGGGCCTCAGCAGAAAGTGACGTTATACTTACCCTCCTCTTCGGCTCCTGGAGCGGAGGTCCTGACGTCATCCAGCGTCGTGGCGCACAGCGTTGTGACGTCATGACACGGGAAGATGTCAGGATCTCTGCTGTGTGCGAGAACGCGGATGGTAAGTATATTGTTATAACTATAGTAGCAGGGGCCCGTGTATTTTATTACATAGGCCCCAGTTACTGTAGTAACTTTTTATAGACGCTGCGACCCCTATGGCTATGCCACTATGTGGCAGTCGCCCTTGGATCCGGGCCACCGGGCCAGAAATCTGGTGCTTGAGCTCCGAAAGTCCAGTGTTAACGACGCCACTTATTGTAATCCTGCCTGTAATGATAATGATTGCTGAGAAGTGATCTCTACAGAACAGAAAGGGTCAGTCTATCGTAAGGCTCAGAGACCAGAGTGAAGACTGCAAGACTTCTGTATTATTTTTTGAATATAGATTATGGCAAGGAAGATTAAAAAATAATTACCCAAAATTATGGTTTCACAGTTGGTCAGCCTGAATACTTTATATTGAGAGCATGTAGATGCAACTTTCAGTTCGTAAAATGCATTTGTTTTTGTCCTACCAGAGATAAATTATATTAATGAGTTTTTCTTAGATAATTACCACCTTCCATCACAATAGTGAATGTGTGGCACATACAATATGAATGTTTCCCACTTACTCTAGATTCTTGTCCCGTATGAGATTGCTACTTATTTCATACAGACCTGGATCCTAGTTGTGTTCTCAGGTTGTACAGTTGTGCCACAAATGCCATTTGGTGTAGAAGCTTCACAGACAGCAACTATGCTACCATACCGACAATACTGACAATACTGAGCTATATTATAAGACATGAAAATGTCAGAATCAAAAACATACTACTAGAATTCTACACGCTTCTCCCCAAATGGCTCTCCCTCTCCAAAAATCTTAAATGTTGACAACACATCCGACTTTATTTTAATGTGTTTAGACACATGGGCCATGGTTCTGTACTTGACAATTTTCCTTTATCATACAAATTATGTGCCAGATGACATTCATACATCGAACATACGTATAAACTAATAACGCTTATTAAACCCTTTATTGAAATGATGGATCAAAGTAGGCTCACACTGATTTAACCATTCCCACCGCTTAAAGGGGTTGTCCGGTTAGTAAACCCATTTTCAAATACTCTATTAGGGAATTCTTAGTTAAGTGAGCGAGGTCTCCCATTTAGCATCCTCTACTAGTAGCCAAAATTTCTGGGGGTCCCATCCAGTGGCGTACCTCCAAAAGACCCTGACACTGCAATGGGACTGCTGGGCTATAGGGGACGGACACTGAATATTTTTCCCTGATTATCCATCAGCACTTCCTTGTTTGTGAAGGGAAAGTGCTGATTGGTAGAGCAGCCTGTCAGTTCTGAACTGCTGTTCTGCGCAACTCAGTGACTGAAAACTGCTCTACCAATCAGCACCGTTCCTTACAACAGAGATGTGCTGAATAGTAATAAGCTGCACAGTCCACTGAACTGAAGACTGGGCCTGTGCGGAGGTAAAGGGAGAAGCGGGGCACAGCACTGTCTAAACCCATGCAGACTGCAACCTCATCAAACCCTCATCTATTAGGAAAATGTATTATATATTACAAAACTGACAGGGTAAATCATTTGAGTAGGGAGTAATACACTGTATTATACAATAGGTGCTGGTGTAGAGGGTATGAACTGTTATGTACTTGAGCCTAGGAGTGCTGGAAAGAGAGTTTTATTATGTGTATGTGTGTGTGTATCTGTATGTGTGTGTGTGTGTGTGTGTGTGCGCGTGCGTGTGTGTGTGTGTGTGTGTGTAGTGTAAGTAATATGCCCTCAAAACCACAAAAAAGGCCATACTTACTAAGTGGGTGGGTGAAAACCCGTTCCCAGCAGGACGCAGACAGGTCAAAAAATGCTGCAGAAGGAGGGTGCATTAAATAGTGATAGCCCCTCCCACTAGTCTTGGGGGGAGTGGCAAACTAAGTGCTCACAAGTGTGTGATAAATAAGTGTTAGTGTAGTGCTAGGGTGTGAATGGATGGTAAAAAAATAAAAGTGTATGTATGGAAGTGTCAGAACTGTGTGATAATGTAATAAGAAATAAATGTGTGATGAATGGGGGTCAGTGCTGTGAATAGTACATGGCGTGTCAGTACTATGTGTAATACGTGGAGGGACAATGTGCTGGTCGTCAGGCATGGCGTATCTTGCCGAATCACAGCCTATTTGTAATGCTGGTACTGTTAGCTAAGGCGGGCTGCTCTGCATGCCAAGCCAAACGCCAACACATCATGCCTTCCCAGCATATAAGATCCGGCTGCGTCCTGAAAAAAAGTATACATAGTAAACATATCCATGAAACATGGGGTATTAGTTGTTATTTTGGCCAAAATACTCAAAGCTCGCAACCCAACGTCAAGGGTCCCCAGTGCCTTGCGAGTCCCTAACTAGAACTTTTCGTTCCTAATTTAAAAATACCAGCAGAAAAAATGGTACATAGATAACTTCAAAACCAGAAAAAAGGCCATACTTACTAAGTGGGTGGGTGAAAACCCGTTCTCAGCAGGACGCATTGTAAGTAATATGGCCACTCTAATTGCAGTATACTTACGGCTCCCCAGCATCTTGCTCATCTCCCGTTTCCCGGCCAACAATCTCTTCTCCTGGTCCACTCTGCTCTCGTCCTTCGACACTGGCACCGTTCTCCTCCTGGGTCTACTGTTCTTGCTAGTGCTAGTTTTACTTTCTGTTACTTTGGATTATCTGTTGAACGTGTGCTTGTCCTGTCTGCCGCCTGCCTTGACGTTTTGCCTGTTTACCGTGATGACTGTCTGACGACTGATCTGACCTCTGGCTCTGCTAACCGCGTGCCTTGACCGCCGCTTGTACGGACCTTGTATCTAGTCTTCTGTTATTTGTATCTCATCTGTCCATGTCAGCCATTGCCAAAGGATATTACTCTTGGTCTAGCGACCTGGGTATTTTATGACCCAAGTCCACATCTCGGAGGTTGAGGGATAAATATCTAGCAATTTCTTAGACTCTGCTCCCCAATGTAGTCCTTCTCCAAATCTGTTAGCAACACAAAGGGTTCAGACCATCGTCTGTTGGCCCCGTGACAATCACCCATCTCTATAGGCCCTGTGAGGGAATGTGTATCCACATATGTGCATGTATTTTTATGTGTGTGCATTCTTGTTTATCAGTTAATGTATGTGTATGTTTGTGTATATGTAAAAGTATATCTTTTGTTTATGCATGTGTCTGTATGAATGCGAGTAGTCATGTGTGTATCTTTGTGTGTATAAGTATGTATTTTTATGTACAATTGTGCACTTGTGTATCAGTTTATGTGTTAATGTATTTACATGTTTCTGTGTATGTATAAGTATGTCTATTTGTTTCTGTTTGTGTATATATGAATGTGTAGATGTATATCTCATCTTTGTACATATGTATATGTGTGTACATGTGTATTTTTTATGTATATATGTACTTGTGTATAAGTGTGTGTGTATCGTTTGCAATGGTGGGGACGCCATATCAAAATGTAGCTATGGGGCCCCATGATTAATAGGTACACCCTCGTTCCCATCACGTGCAGTCCATTGATTTTAATGTAAACCTTGTAATGCTTAATTTTCCCTGTGGTGGTGCTGCAGGGGAATTGAACACTTTCTGCTGGGTTTCACACTGTTTTCTGGCGGTCCTAGCAGTGGGATACCCTGTGATAACCTTAAAGGGAACCATTCACTAGATATGATGATACTAAACCAGCTGCATGTTATTATACTGCTGGGGTTTATTGTCCAAAATATGCCCCTCTTAAAACTATCTGGTCTAGCATTTTTTCCAGAAAGTTATACATTACCGGAAAAGTTGTGAGATAAGTCCAAGCGCGTGCGTGCGCGCGCATGCAGAGTGAAGCGATTTTGACTGTGCACGCGCAGGTTGCCGGTGGACATATCTGAAGATTTTTATTCAGTAATTTATAACTTCTTTTTAGAAAAAATGCTAAAACTGACAGTTTTGAGAGGGGCATGTTTAGAATTCTAAGCCCCAGCAGTATAATGGCATGCTGATGGTTTAGTGCCCTAAAATCTAGTGATAGGTTCCCGTTAACGTCAAGTAACCCTTTTAACAAAAAGTTATTGCTCAAAGTGGACAATCCCTTTAAGGACCAAAAGGAACAACTATGAAGGTATTTATCTAGTCTTCCTCTTCCAGTCTTGCTAGGTTTCTTATCATCTGACAGTTCTAATTTATTAGAACAAAAAAGAAAAAAATGACTTACTGTATAATGTACTGTCTTTCATAACAATTGCTCCCTGTCTTATCATCAAGCGTAAAATGACAATTCATTCAGATATGCAGATAATAAAGTTAAAGAAATAGGAGATGTAATTTAGTATAAGTAGAGAGAGTTAAAAATTATTCAAATTATATGTTGTTGCCCATGACTAAAAACAAAGATGAGGAGATGACAGACAATCGGTAGACTAAAATAAGATGACACTGTAGGTGTCACCAGTGATTTGATATGGAAAGAGTCACTTTACGTTGACTCAGAAAATAATTCTCCTACCGGGATGTGCTCATATTTAAATTCATTTATATCCAATATTTAAGACAATTTGCTATTGCTAGAGACGAGCGTTCCAGACAATAGTTTGTGCTCCAAGCATTGACTGAGCAATTCCCTTAATTATTATCCAAAAAGCCAAACTCTTGATTTGAAAATCTGTTGTGAAGAATATGACAAAAAAGGTGTTAATCACTTCTTTCTTGTAGGGATTCATCCATAAGGAGCGCTTGTCTCAGAGACGGAACCGCATAACAAATGATATCATCTCACACAACTTGTAAGAAAACCTTTGTCACATTTCATGTGGTGTAACTGGATGTTCTCATCTTAATTTACCTTCAGAACAATGTAGTCATCATGTAGACAAGCACAAAGACTCATGGGTATTAATGAGACAAACTGTTGCCAGTGACAGGCTCGCTATACTACTCAAAGTATTGTTCTTTTTCTTTTAATTACTTGTCTTGGATTTTTTTCACATTGGGTTTGTGTCCAAGAACATTTATCAACAAATAGCACACACAATCGGATTCAGAATATTTTTCTTAAGGGGGTTCTCTGTAACTTGAACATTTATGGCATCCTCCTAATTAATTGCATATAAGGGACTGAGCTAATGGCACTGTTCCAAAAATATTGGTGGATTCTTAGAGAAACATAAGGGGGTGCGCTATTGGATGAGCTATTGGTGAAGAAAGGGCCCATATACTGTTCGTGCAAAGGTGCCCTCTGCTGTCTGTGCCTGCCCTTGCTCTTCATTATGTTGATCGGTAGGGGTCCCGGAGGGTGGACCACCAGAATCAAACATTGATCGCTTTAAGGTGAATGTGAAAATTATAACAGAAGGATAAGGGAACTTGGGACAAAGTCTAATGGCAACCCAATTCAATTATCATATGTAGTCACTCTTCAGTCAAACAGATTTTATCTAGCAATTCCCCAATCCCCTTCATTCATTTAAAATTAATGTGTCATCAGAAAATGAAGTATTGTTTGAATCAGGTTTTTATGTAAAACATATATATTTTTAAGAATTTTTGGTGATTTTTTTTTAATTTTCTTAAATAATTCTGGCATCTTTCAGTTTTCACTCTGGCCACTGAGCCTAACAATAAACTGACCCTTCCTATTCTGTAGAGATCACTTATCAGTACTCATCTCATTATGGCAGGATTAACCCCTTCCCGCCGCAGCCCTTTTTCAGATTTTAATTTTCGTTTTTTCCACCCCACATTCCAAAAGCCATAACTTCTTTATTTTTCCATTGATATAGTCCTATGAGGGCTTGATTTTTGCAGGACAAGTTGTAGTTTTTCGTAGCATCATTTATTGTGCCATATAATGTACTAGGAAACAGGAACACATTGTTTTTACGGAATTCACTGCGCAATTAAAACAACATGTTAACTTTATTCTGTGGGTCAATACGATTACGGCGATACCAAATATATATAGTTTTTTCTATATTTTACTACTTTTACAAGTAAAAACCTAAGTGTAAAAAATAAATGTATTTTGTGTTGCCAAAATCCCAGAGCCACAACTTTTTTATTTTTTCCGTCGATTAAGTGGTATGAGGGCTTATTTTTTGCGGGATAAGCTGTAGGTTTTAATAATACCATTTTGGTGTACATGCGACGGTTTGATCACTTTTTACTTCATTTTTTGTGGGAGATGAGGTGACCAAAAAATAGAGATTCTGGCGTTTACAATTTTTTTTTTTTTTATAGCGTTCACCGTGCGGGTTAAATAATGATATATTGTAATAGTTCAGACTTTTACGGTTCAACAATACCAATTATGTTTATTTTTTTATTTTTTTACTATGCTCTAGGGGAAAATGGGAAAAGGGGGGTTCTTTGAACATAAATTTTTTATTTATTTTTTTTACATAAAAAAAACCTTTATTTAACTCATTTTTACTTTTTTCTATTACTCCCCCTAGGGGACTTCAACCAGCGATAGATCGCTTGCACAATATACTACAATACTAATGTATTGCAGTATATCGTGATTCTGACAGGCTTCTATTAAGGGCTTAATAGGAGCACAAAGATGGCCCTTAATTAGGCCCTCAGGCAGCCTAGCAACCATCGCCCCCCCCCACACTATTGTATTGCGGGGGGGCGCGATGAGGTGTTAGAAGGAGTCGCCCCCCTCTTTCTAACAATTGAAATGCTGCGGTCGGTATTGACCGCAGCATTTAATGAGTTAAACGAGCGGGATCGCGCTCGAGAGCGATGCCACTCGTTACTCTGAAGTGTTGGCTGTAACATACAGCCGACACGGCATCGTATGGAGCGGGTTCACTCTGTGGGCCCGTCCCATACTTCCCCTACCCGACTTTGGCACATGGATACGTCAAATGTCGGGAAGGGGTTAAAATAAAAGGTAACACCGTCCGGCCTCCTGGGATGACGTTTCAGCCCATGTGACCGCTGCAGCCAATCACAGGCCAGTCACAGGCTGCAGCAGTCACATGGACTGCCGTGTCATCCAGGGAGGTCGGGCTGGATGTCGAAAGAGGGACGCGTCAACAAAACAACTGCCGGGTAAGTATGAATTTCTTTTACTTTTACTGCGGAAAGGGCTGTCCCTTCTTTCTATCCTGCACTGATAGAGAGAAGGGCTGCCGATTAGTGCAGTGCAATTTTGCGGCGAAAACGTGCCCGTAAATACAGGTGGAATACTGGTGACACTGGACCCGTATTTACAGGCACGGTTCCGTAAATACTGGTGCAATATGGGTCGAATACGTGTGACCAAGGACCCGTATTTACGACAGTATTTACGGGAGGAGAAAAATACGTTTGTGTGCATGAGGCCTAAGCTAGGACCACTGACTGTGAGTGTAATGGAAATGCCGTAAAGGCAAACACAGTTAAGGGTTGTCTGTAAATCAACCACTCCCATTATATTGAACCCTATTGAGGTGTACATGTTACAGAGCTTTCTTTGGGTCAAATCCAACGTGGAAGACTCTGTGCCTAATCATGCCTCCCTTAAATACCCCAGATTTGCTCCATTCATAATTGTGCAAGGGAAATTTGGTTAGGGTGTTGTAAAGGGTTTGCCAGACACAGGTTCTGTGTCGACGCCCGTGGTTAATCAGTCCTCATCAGCTCCAAGGTCTGCTAGAGTGACGCGATCTGTTACCACTCAGGCTTGCAGGCTGAGGAGAGGGAGAACCTATCACAGCCTGGCCTGACGGTTCTAGCTCCCGCCCTTGGTCTATTTATAACCTCACTTGCAGCATGTTCCTTGCCTGTGATTGTCTGGTTTCCTGGCTCTACAATTCCTGCTATTCAACCGATTGACCGCTGTTACTTATTGACCCTGACTCGCCTGACTATTCTCCTGCTCTGACTTGCTACTACTTACTTCCCGGGTTTGATTCGGCTCGTTCACTACTGCCTGTTGCTCACAGTATTTCCGTGGGCAACTGCCCCAACCCCCCCTTGCTTCTGTGTGCCCTTGCCTTGTGTTGTCTGTCTTGCACTTACTGAGCGTAGGGAACGTCTACCAGTTGTACGCCGTCACTTAGGACGGGCCGTGCAAGTAGGCAGGGACTGAGTTGCGGGTAGATAAGGGCTCACCTGTCCGTCTTCCTACCCCGATTCATTACAGGTGTGCACTAGAGTATGGGCGACTGATGCTGTAGGGCACAAAGCACAAGATGGCAGATTTTTTGAGCCTTTGGGTAAAAACCATAAATAGAAAGGCAAAGCATAGTTTTATTTGGATGTATAAATAGTTTCTTGGCATTATTTCACAAGGGAATTGGGTATGGAAAGTGGTAAAAAAAAAATTTAGAAAAGGGCATGAAAAACATCAGTTACAGTCCGAAGAAAGTTCTCTGTTGGTTAAGAATGGTAATGTACTGTTTCTGACTCCAAAGACCGTACCACATAATACTTCTCAACCAATCCGTAGCAATAATAAAAATCATGCAATACCTGCTGTGACTACAGAATCAGGAATTACTTTATTTTCAGCCTCCTGCTATACAGTGTGTGTTTGGGGGGGGAGGGGTCTATTTAATTGGATGTAATTAGACGCACTTATTTAAAAATGTCAGTCACAGTGGCAGGTTCTCTTTAAGAAATACTTTTACGAGCACACTGCACCATGTAACAAGGGTTTTTGCTGTGGATTGCATCTATCCGATGAACAAGTAGTTTACGCAAGTAGACTACACAAACCACACTCATACTCATCAAGCAACTTTGGATGACTTAAAGGGGATGTCCAGGTTGGGGGCTGTTTTTTATACTGATGACTTCAGGATAGATCATCAGGATGTGATTGGTGTGGGTCCGACACCAGGACCCCACACCGATCAGCTGTTCCGGCTGCCTCCTGGTGCCGAAAGCTATGCAGTGGTCGGTGACAAAAGTGGAAGGCTTTGGTCACAGTATAGCGGCCGTGCTGGGTTACTGCAGTATGTAGCATGGCCGTGGTCAAGCAGTGAGGAGGAATGGCTTCGGAAACCCATTTTCACAAACATTGGGGTCCCTATCCTGTGGAAGGGGATAATTGTCGATTCTGGTACAACTTCTTTAAAAATTTGCAAGAAAAAAATTCTCTGTAGGCAACAAAACGTGTAAATTTATTATACAGATACTAAGTTGTTACAGCTTTAACCTGATTACTATCTTTTATAGGTGTAAGATCTCAAAATATATTTACTGGAACACATGACTTGTGCCGGAGTCTAATTGTGTTCTGCCTATAAGGCTGGGTTCACACGACCATGTTACGTCCGTAATGTACGGAACGTATTTCGGCCGGAAGACCCGGACCGAACACAGTGCAGGGAGCCGGGCTCCTAGCATCATAGTGATGTACGATGCTAGGAGACCCTGCCTCGCTGCAGGACAACTGTCCCGTACTGTAATCATGATTACAGTACGGGACAGTAGTTCCACGCAGAGGCAGGGTCTCCTAGCATCGTACATCACTATGATGCTAGGAGCCCGGCTCCCTGCACTGTGTTCGGTCCGGGTCTTCCGGCCGAAATACGTTCCGTACATTACGGACGTAACATGGTCGTGTGAACCCAGCCTTATAGGCAGAACACAATTAGACTCCGGCACAAGTCATGTGTTCCAGTAAATATATTTTGAGATCTTACACCTATAAAAGATAGTAATCAGGTTAAAGCTGTAACAACTTAGTATCTGTATGATAAATGTACACGTTTTGTTGCCTACAGAGAATTTTTTTCTTGCTAATTTTTAAAGAAAAAACGTAATAGCACGTTCCCATGCCGGGGGGGGGGGGGTGTGTGATGTACGGATGTAGCCATCTTTACCTTGACTCTGATAACTTGCTGCAGCTTGATATCACACAACAAAAGCCATTGAAAAGGTAAGGGTAAAAGATCTTGCCAATGTGTGTTCAATGCGTTAAAATTCAAGATAAAGACGGCTACACCTGTATGAGGTGGGTGATGTATGGAGCAAGCTTACCCGCTGAGTCCACTCCGTACTCTGTTGGTGCCAGCTGTGTATTACAGCTGACACCAGGGACTAATGGCCAGAACCAGCGATCGCGCTGTTCCTGGCCGTTTAACCCCTTAAATGCTGCGATCCGACAGCTCATTGGCCCCCTGTGATGCCATCGTGAGGTTTCGATGGTTGTTATGGCAGCCCAGGGGCCGAGTGAAGGCCCTCAGGACTGCCTTTTATCATCTCCTGTTAAGCCTTGCCTCTGGCAGGGCTTAACAGGAGCATTTAAAAATGACAGTATACTGCAATACCTTAGTATTACAGTGTATTATACCAGTGATCTAACCATCACTGGTTCATGTTCCCTAGGGGAACTAATGAAATGTGTAAATAAATGTGTAACAAAGTTTTTAGCAGTGTAAAAAAAATATATATATATTAAAAGCTCAACACATTTTGGTGTCAAAATTGGTATCGCCGCATCCATAAAAGTCAAAACTATTACAATATAACATAATGTAACCTACGCGGTGAATGTCGTAAAAAATAAAAACGTAAAATGCCATAATCGCTGTTTTTTGGTCAGTTCATATCCCACAAAAACTGAAATAAAAATAGATCAAAAAGTCTCATGTAGCCCAAATAAGCCCTCATACCTCTCAGTTGACGGAAAAATAAAAAAGTTATGGTTCTCAGATTATGGTGTCAAAACACAAATTTTATTTTTAACAATTCGTTTATTCCTTGTAAAAGTAGTAAACCATAACAAAATTATATAGATTTGGTATCGCTGCAATCATACTGACCGGCAGAATAAAGTTAACATGGAAGAAATTCTTAACCGTACAGCGAAAGCAGTAAAAACGAAACCCCTCAAAATATTAAGGAATCACTGTTTCTTTCCTATTCCACACCGCAAATATATTTTTTCCTATTTCACAATATACTATATGGTACCATAAATGGTGGCGTGAAAAACTACCACTCTTCCTGCAAAAAATAAACCCTTGTATGGCTTATATTGACAGATAAATAAAAAAGTTATGGCTTTTGGAAGGTGGGTAGGAAAAAATTAAAACAAAACTCCAAAAAAATGGCTGTGACGGGAAAGGGTTAAGGCTAACATAATTTTGGAGGGTTTGTATGGTTACACCATTAAGAAAAAACATAGAAGAATAACTTTGCCACAACACATGCTCTGAAAGCTGACCGGCAACATAATTATATTCAATTCCCTGGCTTTCCAGTTAACAGCTGCCCATCAGTGAATATAATTCATAGGGTGTGATGACATTTACAGCTCAGCTGTTTTTGTTCACTTTTGAGTGGGAAGGCTTAGAAAATAAATCAGTTTTTTATCGTTAGTCAATAATAATACACAAGCTAGCAGGAGCGCTTTAAATGCCACCTCTAGGGTCTTCTTGGTCCCTCTGCTGTTTAAGTCTGTTATTAGAGATAAAGTAGAACTACAATAACATGTTATGGTACAGTATGTATCTTTAGTAAATTATGTATCCAACATTAACATTTAACTTATCAGAGCTGATGAAAAAAGCGGCAGAGATCAGAAAGTAACTAAAAATTCTCATTCAAAATATTAAATTTCAGTGTGATAAATAGAGATGTCATTTTATACAAATTCTCTTCTCTATTTATTCCAACAAGAGCAACTTCCCCATCAAGTAAATGTGCTCAAATAGTTTTCCACACGCTCCGAATCTAGGTTGACACATTGCGGTTCTTTTTTGTGTATTTTCGAATGTGGAATTTAACAAACCCTATTTACTTAGGGTATATTGGTCAAAATGCATTTTGTGCCACGAATTTCACAAATTGCTGCAAATGACGCTGATTTGCTGTGCTTTATGGCAACAAAAATGCATTTTGAAAGCGACGTGTGAATCCAGCCTTAAAGGGAATGTGTTGCTAGAAAAAATATTATTATTTTTTTAGTTAAACAATTAGTGTATAGGTGATTAAACATTGTTCTAATTTTTTCACGAGTCAGGAAATATTATAAATTAGATTCTAATTTATAATATTTCCCAGCGCTGGTCATTAGATGGAGCAATTCCCAAAATTGCAGCATTGCATGTGGTAAAGCAACCACATAGCTTTATGCTGCAAAATTTGAGAAAACTCACTCGCTCTAGTGAGCTTTCAGAATCCCCCCTCCTTTATCCTGGCTAGTGCCGGGAGAAATGAGGGGATTGAACGGTCAAACACTGTGTGTCGCCATTTTTTGAGCTAACACACAGTGTAGTAGGTTTACTTACAGTAGTAAACACACAGTAAAACATGTACATACACAGACCTAACTTACCTGCTCCTGCCGCCTCCGCTCCCTCCGGTCCGTCCGCTCCGTCTGCTACCTCCGCTCCAAGTGCACAAGTCCAGAAGCCGCGACCGGAAGTAGTAATCTTACTGTCCGGCCGTGGCTTCCGGTCCACAAGAAAATGGCGCCGGACGTCGCACAGTTCAATTTGGACTGTGTGGGAGCGGCGCATGCGCCGTTCCCACACAGCGGCGTACAGCATAGTGGATGGAACGGGCCCCGTTCGCATTCACTATGGCACTGTATGTGCCGTATTCCATGTCTGTATGTGTCGTTAATCGACACATACAGAGATGGAAAAAAAAATGGCAGCCCCCATAGGGAAGAAAAAGTGAAAAAATAAAAAAAAGTAAAACACAAACACACAAATAAATTATTCTTTTTTTAATAAAACACTAAAATCAAATTGATCTAAAAATATTTTTTTTTCGTGACACTGGTCCTTTAATGAGTCTAATAATGTTTCTATCAGGCCACAATGCTGTTTGTAGACCAGTGAACACAATCTGGCTAATCTTTTGTGTTCAATCACTAGACATCCTCTTGTGAAGTAGAGATAAAAATGTATTTAATATGTAACTAAAGTTGAACCTAAATTGCATCTGTCAGAGATCAGTAACTGAACAAAATGTTATCATCTCTTCATTGCACATGGTATTTTTTTCCACTGCATAAGTATTGAAATCAGCTCAATTATATTCTGCACAGCGCTGACCCGCTGACCCGCTTGAGTGCTGGTTTTATTCCTACATCTTTTCCAATGCTTTTATAAATTATATATTAGATAAATCAAGAACAGGAATTCTGATGCATCTCAGTTTATGACCTTCTATGATAATGATGCTTACAGGGTCAAGATGGTTTTCATGTGCCAAAATCCTATACATTCCATGTAAAACCTTCTTAATATCAAAATTGCAATGTGGAAATGCGATTCTGCACCAATCAAATTCAGTTTGAATTTCCGTAAAGTTTCGCATTAGGTCGAATAGTGGCACATTAATCGCGGCAAAATGGCGGCCAACAATTAGCACCGGCCGCCGTTTTACAGATTAGAAAAAATATCACGTGACCTTAGGAAGGCTTCCCTATAATGCCTTGCAGGCAGCCTTCCCAAAATGCACAGCAGTGATCACTCCCTTCACCCATATATGTTGTTGTCACCTTTACATTACATGCTGGCTCGGCGTTAAAAAGCTTGAAGGTTTGGATTTAACTTGAACACAGCCCTAGAAGACATAAAGGAGTAAGATACGAGTTTTCAGGGCAATAGGGGCACTTAAGATTTGCAGCAAATTTATTCTAACCAAATCGATTCGGACGGCCGATTCGTTTGTATCAGCCCGAAACAAATTTTGGTAAATTTGCTCATCTCTAGTTAACATATTGGTGCTATATAAAACCAGTGATATAAGCTAGTGATCTGATTGGTACATAGGGAACACTCTAATGTGTAACTCCTTAATTAGTCCTTTGCTCTAAACCTTTGAGCCAATCAAAAATGTATTAATGGGGTATTCCAAGAATTTAATCAACAGTTATCAACTATCCATATGATAGGTCATAATTATCTGATCACTGGGGTTACCCCACCGATGGGACCCCACCGATCACTGGAACAGGCCCCCTAATTATCTCTACCGCACCCCCCGCAGTGTGGAGAAGCTTGAATGGAGCTGGATTTTATCTGGATAGAGCTAATTTATCTAACAACAGTATGACTTAGGGCTTGTTCACATCAGCATTGCCCTGCGCTATTGATTCCGTCAAAACAATAGAACCCTGTCACAATGGTGACATACGGAAACCTTTAGCAAAGTTTCCGTCACCATTGAGATCAATGGTGAGGAAAACGGAAGCTAAGGTTACAGTTTGCCTTTCCGTTGAGGGTTACCCAATGGAAACCTCTGACGGAAGCCCTCAACGGAAGCGCAACACTGATGTGAACACAGCCTTAAAGAGGCTCTGTCACCAGATTTTGCAACCCCTATCTGCTATTGCAGCAGATAGGCGCTGCAATGTAGATTACAGTAACGTTTTTATTTTTAAAAAACTAGCATTTTTGGCCAAGTTATGACCATTTTTGTAGTTATGCAAATGAGGCTTGCAAAAGTCCAAGTGGGTATGTTTAAAAGTAAAAGTCCAAGTGGGCGTGTATTATGTGCGTACATCGGGGCGTGTTTACTTCTTTTACTATCTGGGCGCTCTGACGAGAAGTATCATCCACTTCTCTTCAGAACGCCCAGCTTCTGCCAGATCACGCTGTGACGTCACTCACAGGTCCTGCATCGTGTCAGACGAGCGAGGACACATCGGCACCAAAGGCTACAGTTGATTCTGCAGCAGCATCAGCGTTTGCAGGTAAGTAGCTACATCGACTTACCTGCTAACGCCGATGCTGCTGCAGAATCAACTGAAGCCTCTGGTGCCGATGTGTCCTCGCTCGTCTGACACGATGCAGGACCTGTGAGTGACGTCACAGCGTGATCTGGCAGAAGCTGGGCGTTCTGAAGAGAAGTGGATGATACTTCTCGTCAGAGCGCCCAGATAGTAAAAGTAGTAAAAACGCCCCGATGTACGCACATAATACACGCCCACTTGGACTTTTACTTTTAAACACACCCACTTGGACTTTTGCAAGCCTCATTTACATAACTACAAAAATGGTCATAACTTGGCCAAAAATGCTCGTTTTTTAAAAATAAAAACGTTACTGTAATCTCCATTGCAGCGCCTATCTGCTGCAATAGCAGATAGGGGTTGCAAAATCTGGTGACAGAGCCTCTTTAAGGATAAGACTACATAGGGGTTTACTTATAGTCTGTAACTATGGAGACACATAGATTTGCATAGGAGTATACACAAAACAGTAGGATATTTTTAATCAAGGCCACTGACAAAGTTGCTTCATTTCTATTTAAGATGCAATGAGAAATATAACTGGATGCAAAAGTGGACATAGTCTGCATTTATATTGTGATAAAATATTCCACAGTATGTTCTAATAATAAGATAAAGATTGATATATGCTTTTTTGGCTAGGTTTAACATTAGCATCGAAAGCATTGGGGTCTGGTTGTAAGGGCTTCCTTTCCAACTCCTATAGCTTTGGCTTTGACTATAAGACTGGATTCACAAATGCAGTTTTTGGAGACTAACACAAGAGTATTTTTTTTCTATCTTCCTTTTGGATCTACTTCTAGTTATGACTAAAAAAAAACAAAAAAAACTGGATCAAAAACTTCACCAAAAAAAGTTGGAATTGGCAAGACAATGTCTAATGGAAATGTCTCAAAACTTGTCATGGTCTATTTCCTGCGATACCCAGAGCAAGAACCAACTTGGTGGCACAAATCACCCATGGCACCACAGTTTCCCAGGAGTTGAGGTACTCATCTAACCCGAGGACCTATGTGCCTCTAACTTGCTCGGTGGTTGATTCTCTAAATAACGTCAGCAGAAGGGGAACCAAACAATAGAGAGGTTGGAGATACGTTTGCTACAGGTAACAACAATTAAAGTCTATAACATGTACCAAGATCAACACAAAGCAGAGTCAAGCAGTTCAGGGTTCAGTAGCAGGGCCAGATGCGTTGCACAGAAGCAGTAATTAGGAGGGTAGTCATGCAAATGAAGGTACGGTAATACTATTGTTGAGGATATGGGTGTGAGATACGGAAGCAGTAGTCAGAAGGGTAATCAGGCACTCTGATTTGGTAATGGTGATGTAGCAGAGCAGAGTTTTTGCTATAGGCGATTATCCAAGAGAGTAGTCAGCAAAAGAAACAAGTCACAACAATAAAGCTCAAGATCAGGATATAGGGAACACTTAGAAGTGCCACTCGTGAGTGGGATTTAAAGAGAGCGCTCAGAGCTCTGACTTGTTGGACGGACGTGCGCTCTGTGCATGTGCCGCCTGACATCCTTGCCAACCCTGCTGAGTGACTCATTGCAACGATTGCCAGCCTGGAGATAATGTGCTGGACCACCACAAGGTTGGTACATTACGGGACTGAAGAAAATGGGAATAGAAAGTACAATAAATAGAACTATTTCCAAAGCAGTTAATACAAATTACCTGCCATTCTCTGTATATTACTAAAGGTATTAGTCTAAGAACAAACATGAAAATGAAAAGTTCTTAGCTATGCAACCTGATTTTTTCAGCCATCATAAAAACACGTAAAAATAGCTGGACTAATAGTCTCACTGAAGCAGTCACCCTATGAAGGTCAACCACCCCTTACATAGAAGTTGAAGGAGATAGGAGGAGATAGTTAAAATCTTTTCAAAAGGTGACAGGGTTTGTGAATAGTAGAAGTTTCTGCCTATAAATGAGCAATTATCAAACTGAAAAGCCTTAATTTTATGACCTGTAATTTCTCACTATCAAGATATGTCATCTGGCTTTAATCCTGAAATGTTAATAAGAACAAGAGATAATTAAAATACTCCCTGTACTATATTGATTACATGATCTAGACACTGTGTGTGTATATATATATATATATATATATATATACATATATATATATATATATACATATATGTATATGTCTCTACATATATAAATATGTATACACTACCGTTCAAAAGTTTGGGGTCACTCAGACAATTTTGTGTTTTCCATGAAAACTCACACTTATATTTATCAAATGAGTTGCAAAATAACTAGAAAATATAGTCAAGACATTGACAAGGTTAGAAATAATGATTTTTATTTGAAATAATAATTTTCTCCTTCAAACTTCTCTTTTGTCAAAGAATGCTCCATTTGCAGAAATTACAGCATTGCAGACCTTTGGCATTCTAGATGTTAATTTGCTGAGGTAATCGGGAGAAATTTCACCCCTTGCTTCCAGAAGCCCCTCCCACAAGTTGGATTGGCTTGATGGGCACTTCTTGCGTACCATACGGTAAAACTGCTCCCACAACAGCTCTATGGGGTTAAGACAGGGGTGGGCAAACTTTTTGACTCGCGGGCCACAATGGGTTCTAAAATTTGACAGAGGGGCCGGGCCAGGAGCATTTGGAGGGAGTGTTTGGGCCGGATATACTAAAGCATTAAATGTAGTGTGTGCAAACCTCATAGCACAGTAAGAACGCTACAACCCAATTTATTAACTGTCTTTCAAATGTGAAAAATAGCCCTTATCAGTTAATAAATTTGTCTCAAGGAATATGCAAGATATGGCATTTACATACTATTTCGCAGATACTGGGAGGAGGAAATGTAAATAGATTAAAATAACATACGCACTGTGATTTATCAAGATTGCGTCTGTTTTTAATAAGTTTCAATCGAAGGTGCAAAGTTAAAGAAATCAACATTTATTGAAAAATGGAATCACTTTCAACATTCAAAACATATTATTACACAACGAAATACTCAAGCTCAATAATATCTACTTGTGTTAAACTCCGCAAAATCATGGATGGATTGTCCTGACCGCGCGATCTACAAACTCGCCACGGACACCCTCGCCTTCACGCGCAAACAGTACACGTGTATCGTTGCCAAGCACACAGACATAGGCTGTATTAAATATCCTACCTGCAGCTGAAAATTTAAATTAAGAGCGATGTGCGGCGTGTTAATTAAGCTACTGTACCGCTGCTGTGCGTAAATGCGCATTGCTCTTAATTAAAAGACGCACTTCCAAACTTTCCATATGCATTTTTTCATAACACAGCAGAAAAACTCACCATTTCAGTGGGAACAGTGTTGTTGGTCTCCCTTTTTTGCCAGTGCATCAAAGTCTGGAGTTAGTTTTGTTGTGGCAATTCTCAGGACAGATCTGAGGTGTTGGTCAGTTAACTTGGATCTGTGATGGGCTTTGTTGATTTTCATGACGCTAAACGTCTGCTCACACACGTAGGTCGAGCCAAACAACACCAGCATCTTTTGCGCCGTCCTCCTGAGGTTTGGAAACGCGGTCTCGTTAAGTGAAGCGTAAAAGTCATTCAGTTTAAGAGACTTGAACTTCTCCTTTGAGACGGAGTCAGACTGAAGATCGATCAGTTCCAATTGCAGCTCCTGCGGTGCTGATTCGGGGTCTTGTGACAGGGGACAGGACACCAGTTGAAGTGATTTGTCAATTTTTTCAAAATCACAGAACCGACGGCAAAATTCTCTGTGCAGATCGTCCAGTGATTTGCAGTATTTCTTCGCATTTCGGGCGGCCTCTTTCTGCACGGCTAGTGTGGGGAAATGTGCGAAAGATTTGTTTGACATTTGCCTGGAGAATAAAACCAGCTTGGATTTGAAGGCTCTCACATTTGTGTACATGTCGTGCGCAAACTGATCTTTCCCCTGTAGCTTCACGTTCAGCTCATTCATGTGTGAAAATATGTCCACAGCAAACGCAAAGTCACAAAGCCAGTTTGTGTCGCTCAGCTCGGGGAATTCTTCGGATTTCCCCATTAAATTAAAAAATGAGCGAATCTCGTCTTTGAGCTCCCAGACTCGTTGAAACACTTTCCCCAAACTTAACCAGCGGACGCGAGAGTGGTAAAGTAGGTCCTGGTGATCCGCATTAGTTTCTTCCAGGAACGTAATGAACTGACGATGATTAAGTCCCCTTGCTCGTATGAAGTTAACAAGTTTTACAACTGGATCCACGACGTGATTAAGCTGCAATACAGACTTACACAGAGACTCCTGATGAATGATGCAGTGAAGTAAAATAACATCCTGGTCAGGGTTTTCTTCTTTCACTTTATCCTGGATTCTTTTCAGCAGCCCGATGTTTTTTCCAGTTAAATTTGGCGATCCATCCGTGGTGACATTGGCAAGTTTACTCCAAGGTAGCTTCATTCTCTCGATGACAGCAGACACCTGTTCATATAAGTCCTCTCCTCGCGTTTTCCCTTTCAGTGATTCCATGCTCAAAAGCTCCTCCGTTATCTCAAAACTGTCGTTAATCCCTCGGATAAAAATTAGGAGCTGAGCAGTGTCTTTTATGTCGTTACTTTCATCCAGTGCTAGTGAATATAACTTAAAGGACTCCGCCTTTTTGTTTCACTCGCTGACTATATCTTCGTCAATCAGTTCCACGCGGCGAGTCACTGTCCTGCGTGCTAAACTGATTTTTTCAAACTTGGCTTTGCTCTCCGGACACAAGAGACCTGCTGTCTCTACCATGCACTCTTTCAAAAACTCGCCTTCGGAGAAAGGCTTGCTAGCCTTTGCTAATTTGAATGCCAGCAAATAACTTGCCTTGGTACTTGACTCTTGAATTGCAGTTTGTCGGTGAAAAAAGTTCTGTTGACTCTGTAAATTAGCTGCCAACCTCTGAGCAGTAGCCGCCCGTTCTTGTGTTGACTGCTTGCTAGCATAGTTTGCATGCTTCGTGGCAAAGTGACGGCTGATATTGTACTCTTTGAAAACCGCAACATCTTCTTGGCATATCAGACATACAGCCGTTGATCGGACTTCAGTAAAGAAGTATTTTGTTGTCCACTCCTTATTAAACACTCGGCATTCGCTGTCCACTTTCCTTCTCTTTGGTCCGCTCATTTTCACAGAAGGGCTTAATGGTGACGTGAAACGAAGTGAAAATTAAAGTGAAATAAAGAGAAATACGCGCCACATTAACAACGGTCAATGTGTTTTGAGTGCGCCATCTATTGGGAAAACGTGGGCATTGCAGGGAAAGGGGAAAAAAAAGGAGGTTTTTACTATAATTTGGACAAGTTCGGCGGGCCGGATTAAAAAGCCTAACGGGCCGTATGTGGCCCGCGGGCCGTAGTTTGCCCATGTCTGGGTTAAGATCTGGTGACTGCGCTGGCCACTCCATTACAGATAGAATACCAGCTGCCTGCTTCTTCCCTAAATAGTTCTTGCATCATTTGGAGGTGTGCTTTGGGTCATTGTCCTGTTGTAGGATGAAATTGGCTCCAATCAAGCGCTGTCCACAGGGTATGGCATGGCGTTGCAAAATGGAGTGATAGCCTTCCTTATTCAAAATCCCTTTTATCTTGTACAAATCTCCCACTTTACCAGCACCAAAGCAACCCCAGACCACCACATTACCTCCACCATGCTTGACAGATGGCGTCAGGCACTCTTCCAGCATCTTTTCAGTTGTTCTGCGTCTCACAAATGTTCCTCTGTGTGATCCAAACACCTCAAACTTCGATTTGTCTGTCCATAACACTTTTTTCCAATCTTCCTCTGTCCAATGTCTGTGTGCTTTTGCCCATATTAATGTTTTCCTTTTATTAGCCAGTCTCAGATATGGCTTTTTCTTTGCCACTCTGCCCTGAAGGCCAGCATCCCGGAGCCTCTTCACTGTAGACATTGACACTGGCGTTTTGCGGGTACTATTTAATGAAGCTGCCAGTTGAGGACCTGTGAGGCGTCTATTTCTCAAACTAGAGACTCTAATGTACTTGTCTTGTTGCTCAGTTGTGCAGCGGGGCCTCTCACTTCTCTTTCTACTCTGGTTAGAGTTTGTGCTGTCCTCTGAAGGGAGTAGTACACACGTTGTAGGAAATCTTCAGTTTCTTGGCAATTTCTCGCATGGAATAGCCTTCATTTCTAAGAACAAGAATAGACTGTCGAGTTTCACATGAAAGCTCTCTTTTTCTAGCCATTTTGAGAGTTTAATCGAACCCATAAATGTAATGCTCCAGATTCTCAACAAGCTCAAAGAAAGGTCAGTTTTATAGCTCCTCTAAACAGCAAAACTGTTTACAGCGGTGCTAACATAATTGCACAAGGGTTTTCAAGTGTTTTCTAATCATCCATTAGCCTTCTAACACAGTTAGCAAACACAATGCACCATTAGAACACTGGAGTGATGGTTGCTGGAAATGGGCCTCTATACACCTATGTAGATATTGCATTAAAAACCAGAAGTTTGCAGCTAGAATAGTCATTTAGCACATTAACAATGTATAGAGTGTATTTCTGATTAATTTAATGTTATCTTCATTGAAAAAAACTGTGCTTTTCTTTCAAAAATAAGGACATTTCTAAGTGACCCTAAACTTTTGAGTGGTAGTGTGTATATATATATATATATATATATATATATATATATATATACTGTATGTATATACCGTATTTATATGTATGTTACAAGTACTGTAAAAAGTCCAGTAAAAACAGCTATTAACCCATTAATGACCGGGTCTGAAAATGCCTTGATGACCAGCTAAATTCTTTTGTTTTTGTCTCCCTGCATTTCAGGACTCATAACTTTTTTTTTTTTTTTACTTGGCTATATTAGGTCTTGTATTTCGTAAGATAAATTGTATGTTTTTTTCCTGCGCAGTTTGGGGGTACAAATAAATGACTCTTTTTTGTATAATTTATTAAAAAAGTGATTGTCAACATTGTTTTTTGTGTATTTTTTATACCGTTCACGTTTCATGCTAAATTTCAGGTTAAATTAATTCTTCAGGTTATTTCGGTCATGTAGATACCTCATATGTATACAAATGTAATGTATGAGCAATAAAATATATTTTATACTTAAAGAGGCTCTGTCACCAGATTTTGCAACCCCTATCTGCTATTGCAGCAGATAGGCGCTGCAATGTAGATTATAGTAACGTTTTTATTTTTAAAAAACGAGCATTTTTGGCCAAGTTATGACCATTTTTGTATTTATGCAAATGAGGCTTGCAAAAGTACAACTGGGCGTGTTTAAAAGTAAAAGTACAACTGGGCGTGTATTATGTGCGTACATCGGGGCGTGTTTACTACTTTTACTAGCTGGGCGTTGTGTATAGAAGTGTCATCCGCTTCTCTTCACAACGCCCAGCTTCTGGCAGTGCAGACACAGCCGTGTTCTCCAGAGATCACGCTGTGTCGTCACTCACAGGTCCTGCATCGTGTCAGACGAGCGAGGACACATCGACACCAGAGGCTACAGATGATTCTGCAGCAGCATTGGCGTTTGCAGGTAAGTCGATGTAGCTACTTACCTGCAAATGCTGATGCTGCTGCAGAATCAACTGTAGCCTCTGGTGCCGACACGATGCAGGACCTGTGAGTGACGTCACAGTGCTGCACTGCCAGAAGCTGGGCGTTCTGAAGAGAAGTGGATGATACTTCTCATCAGAACGCCCAGCTAGTAAAAGTAGTAAACACGCCCCGATGTACGCACATAATACACGCCCAGTTGTACTTTTACTTTTCAACACGCCCAGTTGTACTTTTGCAAGCCTCATTTGCATAAATACGAAAATGGTCATAACTTGGCCAAAAAGGCTCGTTTTTTAAAAATAAAAACGTTACTGTAATCTACATTGCAGCGCCGATCTGCTGCAATAGCAGATAGGGGTTGCACAATCTGGTGACAGAGCCTCTTTAATAATAATTTTTGGGACATTTCTTCCTTTCTTTTTGTTACATTGTTTTTTTTATCCTATGAAGGGATAACTTTCTAACAACTTTATTTTATACGTGTAACGTATTAGAATACTTCTGTATGCTAATACATTATAATGTGTCACTATGACACAGGCTGCTGTTAGGACAACACATAGTGTGCCCTAACAGCAGACATACTGAAGAGACAACACTGGGGTCCTTTCTAGGTCCCTAGGGCTGACTGCAGAGGGTTACCAGTGACATGATCAAAGAAGGGTGTCCCCTCCGCAGTCATGGAGCGCAGTGTTTAAGGGCATGGCTAGACGTGGCGTATTTCTGCAGACACTGTCCGCATCAATGCCGCACATAATCCGTTGCGTATTCAGGTGAAGAGTACTTCCTGCTGTCTTTTAAAACATTTCATCTCAGTCTGGCTATAGACCTCGAAACACATAAGTCCAGCCAGAATGAAGAAATATCCTTTTCTTAAAACCAATAAGCAACGCAACACACATAACATCTGCAGATTTCATTGCAGAATTTTGAATCTCCATTGAAGTCAATGGAGAAATTCTGCACTAAGTCCGCAACAAATCCGCTACATGTCCGCAACAGCCAGTGTATGCTGCGGACACCAAATTCCGCACCGCAGTCTATGGTCCGCAGCAGAGTTTTCCGCCACGTGTGCACGAACCTAACTAAAAAGTTCTGGAAACCAATGGAGAAAATGTCCGCTGCGGATATCCGCAGCGGACTGGCCGCAGCGGAATTCCAGAGCAATTCCGCCACTTCTGGCCATGCCCTAAAGGGTTAAACAACTGGGACCGGAGTTTTCTCCGATCCCAGCTTTATTCAGGAGTCTTTTTCTTACTAACAGCTCCTGTTAGAGAATGAGCACTCAGTGGAGCGCTCATAAGCCTTTTCTACAGTGTCACCAAAAAACTTTGCTGTATACTCCGGACCCGACCGCCCGCTGTCAAAAGACAATGGCCGGTCGGGAAGGGTATAAGGCGGTATCCCAGCTATTAAACTGTATCCACTGGCCAAATATACGCAAATTGCTAGAACCAGGGATCCCAATCCTTCCCCACCAGCACATCCACTGTGGTGAGAAGTTGTATGGCGCAGCGCTCTCTCTCAGCGGTTACCGTACTAACATTTATCAAACCCGTGGATAGGTGCTCAATGTTAATGACTGGAAGACCTCATTAAGTGCAAATTATTAAGGCTGGATTTACACGAGCGTGTGCGTTTTGCGCGCGCAAAAAACGCTGCGTTTTGCACGCGCAAAAGGCACTTAACAGCTCCATGTGTCATCACCATATGATGCGTGGCTGCGTGTTTTTCATTATGACACTCTGTTTGTATGTTTGTAAACAGAAAAGCATGTGGTGCTTTTCTGTTTTCATTCATACTTTTTACTGCTCTTCGGCGAATCGCGCACGTCACACGGAAGTGCTTCCGTGTGCTGCGCGTGATTTTCACGCACCCATTGACTTCAATGGGTGAGTGATGCGCGAGAAATGCACAAATATAAGACATGTCGTGATTTTTATGCAGCGGACACCCGCAGCGTAAAAATCACTGACTGTCTGCACGGCCCCATAGACTAACATAGGTCCGTGCGAGGCGCGTGAAAACGACATATATCACGTTCGTCTAAATAAGCCCTAAGTCTGCTGGGTCGGGGGGGACAACTGGAAAAAATATGTCACATATGTAACAAATAGTTACACATTAGCCTCAAGAAATAAACAAGATAAAGAAGTATGTCTTCTCTTGATCTTCACAACTATTTTTTTCCAGTGGGTATTGCATAATGTTTTAAAGGGTATCTACACCTTTTTTGTTGAATTAAATAACAAAATATTCCATATTACATTAAAAAAGAAAATAAGAAAATGTTCAGAGTTAACATTATATTAAACAAAATATTATGTAGCACAGGCACTATCCCAAAAGTCAATGCTTGAAAATTATTAGTCACCCCCTAAAACCCTGGAAAATATCCCGTGGGTAGGGGAGAGAGAGAGAGAGACAGAAAAAGATCAAAAAATAAAAATAAAACAAAATAAAGAAATAAATGCTAATAAAAAAACAAACAAAACAAAAAACACATTGCTCCTCAAACAACTAATAAAAAAAAAGGCTATGTACACCTTTGAAAGGGATTTTTTTTTCATAAAAATGTCAGTTTGTTTCGTGGAACTTTATACTTAGTTTTTATTAAAAATAATTTGTAACTTTTTGAGATACAGCTATTCTGTATTCTGCATATAGAGCAGCTGTATGTTCACTAAGACCTGAACCCGTCAGTCCCGCGGAACTGACGGGCTCAGTGCCAGCGGGTCCTGCGTGTCACGTGGGACCCGCTTTTGCAGAACCCGTCAATCCCACTTATCTGATGCGTACGGGATTCAGAGAAAAATACAGCTGATCTGTATAAGAGAATACAGAGCAGCTGCATCTCAAAAAGTAAAATTTATTTTTTAAATAAAAGGGAATTATAATATTATACTATATATATATATATATATATATATATATATATATATATATATATATCCCTTTCAAAGGTATACAGGGCCTTTGATCTGTGTTTGAGGCATTGTGAATGCTGATAATAAGTACAATCAAAAATCACCTGATCCCGATGTTGTATTTCCCCAAACTTCCCCTTATCCTCCACCATGTTTGCTGATGGTGGAAGACATGGTTTATAGAGTCTTTCATTACTTTTTTCTGCTATTCCCAAAAGTTTTCAAATTTAGTCTTATCAGTCCATGAAACCTTAGTCCACATCTCAGATGTCCAGCTTCAGCGTTCTTGCGCAAATGTTCTTTCTGTCTGTCTGTCTTATTCTGAGTAACAGCCTTTTGATCACTACAGACCCATTGAGTTGTCTTCTCCTTGTGGACAGATGGATTTTTTTTTAGGTGTAAAGCTTGATCCTATTTTTTAATGATCCAGACTGCAAGAACTGTTTTTTTTTTTATGGTGACTGCATTGGCTGTCTACCATTTAGATAAATATGAGAATGCAATTTACAACACAGCTAAGACGTGCTTGTAAAGTTACTTGTGTGTATGTAAGTGCCGCTTTAAAGGGTAATATAATGACTGTCTTTACTGAAAAATAAGTTGTTAGATCCTCCAAACAGTGTGATATAAGATTTGTGATCAGACTCATGTCATTTTGGCTTATATGGTACTCTAAATAGAACCCTATTGTGGTGAGGGTCCACTTCACATATGGTTTACGTTAAGAAGCAATGTCTCAATACTTCTAGGGGAGATCTAGGGTTCGATATATGTCATATGATGGATCATGCTGTAATATTTTTTTTTTATGTGGACTCCGCATACGTTTACAACCATGGTGGTGTGCATAGCCCCATTGAAATGCAGTGACACTATATTCGGGATCCCTGTAATATGGATTCCAAATATATTTCTGTGCATGAGGCCTTAAAGTTTTTGTAACAGTGGCCAAACTTTTCCTACTTTAACCACCAAGTGCTATATGTACAGGGATATATGGGAATGGAGGAGCATTTGAAATTAATATGAATCAAAACGTCTCTAGTATGTCTGGTTCGATCTAGACTTTGAGGCTTTGTACACCCGGTAGATCCTGGGATCTTCAGCTTTTTATATTTGAAAATGTTTTTGAGGCATGGAGAAAAGGTAATTCAGAAGTTTTACTGGGAAGATGCAAAATTCACCCAAATTAATATTATTACCCATTAAAGGGGTTTTCCAGTCCCTAAAAAATTGATGGCCTATCCTCAGGATAGGCCATCAATAGGTGATCGTTCGGGGTCCTACTGCCGGGACCCCTGCCGGTCAGCTGTTTTGAAGGTGCCGCAGTGCTCGTACGAGTACTGCTTCCCCTCAGTCCGGTCACTGCTTGTATTGTGAATCGCCAATACACCAATAGCGGCGATTCACAATATTACATCCCTCCCCCATTGAAGTGAATGAGAGATGGTTGTAATACTGTGAACCCCCACTACTGCTGTGTCGGCGATTCACAGTACGAGCAATAACTGGAATAAAGGGGAAGCAGCTCTCGCACTGGGGCCCCTTCAAAACAGGTGACCGGCAGGGGTCCCCGGCAGTAGGACCCCGAGCGATCAGCTATTGATCGCCATCAGTTTTTACTGGCTGGAAAACCCCTTTAAGGAATATTCAGTCTATGCAGTGTTTCTTTAAGCTTCCTGCTCACCTAATGATGTTTGCTTGTTTTCAATAAATGATAAATTATGTGTCATTAGATGTTATTAAATATGACATTATTTATATATAAAATGTTTTCATCATGACTTAAAATAGATTCAGATCCATTCTCCTATTAGCAAAAACTCACAAAAATTGGCATGCAGATACACAGCAGTCACCCATCAACCTCTGTGAGGAGGGCAGGGGGAGGCGGGTGAAGTGTTCTCCTCGTGAATACACTGGACTCATCCAGTATACTTTTTGATTGATTTTATTAGCCAAACGTCACAATATTTTGTGTGCTATTTTGGCTAATAGGAGAACGAACCTGTTCCTTTTATATGCTGCCCTCACCTAAGGTAGCAGTTTGAGGTGACAGATCCGCTTTAATGCCATATCAAATTTTTTTCCAATCTTAAAGGGGTTGTTCACTTGTAAATTGTTTTTATCAATTTATTCCTACAATACAAAATCATACAGTTTTCGAAAATAAACGTGTTAGAAATTCTGCTCTCATGCCTTTCTTATATCAGTGCGATAGTCTCTGTCCAAAAATATATAATGGTATAGCCCACAGATTAGTCCATAGTAATGTATCCATAGGATAACTGAATGGACTAAAGATGCCATCAGTCATGTGACCAATGGCATTCAGGTAACACCCTCCCCAGTATCCAACATGTTAATAATCTCGTCATGTCTGTCAGTCTCTGTGTAGGAGCAGCACTTACATTCTTACAGACAGGCGGACATGTTATAAATCTTCTAAAGACAGTAAATACATGCACAATGAAGCAGTTGTTCATCATTATTCCACCATTAGTCCTATTAACTGAGCCCATGGATTTATCCCCTGTTTCCCTAACACACATGTATGCCATGTAACCATGCTGCTAACTGAATGTTAAGGGTCACATGATGTGTGTGGGGGGGGGGGTGTCACATGACTGACACCATGTTTAGTCCTCTTCAGTTAGGCCCCATGCACACGACCGTAAAAACGCCCATAATTACGGGCCCATAGACTTCTATTCGCCACGGGTACCTGCCCGTGCCGTTGAAAAATATAGAACATGTCCTATTTCAGGCCGTAATTACGGCACGGGCAGGCCCATAGAAGTCTATGGGGCTCCCGTAATTACGGGTGACTACGTGTGTGCACCCGTAATTACGGGGAGCGTTGCTAGGCGACGTCAGTGTATAGTCACTGTCCAGGGTGCTGAAAGAGTTAAACAATCGGCAGTAACTCTTTCAGCACCAGGGACAGTGACTGCCGATCACAATATAGATAAAGCTGTAAAAAAAAAAAGACGTTCATACTTACCCAAAACTCCCTGCTTCTTTCTCCAGTCTGGCCTCCTGGGATGACGTTACAGCCCATGTGACCGCTGCAGCCAATCACAGGCCAATCACTGGCTGCAGCGGTCACATGGACTGCCTCGTCATCCAGGGAGCTCGGACTGGATGTCAAGAGAGGGACGCATCACCAAGATATCGGCCGGGTAAGTATGAATTTCTTTTACTTTTATTACGGAAGGGGCTGTCCCTTCTCTCTATCCTGCACTAATAGAGAGAAGGGCTGCTGATTACTGCAGTGTAATTTTGCAGAGAAAACGTGCCCGTAAATACGGGTGGAATACGGGTGACGGGTCCGTAAATACTGGTGCAACACGGGTCAAATACGTGTGACCAAGGACCCGTATTTACGCCAGTATTTACGGGTGGACAAGAATACGGTCGTGTGCATGTGGCCTTAGCCTGTAGATGCATTACACATGACTGAGGCCCCATGCACACGACGTATTTTTCATATATCTGTAAATACTGTCCATAAATACAAATCCATAGTCATTTATAGTCATCCGTAAATCATCCGCATTTACAGAGGGGTCCGTATTGCATCCGTAGTGCATCCGTATTTACGAATCCACTAAAAACTTGAAGGAATCTAGGGTAATCCCCTTGCGTTGCATAGCAATGCTTCTGTAATTATGGACAGCTACGGATGCACATCTGTGGCCGCCTGTAATTATGGAGACGCCCATAGACATCTATGGAGAGTGTCGTAATTACGGTAAAAAAAAAAGGACATGTCCTATCATTTCTACGGCATGGACACTCATCTGTGAAACTACGGAAAAGTGTCCGTAGCCCATAGAAATGAATGGGTCCATATTTACGGTCCATAATTACGGTCTGTAATTACGGATGAAAAATACAATCGTGCACATGTGGCCTAAACTGCTGGCTATATGATTCTACTGTGAAGAGATGGGCCCATCACACTGTGAGAAACGCATGTGAGCAGAATTTCTAATATATGTATATTAGAAAACTTTTGGATTTCCTATTCGACAAATAAAGAAAAAAAAATTGACAACCCCTCTAAAATTCCAGGAATACTATTACCTGGTTACCAGTCACCGGAGAATTTTTTCACACCCTCTTTCTGGTCTTGACAGTAAGACTGTGAGAAGACTCTTATTCCTCTTACTGTAAAGAGACATGCTTCACTGAATCTATGCCGATAAAATAGATCTCTTTCTAATAAAAGTAGATAAGAAATAGCTATAAAAGCAATTTTCAATATATTAGCATAATTTCTCACTATAAGAACTGGCTATAAAGGATTCTTTTTTGTTGTTAATATTTGAGTAGAGCTCTAAAGTCAAACTGTGCTTTAAAGTTTGACTATTTAAATATACAGTATGAAACTTCATAACTTATGTTTGTTTTTCTTAAAGTGATACGTTCCTCACCGAACAGGAAGGGGATGAAGCTGCAGTTCCAAGGTGTCTAATAGACTGCATGCTGTAAAAGGGGAGTGGCAGACATCTGATTGGCTCAGAGCACACAGCACAGCTCTGACATCACACCAGAATACCGGTCCACTCAGCAAACCTAGAGACAGAATGTGTAGTTATAGAAAGTCCCAAAGTATACAGGTTAGATACAATATTTTTGGCTACACTATATCTAATTTATATTGACAGCTGATTAAAGAGTGATTGTGTTTTTTTCAAATTATAGGTTCACTTTAAGAATAACACGTCTTTGTTCTCTCCTTAGACATGAAATAATGTTGATAATGAAAATAATAATAATAATAATAATAATAATAATAATAATAATAATAATAATTAATGTCAATCTCACACTATTATATACTGTTACTTTGTTTTGGGCAAATATAAATCCACAGTATAAGAAAGGAAATATCCTGACCTGTAAAACCTGGACTGAATTTTTGCATTTGGGGACAGAGATGAGAGATAGTACTGCAGTTCTAGTCTATACAGAATGAATTATGCATTACTCTCCCTGTACTTTATCGAATTGTATTAGATTTACATAGCCTTCCAAAAGCTGTTTTATTAGATGCTCTCAAAAATGCATTCTGTACAGAAAAAGATGCAGATCAGAATATGCAAGAGCCTTACAGATGATTTTCATTGTAGTTCTGGTTAGATATTTTTCTGACACTAACAAGTTTTGAATTGAAATCACAAAGACAATTTTATGGAGCTTTTTGTGTGTTTGTTATAATGGCAATGACACTGACCGTTCATTTAACCATCAACACGTTCCATATAGCCTCAAATCTCAACTTCTTAAACGGGACGATGCAAATACATGTGCGGCAGAAGTTACTCACCTTGTCTCACTACCACCGGCCTCTCTACAGCGGTAGATGAATAGGCATATTTAGCTGGACAGTGCTCGTCCTGTGGTTTAACCCCTTAATGACTAGCCTATTTTGGACCTTAATGACCAAGCTATTTTTTACGTTTTTCAATCGTCGCATTCCAAGAGCTATAACCTTTTTATTTTTGCGTCGAAATAGCTGTATAAGGTGCTTCAATTAGCGGTGCTTCAATTAGCGGTGACCATTCGGTTTCACCGGTTTTGGATCCTGGCAGCAGAATTAGTGGATTTACCTATTGCCTTTACCAACCTCCACTTGGTGAGCATACTAACTACGTTCTCCATTCCCTTTTAGTCCGACTGACCTGCACTATGTGGCGCCGTGCTTTTTTCTTCTTTATTTATTAAATAGTCCTGGAAATCAAAGCCACCTTTCGGTTTACATGCATTGAGTTAGAGGACTATTTGCTAAGTGTCTGAATAATCCTCATTGAATTTTATAGATTACAAACTTGTTGCCAATTACCAAGTGTGTCATTGGTAGATAAACGTATCAAAGCTGCAGAAACTGATAACCTTCAAGCTCTTGGAGAGTCCCAGAGTCTAATCTCTACAGAGTACAACAACATGCATTTGCACTTGATATTGAGAGTACAGGTAAAATCAATATTTTTGACAAGCTCTATACAAAACACTAGGGAAACCGGGCAAAAATGGAATGTAACATGTTAATCCTGGATAAAGTTTTGGCAATCTAAGTAGATGAATTGCTGTGCTGCTGCACTACATGTCTTGATGTTAGAGATGCCTTTTGACCTTGAAGCCCAGAATTGCCTGGAGGTTAAGCAGAATACTCTTTAATAAGTTTAGAACTTACGCAGCATTATATAATTCTACAGGAAGTCTCTTTCCAAATACAATTTTCTCACAAAGCAATTATACTGTAGCAAATATTCCTTCATGAAAAATATAAAACATTATATATTGCGCCCATATTATAGTATGTAGCCATTTCATAGTTCAAACATAAAAAAAAAAAATTCAACCAATGTTTTTTTTAATGGTGTTAACGCTTTATACATTAATATTTAGGGTTGTGGAGGCAAATAGGCAAAACGTGTGTATGTGAGGCTCCTTTTTTGGAAGAAGAAATATGTAGAACGCTGCCATAGTACTTCCAAAATAATAGTGTCATACTGTGCCTACATAATATACATAGTTACATAGGTTGAAAAAAGACACCGGTCCATCAGGTTCAACCTTTCTCAACAAATTACCCGTCATTCATTGCTTGATTAACTATAACCCTCAATGCCATTCGTCAATAAATAAGCATCTAGCCTTTTTTTAAATGCTGACATAGTATCTGCCATCACTACCTCTTGGGGAAGGGCATTCCATTGCTTCACCACTCTAACTGTAAAGAACCCTTTTCTATATTGATGTCTGAAACGTATTTCTTCCACACGCAATAGGTGTCTCCTTGTCCTTTGTAGAGTCCTTGGAAGGAACAGATCATGTGCTATTTCTCTGTATAGACACACATATATTTATACATATTAATAAGATCCACCTGCCATCCCATTAAATAATCTCATTGCCCACCTTTGAACCCTCTCCAGTTCTCCTATGTCCTTTTTACAATGTGGAGCCCAAAACTAAATTCCATATTCTAGATGTGACCTTACAAGAGAATTATAAAGGGGTAATATTACATTTGAATGCCGGGTTTTTATCTCTCTTTTTATGAACCCTAAAATACTATTTTATCACTTTAGCAGCTGCTGCCGGACATTGAGTGCCGCTGCTTAGCTTATTTGTTACCAGAATACCCAGGTCCTTCTCCTGTTCCATTATCCCCAGTTTTATTCCATTTATGGTATATTAATTAATACTATTATTGCGCCCTAAGTGCATTACTTTACATTTATCAAAATTAAATTTCATCTGCCATGTTTTTTCCTATGCTGCCAATTTATCTAGGTCTTTCTGTAATATTTTAAAGTCAAACTGAGTTTTAAGTATCCTACAAAGTTTTGTATCGTCAGCAAAAACTGACACCTTGCTATCAATTCTATCCACAAGGTCATGAATAAAGAGATTAAAAACAATTGGGCCTAACACCGATCCTTGTGGTACCCCACTGCTGACTTCAACCCATTTTGAGTAAGTTTCATTTATAATGACTCTGTTTTCTGTCCCTTAACCAATTCTTTACCCACTTGCATACACGTTCCCCCAGTCCTTGTGTCTGTTGCTTCAGAACAAGACTGTTGTGTGGTACAGCATCAAATGCTTTTCCAAATAAATCACATCAGCCGCATGACCAACATCCAGATTTGCACTTAACTCTTCATGGAAACCGAGCATGTTGGTTGGGCACTACCTGTTTTTTATGAATCCATGCTGGTTATCAGTTATTAGACTTTTCTCTGCTGTATACTTTTGTAATTCATCTTTTAGAATACCCTCAAATACTTTACATACCACAGATGTCAAACTTACTGGATGGTAGTTACTCGGTTCCAGCTTTTTACCCTTCTTAAAAATTGGTACAACATCAGCCGTCCCCCAATCCTGTGGCACTGATCCTTACAAGAGAGACTAAGAAGATGAGATACAATGGTCTGTCCAATACGGAGCTTAATTCCCTTAATATCCACGGATGAATGCCGTCTGGGCCAGGAGATTTATCATTATTTAATTTGCCCAGACGTAGCTGTACTTCCTGCTGTGTTAAGCAGGTACTATTGGGTGGGGAACCTTTATCGCTGTCCCCCTGAATATCTGGTACTGGCAGCTCATCTGTGAACACAGGAAAAGTACGTGTTTAATATCTCAGCCCTCCATTTGTTCTCTGCAATTGTATTCCCATGCTCATCTTTAAGAGGGCCAATATTATCAGATTTGTTCTTTTTGGCATTAATATATTTATTTTAATGTTATTAGCGACTTGTTTTTCTGTAGATAACTTTGCTAACTTGATTTCATTTTTACATTTTCTATTGAGATCTTTGTTAGTCTGGAATGCTTTTGCTGAGCCCTCAGCCTTCAATGTTTTGAATGCTTTTTGTTTTTATCTTATTATATTCAGTAATTCCCTATTCATCCATATTGGTCTCCTTTTATTCCTAGACATTTTGTTACCAGTGGGTAGAGATGAGCGAACTTTTCAAAAGTTCGGTTCGGCTAGTTCGCCGAATTTCACAAAAAAGTTCGATTCGGACCGAACTAGTTCGGACCGAACCTGTCACTTACGTGTGCCGAGCATGCTACTGTCTAGGGTGCTGATAGAGTTAATGGGCTGCACTAACTCTTTCAGCAACCTTCACAGTACATGCTCGGCGCGCGGAAAATACAATTTAAATGTAATAAAAAAATAAAAATTATACGTTCGTACTTACTTTCCTCCTGTCCGGCCTCCAGCGATGACGTTTCATCCCTTTCGCCGCTGCAGCCAATCACAGGCTGTAGTGGCGGTCACGCACGTCAGGATGACGCTTCATCCCACGTGACCGCCTCTGCAGCCAATCACAGGCTGCAGCGGCGACATGGATGAAACGTCATCGCTGGAGGCCGGACAGGAGGAAAGTAAGTATGAACGTATTATTAGTTTTTTTGGCATGTATGTATGTTTGCATGTATGTATGTATGTTGTCATGTATGTATGTATATATGTGCATGTATGTTTGCATGTATGTATATATGTGCATGTGTGTATGTATATTTGCATGTATATATTTGCATGTATGTATGTATGTATGTTTGCATGTATGTATGTTTGCATGAATGTATGTTTGTATGTATGTATGTTTGCATGAATGTATGTTTGCATGTATGTATCTTGTCATGTATGTATGTTGTCATGTATGTATGTATGTATGTATGTATGTATGTATGTATGTTGTCATGTATGTATGTATATATGTGCATGTATGTTTGTATGTATATTTGCATGTATATATTTGCATGTATGTATGTTTGCATGTGTGTATGTTTGCATGTATGTATGTATGTTGGCATGTATGTATATATGTGCATGTATATTTGCATGTATGTATGTATGTTTGCATGAATGTATGTATGTTTGCATGTATGTATGTTGTCATGTATGTTGTCATGTATGTGCATGTTTGTATGTATATTTGCATGTATATATTTGCATGTATGTATGTATGTTTGCATTTATGTATGTTTGCATGAATGTATATTTGCATGTATGTATGTATGTTGTCATGTATGTATGTTGTCATGTATGTTGGCATGTATGTATACATGTTTGTATGTATATTTGCATGTATATATTTGTATGTATGTATGTTGTCATGTATGTTTGCATGTTTTTATTTTTGCATGTATGTTTGCATGTATGTTTATATATATGTGCATGTATGTAATTATGTTTGCATGTATTTATGTTTGCATGTATATTTGTGCATGCTTGTATATATGTATGTATGTATCTTTGCATGTTTGTATGTATGGTTTCATGTGTGTGTATGCATGTATGTATGATAGTTTGCATGTATGTATGTGTGTATGTTTGTATATATGTATGTATGTATGTATGTTTGCATGTATGTTTGTTTGTATATATGTCTGTATGGCCATGTATGATACTGTCTGCTGGCGCCCTGTATCTAAGTCAACTTCGTGGCAGGCTTCTATACATGGTATAACAGTCAGTATCACACATTAAACTGAATCTAAGCCTACGATATGTTTTATTTCTTTTTTTTTTTTCGAGGACTACTTCGATGACGGTTTTTTTTTTCTACAATAAAATGGTTAATGAGGGTTGTATTGGGGGTGCTTTATTTCAATAAAATATTTTATCTATATCTTTGTCTTTTTCTTTTCAAATTTTATTACTACCACTTTAGTAATGGCCGCTGTCTGAGTGACAACATCCATTACTAAGGCGAGGCTTAGTGTTAGCCGGTGCAGAGGCTAACACTAACCACCATTATTACCCCGGTACCCACCACCACCAGGGGTGCCGGGAAGAGCCAGGTACGATCCAGTACCCGACCATCTGTTGTGATGGTCGGGCTCTGGGGCGGCCGCAGGCTGGTATTATGAGGCTGGGAAGGGCCAAAAACAGTGGACCTTCCCACCCTTGTAATGCTAGGCTGCTGCTGCTGCTGCTGTGTTGTATCTGGCTGGTTATAAAAGTGGGGGGGACCCCACGTCATTTTTTTTTAATTATTTTTTTTTTTTTTTTTTTTTTTTAAAAAGACATGGGGTTCCACCCAATTTATCATAACCAGCCACATACAACACAGTGTTATTAGCCTGGGAATGGACAAAACCAGTGGCCCTTCCCACCCATGTAATGCCAGACTGCTGCGGCCTTGTATATGGCTGGTTATTAAAAATGTGGGGGACCCAACGTCTATTGTTAAATTTGTTAAATTCAAAAAAAAAAACGACGTGGGGTCCCCCCCATTTTTATAACCAGCCCGATACAACACAGCAGTAGCAGCCTAGCATTACAAGGGTGGGAAGGTCCACTGTTTTTGGCCCTTCCCAGCCTCATAATACCAGCCTACGGCCGCCCCAGTACCCGACCATCACAACAGATGGTCGGGTACTGGATCGTACCAAGCTCTTCCCGGCACCCCTGGTGGTGGTGGGTACCGGGGTAATAATGGGTGGTTAGTGCTAGCCTCTGCACCGGCTAACACTAAGTACCGCCTTAATAATGGACGCTGTCAATCAGCCAACTGCCATTATCTAGGCACTAATAAAGTTTAAAAAAAAACACAAAGACAATTCTTTTTTATTGAAATAAGAAATCCCAACAAAACCCTCGTTAACCATTATATTAAAATTTGAAAAAACGTAGATCTACGCAGTAGTCCAACGAATCGAAGATGTAGTCCAATCGGTACATCAAAATCTGCAACAACATAAAAAAACAGTTATCAATGTGAACAATAACAATACTTCTACTCACCTACACACATATATACACGCACACACACACAAACAACCATACACAAACACACATATAAACAAACACCCATATATACACAAACACACACACATAAACACACACCCATATACACAAACACACACATATACAAAAACACACACACACACAAACATCTACACACAAACATATATACAAATACACCCATATATATATATACACAAACACACCCATATATATACAAACACACACCCATATACACACATATACACAAACACACACATATACAAAAACACACACACAAACATCTACACACAAACATATACACATACACCCATATATACACACACATATATACACAAACACATATACACAAACGCACCCATATATACACAAACACATAAACACACATATACACAAACATACATATAAAAACAAAAACAGACAAAGACACATACCCAAACACACACACTGTTTCTTTTAAATGCTGCTAGGGAACCCGCTCGATCCACTATATAAGGCTGCGCTATAGTGCAGCATTTAAAAGAAACAGGATCCTGACATGTCCATAGAGTTTAAGGCAGCACAGAGTATTTCAGGAGATGAGCGTGCAGATTCAGTGCTGCTGTGAACTCTGCTCTTACCATTACGTAGCTCTCAGTCTGTTACCTCTCCTCCACTCCTGTCCTCAAGAACACCTTTACATGATTGGCAAGTCACCACGTAATGGTAAGAGCAGAGTTCACAGCAGCACAGAGTATTTCAGGAGATGAGCGTGCGGATCTTGTGCGGGGTGGTGACTTGCCAATCATGTGAAGGTGTTATTGAGGACAGGAGTTGAGGAGAGGTAACAGACTGAGCTACGTAATGTTAAGAGCAAAGTTCACAACAGCACAGAATCTGCACGCTCCTCTCCTGAAATATTCTGTGCTGCTGTGAACTCTGCTCTTACCATTACGTAGCTCTCAGTCTGTTACCTCTCCTCCACTCCTGTCCTCAAGAACACCTTCACATGATTGGCAAGTCACCACTGCGCACAAGATCCGCACGCTCATCTCCTGAAATACTCTGTGCTGCTGTGAACTCTGCTCTTACCGTTACGTGGTGACTTGCCAATCATGAAGGTGTTATTGAGGACAGTAGTGGAGGAGAGGTAACAGACTGAGAGCTACGTAATAGTAAGAGCAGAGTTCACAGCAGCACTGAATCTGCACGCTCATCTCCTCAAATACTCTGTGCTGTCTTAAACTCTGTGGACAGGTCAGGATCCTGTTTCTTTTAAATGCTGCACTGTAGCGCAGCCTTATATAGTGGATCGAGCGGGTTCCCTAGCAGCATTTAAAAGAAACAGGATCCTGACCTGTCCACAGAGTTTAAGGCAGCACAGAGTATTTCAGGAGAGGAGCACGGCCGGCCACAGGCAGCCGGTCGTTTTTCCAAGCCGTGCTCCCATTATGCACACGACCGTAAAAACACCCGTTATTGCGGGTCGTAATTACGACCCGCAATAACGGGCTCATAGACTTCTGTTACCCACGGGTACCTTCCCGTTTTCTCACGGGAAGGTGCCCGTGCCGTTAAAAAAATAGAACATGTTCTATTTTTCTATTTTACGGGCCGTGCTGCTATAAAATTTAGGGTATGTTCACACGACAGCGTCCGTAACGGCTGAAATTACGGGGATGTTTCCACCTGAAAACATCCCCGTAATTTCAGCCGTAACGGCATGTGCAGGCGCTTGAACGCCGCGTCCATTACGGACGTAATTGGCGCTGCTATTCATTGGAGTCAATGAATAACGGCTCCAATTACGGCCAAAGAAGTGACAGGTCACTTCTTTGACGCGGGCGTCTATTTACGCGCCGTCATTTGACAGCGGCGCGTAAATATACGCCTCGTGTGAACAGACAAACGTCTGCCCATTGCTTTCAATGGGCAGATGTTTGTCAGCGCTATCGAGGCGCTATTTTCGGGCGTAATTCGGGGCAAAAAAATCCCGAATTACATCCGTAATTAGTGCGTGTGAACACAGGGTATGTTCACACGCACTAATTACGGACGTAATTCGGGCGTTTTTGCCCCGAATTACGTCCAAAAATAGCGCCTCGATAGCGCTGACAAACATCTGCCCATTGAAAGCAATGGGCAGACGTTTGTCTGTTCACACGAGGCGTAATTTACGCGCCGCTGTCAAATGACGGCGCGTAAATAGACGCCCGCGTCAAAGAAGTGACCTGTCACTTCTTTGGCCGTAATTGGAGCCGTTATTCATTGACTCCAATGAATAGCAGCGCCAATTACGTCCGTAATGGACGCGGCGTTCAAGCGCCTGCATATGCCTTAACGGCTGAAATTACGGGGATGTTTTCAGGCGGAAACATCCCCGTAATTTCAGCCGTAACGGACGCTGTCGTGTGAACATACCCTTACAATGACAGCACAGCTCGTAAAAGCGGCCGGCTGCCCGTGGCCGGCCGTGCTCGTAATTACGAGTCGTAATTACGAGCACGACCCGTAAAATAAAAAAATAGAACATGTTCTATCTTTTTAACGGCACGGGCACCTTCCCGTGAGAAAACGGGAAGGTACCCGTGGCTAACAGAAGTCTATGGGCCCGCTATTTCGGGTCGTAATTACGACCCTTAATAACGGGTGTTTTTACGGTCGTGTGCATGAGGCCCCGTAATGACGGGTGGCTACATGTGTGCACCCGTCATTACGGCAGCGTTGCTAGGCGACGTCAGTAAATAGTCACTCTTCAGGGTGCTGAAAGAGTTAACTGATCGGCGGTAACTGTTTCAGCACCCTGGACAGTGACTACCGATCACAATATAGAGTACCTGTATAAAAAAAAAAGACGTTCATACTTACCGGGAACTCCCTGCTTCCTCCAGTCCGGTCTCCTGGCCGTTGCCTTGGTGACGCATCCCTCGCGACATCCGGCCCGACATTCCTTGATGACGATGCAGCCCATGTGAGCGCTGCAGCCAATCACGGGCTGCAGAGGCCTCTGCAGCCAATCACGGGCTGCAGAGGCCTCTGCAGCCAATCACGGGCTGCAGAGGCCTCTGCAGCCAATCACAGGCTGCCGCGTCAGAAAAGAATGTCGGACTGGAGGAAGAAGAGGGACTCGTCCGCAAGACAACGACCAGGTACGTATGAAATGCTTTTTATTTTATTTTTAATCAGCAGCCTCTTTTCTCTATCAGTGATTAATAGAGATAAGTGGCTGCCGATTTGTATAATATTTTTGACCGGGTTCGGTCAAAACGGGTTCGGCCGAACCCGGTGAAGTTCGGATTCGCTGCGAACCGAACTTTTCCGGAAGTTCGGACCGAAACCGGGTTCGGTTGTCCCGGTTCGCTCATCTCTACCAGTGGGTATAAACTTATTACATGATTCATGTAATAGATCTTTAACCCCTTAAGGACGCAGCCTAGTTTGGGCCTTAAGGCTCAGAGCCCATTTTTCAAATCTGACATATTTCACTTTATGTGGTAATAACGTCGGAATGCTTAAACCTATCCAAGCGATTCTGAGATTGTTTTCTCGTGACACTTTGGGCTTCATGTTCGTGGTAAAATTTGGTCGATATATTCAGTCTTTATTTGTGAAAAATTGCAAAATTTAGAGAAAATTTACAAAAAATAGCATTTTTCAGAATTTAAATGCATCTGCTTGAAAAACAGACGGTTATACCACCCAAAATAGTTACTAGTTCACATTTCCCATATGTCTACTTTAGATTGGCATCGTTTTTTGAACATTATTTTATTTTTCTTGGACGTTACAAGGTTTAGAACATAAACAGCAATTTCTCATATTCTTAAGAAAATTTCAAAAGCCTTTTTTTGAAGGTGCCAGTTCAGTTCTGAAGTGGATTTGAGGGGCCTATGTATTAGAAACCCCCATAAAACACCCCATTTTAAAAACTAGACCCCTCAAAGTATTCAAAACAGCATATAGAAAGTTTTTTAACCCTTCAGGCATTTCACAGGAATTAAAGCAAAGTGGAAATGAAATTTGCAAATTTCATTTTTTCTGCTGAATTTCAATTTTATTCAATTTTTTTTTAGTAACAGAGAAGGTTTTACCAGAGAAACACTACTAAATATGTATTGTCCAGATTCTGCAGTTTTTAGAAATGTCCCACATGTGGCCCTACTGCGCTCGTGGACTAAAACACAAGCCCTAGAAGCAAAGAAGCACCTAGTGCATTTTGACGCCTCTTTTTTATTAGAATATATTTTAGGCAGCATGCCAGGTTTGAAGAGGCGTTGAGGTATCAAAACAATGGAAACCCACCAGAAGTGACCCCATTTTGGAAATTACACCCCTCAAGGAATTCATTTATGGTTTTTGTTATCATTTTGACCGCACAGTTTTTTCACAGCACCTATTTGAATTGGGCTGTGAAATGAAAAAAATGATATTTTTTCCAATAAAATGTCATTTTTGATCAAATTTTCTTATTTTCACAGGGAACAACATACCCCATTTTGTTGCCCAATTTGTCCTTAGTGCGGCAATACCCCATTTGTGGTGATAAACTGCCGTTTGGGCCCATGGGAGGGCTCAGAAGGAAAGGAGCGCTATGTGTTTGTTGGAGTCCAGATTTTGCTGGATTGGTTTTCGGGTGCCATGTCGCATTTGCAGAGCCCCAGAGGTATCAAAGCAATGGAAACCCACCCGAAGTGACCCCATTTTGGAAACTACACCCCTCAAGGAATTCATTTATGGTTTTTGTTATCATTTTGACCGCACAGGTTTTTCACAGCACCTATTTGAATTGGGCTGTGAAATGAAACAAATGATATTTTTTCCAATAAGATGTCATTTTTGATCAAAATTTCTTATTTTCACAGGGAACAACATACCCCATTTTGTTGCCCAATTTGTCCTTAGTGCGGCAATACCCCATTTGTGGTGATAAACTGCCGTTTGGGCCCATGGGAGGGCTCAGACGGAAAGGAGCGCTATGTGTTTGTTGGAGTCCAGATTTTGCTGGATTGGTTTTCGGGTGCCATGTTGCATTTGCAGAGCCCCAGAGGTATCAAAGCAATGGAAACCCACCCGAAGTGACCCCATTTTGGAAACTACACCCCTCAAGGAATTCATTTATGGTTTTTGTTATCATTTTGACCGCACAGGTTTTTCACAGCACCTATTTGAATTGGGCTGTGAAATGAAACAAATGATATTTTTTCCAATAAGATGTCATTTTTGATCAAAATTTCTTATTTTCACAGGGAACAACATACCCCATTTTGTTGCCCAATTTGTCCTTAGTGCGGCAATACCCCATTTGTGGTGATAAACTGCCGTTTGGGCCCATGGGAGGGCTCAGACGGAAAGGAGCGCTATGTGTTTGTTGGAGTCCAGATTTTGCTGGATTGGTTTTCGGGTGCCATGTTGCATTTGCAGAGCCCCAGAGGTATCAAAGCAATGGAAACCCACCAGAAGTGACCCCATTTTGGAAACTACACCCCTCAAGGAATTCATTTATGGTTTTTGTTATCATTTTGACCGCACAGTTTTTTCACAGCACCTATTTGAATTGGGCTGTGAAATGAAAAAAATGATATTTTTTCCAATAAGATGTCATTTTTGATCAAAATTTCTTTTTTTCACAAGGAACAACATACCCCATTTTGTTGCCCAATTTGTCCTTAGTGCGGCAATACCCCATTTGTGGTGATAAACTGCCCTTTGGGCCCATGGGAGGGCTCAGAAGGAAAGGACCACCATTTGGCCTACTGGAGCTTTTCTGGTGCTAAGTCATGTATGCAGAAGCCCCTGAGGTACCAGTACAGTTGAAACCCCCGAGAAGTGACCCCATTTTAAAAACTACACCCCTTAAGACATTCATCTAGAGGTGTAGTGAGCATTTTGACCCCACAGGTACTGTGTAAAAGATAATGCGCAGCAGATGGTGCAGTGTGAGATTTGCAATTTTATATATATATATATATATGTATATGCCATTTCAGTGTCCAATATAGTGTGCCCAGCATGCGCCACCGGAGATATACACCCCTTAAATTGTAATGTGGGTTCTCCTGGGTACGACAATACCCTACATGTGGCTGTTATCAGCTGCCTGGGCATACGGCAGGGCTCAGGAGGGAAAGATGAGGGGGGTAAGCTGTGCGGAGTGCATCAGGGTAAATTAAAAATCAAGGGATGTATGATACATTTTAAAACAATCTTTTATACAGAGCCCTGGTTTTTCGGGACACGTGTCACATTGGTATATTGTGTTCTTCCTTATCCCCCTCTTATAGCAGACTCTGCACCTCTTTTGACTCTTTCCCTTTCCACCGGTTTGGGGACCTTCTCCTGGAAAGTGTTGCCCTGGTACGATGCGTGTGGCCTCGCTTCCAGAAGTACTGGGTGCCCCCCCTTCCTGGTCCCTAAAGATTAGATCTTGAAATTCCAGGAAAGTTCCCCTCTGGCCTGCACATCGACGTAGCACGTACGCATTGTACAATGCCATCTGTATGATGTGCCCGGCCAGCTTCTTATACCACACCGCATGGCGCTGCAGGGCTTCAGGACTTGATTTGACAAGTCCATCCCTCCCATGTACCTATTGTAGTCCAGGATGCAGTCTGGTTTGGGGGTGGCCTTTCCTTCATATATCCTAAACCTGTAGGTATACCCTGATGCACTCTCGCACAGCTTATACATCTTCACGCCATACCTTGCCCTCTTACCTGGCAGGTACTGGCGGAATTGAACCCTCCCTTTAAAATGTACCAGGGACTCATCAATAGAAAAACACTTCTCGGGGGTGAATGCTTGGGAAAACCGGGCATTGGAACGGTCTAATAGGGGTCTCCGTTTATACAAACGGTCAAAACTGGGGTCATCTCGGAGTGGGCACGGCTCATTATCAGTATAATGTAAGAAGCGAAGTATTGCCTCATTTATTTATTTTTTTAGGTTCCAGTTCATTTCTGAAGTTGCTTTGAGGGGCCCATATATTAGAAACCCCTATCAAACACCCCATTTTAGAAACTAGACCCCTCAAAGTATTCACAACAGCATTTAGAAAGTTTATGAACCCTTTAGGTGTTTCACAGAAATTTAGAGCAAAGTAGAGGTGAAATTTACTCTTTTTATACCATTTTTTTTATAACACAAAAGGATTTATCAGAGAAACGCAACGCAATACTTATTGCCCAGATTCTGCAGTTTAGAGAAATATCCCACATGTGGCCCTCGGGCGGTAATGGACTGAAGCACCGGCCTCCGAAGCAAAGGAGCACCTAGCGGATTTTGAGCCCTCTTTTTTATTAGGCACCATGTCCGGTTTGAAGAGGTCTTGTGGTGCCAAAACATTGGAAACCCCCCAAAAGTGACCCCAATTTGGAAACTAGACCCCTTGAGGAATCCATTGTAGTTTTCTTGGGGTGCATGCGGCTTTTTGATCAGTTTTTATTCCATTTTTAGGTGGCGTGGTGACTAATAAACAGCAATTCTACTATTGTTTTTGTATACTTTTTTTTTTACAGCGTTCACCGTGCGCTATAAATTACATATTCACTTTATTCTGCGGGGCGATACGATCACGGCGATACCAGATGTTTATAGTTTTTTTTTTATGTCTTATGGCGTTTGCACAATAAAATACGTTTTGTAAACAATCATTCACTTTTTGTGTTACCTTATTCTAAGAGCCAGAACGTTTTTATTTTTCAATCAATAAAGGCGTGCGAGGACTTTTTTTTTGCGTAACGAACTGTATTTTCCATCAGTACCATTTTTAGGTACATGCGACTTTTTGATCTCTTTTTATTCCATTTTTTGGGAGGTGAAGTGACCAAACAATTGTGATTGTGGTACGGTTTATTAATATTTTTTTTTACGGCGTTCACCGTGCGGGATAAATAACAAAATAATTTTGTAGCTCAGGCCGTTACGGACGCGGCGATACCAATTATGTATAGTTTATTTGTTTGTTTATATATTTTTATTAATAATAAAGGACTGATAAGGGAAAAAGTGGGACTTTTACTTTTATTACTTTTAAAACTTTTATTTTCTTATTTTTACACATCTTTTTTTAACTTTTTTTTTACTTTATTACTTTGTCCCACTAGGGGACATGAGGGCAGGAGGCCCTGATCGCTATTCTAATACACTGCACTACATGCGTAGTGCAGTGTATTAGAACTGTCAGCTACTCACTGACAGCAAGCATAGTGGGTCCTGACGTTGTCAGGACCCACTAGGCTTCCGTCTATGGCATAGCCGGACGCCATTGTTTGGTGTCCGGTTGCCATAGTCACCATCGCCGGCCGCTATCGCGTAGCAGGCCGGCGATGGCAGCTTAACCCCTAAAAAGCCGCGATCTCTATAGAACGCGGCTTTTAAGGGGTTAATCAGCGGGGACACAGCGATCGGTCCCCGCTGTAGGAGCTGTGACAGCTGCTGAACAAGACAGCAGCGTCACAGCTCCTGTATGTGTCGGGAGGACGGCCGAAACGGCCGTTACTCCCGAGACGTACTATTACGGCATGGAGCGCGAACGATACAGCTGCCATGACGTAATAGTACGTCAAGGAGCGGGAAGGGGTTAAAAGCTCCTCATTTATCTTCAGTATCCCTATTTAGCATTACATGATCCCAGTCAACAAGACTAAGCGTTTCCTTCGTTCGATTGAATTTTGCTTTTCAAAAATTCCAGGTTTTTGTTGCTCCCCTTCGTATTGTTTTATTAAACATTATATTAAAGGGGTTTTCCAGAACCAATAAATCCTCTTCTGCCTAACTAAACATGTACAACCAAATATTTTTTCAATGTACTTGCGTTTCATCAGATGTTTGTAGGTGCATATTTCTTCTTTGGTCACGTGACGCCTCGCTAACCCAAAATCCGAACTTCCTGCTCAGCCACGTACATGCTGTAACTTCCAGTTTGCATCTATCAGAATGTACGGTTATGTCATAAATGACGTGACTGTACTCACTGCTAAGGGGTGTTATAATCTACTCTTACTCCGCCTTCCAATTCTGAGATAGATGAAGGAGGGGTTTTGGGAGAATCGCTTAGAATCATGGGATTTGTAGTGTTTATTCAGAACAGGAAACGGACGTTCATAACAAACTGGATAATACATGAGGGAGCATATAATCAAGGAAATGTGCCATAAAAACAGGTGGGCAACATGGTCTGAACATAACAGGTCCCAATGAAATCTATGGGCATTCAAGTTACCGTTACTGTTACCGGTACTGTTTTCAATAAGGACTCATGCAGTCCTCTAGTATAGGAGCTGCTCAAGACAAAGCTCTTAGGCTCTGTTCATCAGTTCACATGTTCATATGTTTTGCTCACATGTTCGGAGTCTCTGTTGCAGAGTCTGTCAAATTCTGCACGATTCTTCCTGTCAAAATGATTGACACCACGACGGACCTCACGATAGAACCGACACTGCATTGTGGTTTCCATTATGAATGGAAACCACCACTATAGGTATTAACAGAGCCTTAGCTCTAGCTAATTGAAGGGGTTGCATTTGATTCTAAATGTTTCAAGTATTTTAAAGAATACATTTTCTTATTTTTGTATATTCTCCAATATTCCTGAAAAGCAAACAAACAAACAAACAAATAAATAAGCAAAAAAACAAACCTAAATACATTGAAATATGAGCTAGCACTACTGGAAGGTGTTATCTGCATCAGAATACAATTTTAATGAGGTGGCAGGGTGATATAATCAATGTTCTCAAAATGTATAATTAAATAAATAAAGCATTGGAAAATAGGTCAAAACACTAATAAAGCAGGAGACAGATTACTTCGTTTAATGCCCAATTAATCCAGGCACATTGCAGTGAGAAAGTGAAGTGTCCCATAAGGTGCGTAAATTATAGGTAACCAGGAACAGTAGTATAAAGGTCAGCATCTCAGGGAGTCTTCATTTTTCAGCTTTGTCTCTATAATACAGAGGGGCATTGTGTATGTACTAGTAGTTCGTAGGTTCTTTTAATTGTTTTGTTGCTTTTCTATGTTAACTAAGGCTTCTTTCACACTACAGTTAGTATACGTTTACATCTCTTCCATCAGAGGAAGAGAGGATCGAATGATTAAACGGAAAGCAACGGATCTGTTAGAATTAACATTGACTTCAATGGTAATTATTTTGTTTCAGTTGCTTTCCGTTTGTCTCCGTTAGCTAGGTTTCCATTTTTTTTTTTAGCAGAAACAAAAGTTCTGTAGACTGCAATTTTACTTCCATTAAAAAAACCGAAACAGAACGGAGACAAACGGAAAGCAACTGAAACAAAATAACTACCATTGAAATCAATGGTAAATCTAAAGGAACCGTTGCTTTCCTTTTAATCTTTCGATCCTCTCTTCCTCTGACGGAAGAGAGGTAAACGTATATTAACAGTAGTGTGAACTTAGCCTAATACAGCAGCTCATTTTCCTTAAGGGTTTGTTAATTGTTGTTACTTTCTCTGACTTCTTTTTCATTTTCCTTTCTAGTTACATATATTCGAAAAGTACGAAAATAAATATTCCAAGTTTAAGCTATACTTGGTGCAGCATTTATTTATAAATTATTATTTTTTGTTCTCATTTAATAATCCTCATTTGGTGCCAAGTCTATATAAAATGCTTTTTGGAGTCCAGTCTATGCACTTAACCATAACTGCCCCCCATTATATTTGTAGAGTTATATATGATACCAGATAATACAAAACACAAGAAAATGGCGACAGCACTCTGCGAACACTAATGCCACCTAAGCCACTAAATATAAATAAATATGCATTACTGCTAAATCTACTTACAATAGGGAGGTCCTTAGCGCGCATTTTGTTCAAATTGTGTGAGCCCACCTGCCACAACAAGGCGACCTCTATGAGGTGGGAATCTACGCTGCACATACACCTAGAACTGGGAGTAAGCCTACATATATTTGCAGTCACAGGCATTCTTGCACCTGTATACATGTGTTGTTTCATTTTGTTGGAATGTGCTGTTCAAATTTTTGTATTTATGTGAACCAGATCATACAAACCCACAAAGAGTTTCAAATGAATGTGAAAAGCTTTATGTGAGTGAAACAACAGTCTGAGGCCCCGTGCACATGAACGTAAAAACGCCCGTAATTACAGCCCGTAATTATGGGCCCATAGACTTCTATTGGCCACGGGTACCTTCCCGTTTGCTTACGGGAAGGTGCCCGGGCCGTTGAAAAATATGGAATATGTACTATTTCAGGCCGTAATTACAGCACGGGCAGGCCAATAGAAGTCTATGGGGCTCCTGTAATTACGGGTAGCTACGTGTGTGCACCCGTAATTACGGGAGCGTTGCTAGGCGACGTCAGCGGATAGTCACTGTCCAGGGTGCTGAAAGAGTTAACTGATCGGCAGTAACTCTTTCAGCACCCGGGACAGTAACTACCGCTGGAGTTAATAGTATTAAAAGTTAACTTACCCAGAACTCGCTGCTTCTTCCTCCAGTCCGGCCTCCAGGGATGACGTTTCATCCCATGTGACTGCTGCAGCCAATCACAGGCTGCAGTGGTCACAAGGACTGCCGCGTTATCCAGGGAGGTCGGACTGGATGTCAAAACAGGGATGCATCACCAAGATAACGGCCGGGGTACGTATGAACTTCTTTTACTTTCAATCGCTGCGGAAAGTCTGACCGAAAGGGCTGCCCCTCTCTATCCAGCAGTGATAGAGAAAGGGGGCTGCCGATTAGTGCAGAGAAAACGGGTCCATAAATACGGGTGGAATACTAGTGTCAACGGACCCGTATTTACTGGCACGGGTCCGTAAATACTGGTGGAATACAAGTTGAATACGTGTAACAAAGGACCCGTATTTACGCCATTATTTACGGGAGGAAAAAAATAAGTTTGTGTGCACTGGCTGTGTTTTATGGGCAGCGGTCAGGTTCCTTAAATCCCGCGCCATAGACTTTTTACGGCTCAGGTTTTAACTTGCTGCCCGAGCGATCGGGAAGCTGAATGTCGGGTCTCCGGCTGTCAGTGACTGCCGGGGACCCTGAGGGGGGGATAGAAGCAGCTTTCACTGCTGCTGTCTTTTCTGATAACTTGTACACAGCGCTCAAAGTACGCTGTGTATAGGAATAGAGGCAGCGGCCGCGCCGCTGTCTCTATTGATCCCGGTGTTCATGCGACTGGTTACATGATCGCCGGGTGCCAGCACAGTACTAGACCCAGCACAGCCCTATTAGTGACAATCGTCACTATGAGAGGGCTGATTTCCCCTGTAACTGGGGCTGTTGTGCAGCCCCAGTTACAATGGAGAAACATGGTGTAAAAGAAAGAAAAAATATATATAAAGTTCCCCAAAGGTCTTTTTTGACCTTTGAGGGACAGACCATAATAATATAAAAATAAAAGTAAAGTAAAGTGCAAAAAAAAATTAAGAATAAATACACATAAAATATCCACCCCCAAAAAAAAATGTTTCCCCCCGCCAATCATTGTTGTAACGCTAGCACTGACCCAATTACCCTAATATAGACATGTAATATATTAAAATTTACGGTAGACAATGATGATCACAAATAAAATGTCTATTTTAGGTTAAAACTATGTTATTACCAAAAAAAAAAATAGCTGAAAAGTAAAAAAGTTTATTTTTTTACTATTATTTTCAAACATTAAGCCTAAAAATTCTAAAATAGCCATAAGAATGTGTATAAAAACGATAAAAAAAGAAAGCTGCATTGTCTATGGAAAAAACAACGGTGTCTGGTCCTGAAGGCTTAAAATAGCCCAGACCTGAACTGGTTAAGTCTTATTTTATTGAGTTATTTGGGGAGATTATCGATTGTAGTTCCTGATGGTGAATCAAAAATTATTTGGGGTAACTGCAACAATTGGAATTCTGTGATCCCCCAAAGTCATTTGAAGCACAACATCAATCAACTTGTGTGCATAGAGAATTAAACCTTCTTTCTTCATCTTTTCTCCTACCACCCCGGACCTTTCCCATCTCTAGATCTCCTCAAATCCTATCCCAATGTTTTTACATACACCTTTAATGTAGGGGTGGGACAGGCTCTTTCGGTGTCCAAAGCAGGAGTTTCAAAGGAACCACCTTTCAATCTTGGTCCATGCATGGCAGGATTTTAGGTTAGGCAAAAAGAGCAGTTGCCCGTAGGTCCTTGTATAATATTGTTATTAGGCACTACATAGTACTGTTATAATTTCACTGTGTGACACTTCTATGTAGGAGCTATATGGCAGTATTATTTAGTCATTACTTGGCATGGTATAGTGGTATTATTTACGCACTTTATGACACTGATATTAGGGAAATCTATGGCAATATTACTTTTCTTCAACCTCCCTTCAAATATTATAATAAAAATGGATGGAGCCCATTACCCACGTTCTCCACAAACCTTAAACTGGCCCTGGATCCCTGATGTTCAGCATGATAGCTGATGGATTTACAATTTTTTTTTTTTTTTACTTGCCTACTGTTCTTCTCCCCTTCCCCACCGATTCTTAGCCTTCTTATTCATTATGCACACTCCCCATTTTTCTCCACCAAAATCTATACAGTTTTCAATGAAGGGCCAGATAGCCAGCCTACCACATATATGTATTAGGGTCCACCAACTCCTGTACATATTGAATTGTGGCCGAGTCCTTTCTCTAATGCTCCGTACTGTGTAAATCCTTTTATCTTATATTTATTATACAGGTGTCATGTGATCTGGTGCAGAGCCATATCTGATGACTTGTCTGTATCAAAACTATTACGTGCCAAATTTAATTTCCCAAATAAATAAAGATAAGCTGGGGTTCACCGAATTCTTGTGACCTAGCTTTTATTCATATTTTGGCAAAATAACACAACATTTGTACTTCAGCTGTTTGCTATTTTTTATAAGACACGTAATCTAAGATGATTTATTACTCAACAACAGTCTCAGGAAGATAAAAGATACCTAGAAAACCTAGATGAAAATTATTTGATAGAGTTTTAATATTGTTTCCCTTGGATTCCAAATGTTTGACAGCAGGAGATTCATGGAACTTTTCTGCCATTTTTGCAAGCAGACTTCATGCATATATTCAACAGAATCTCACCTAGTGAATAAATTCATAATCCTCTTTAAACTCTCCTATTTTTAAGGGACGGCAGAAAAACAGTTTCTCAATGTCACTTGCAGTACAATGATAACAATGGATACTCAACAGAGGAAGAAAATATATTTATTGGAAATTGTAAGAAGTACGGTACAATGAATAAATAATCGGAGTCCAGAGCAAACGGAGAAAATGCTCTTGAACCTTTGTAGCATAGCTCCACTTTCAGTGAAAATGTATTATAGTGCAGGAATGTGCACAATAATCGTTTTCTAAATAACTTTAATTAGGGATTTTGCATCTAGCAGCAGCATGGAGTGTGTAAAGTCTGTACAGCCGGCGGCAAATAGGTCTGCATTGGGAGACAGAGCGTCCTGCTCGTCTTCATGTCTCCAGTATGCAGAACGGCCATTAGTGATATAGGATATAGGATTAACGCTCTGTCTCCCACTAAAGAGTTAGGAGCATCCGGCAGCACAGACTTTACACAGTCCGTGCTGCTGCTAGAAGAATATCTTTTCTATATCATTCATGTCTCTGAGTGGTGAATGAAGGTTCAAAAATTGTGAACAGAATTTCCTGACTTGAATATAGTGCAAGAATGTGAGACTCATTCCCGGCAGGAGTTTGTGAAAGTGGTGTTCATCAGATACTGTATGGTTGCCTAAGGCTTCTTGGACAGAGTATATATTAAGAAGAGCTTCCCACATGTCTGGATACGCTGTTGTACCAGTTTTTAAAGGTCAGGGAGGAGTCCCATCGGTAAACAAGGTGGAGAGGGTATTAGGGTGGGGTGTAGGGAGTGCCCGACCTCACACATTCCCTTGGTCAGGGGATCAAAAGAAAGTTTCCTAAACAGTTTTGGTTCGGGCCTCCAGAGGATCTTATGGAATGATGTACCACAAGGACTTTGTCACAAGGGCTATGGTTTGGTCTTTGCAAGGCTTAACCAGTTCCAGCCATCTATTGAATTGGATAGCTTTATAGTATAAATGCATATCTGGCAATCCCACAACTCTGCTACTTTTTTGGTTGTCAAGAGTGAATGTGAGAGTCTTGGTCTCTTGTGGTTCCAGAGAAATTTAGAGAATATCCCTCGCAATGATTTAAAGAATGATTGTGGTAGACCTATAGGGACCATCTGTAGCACATACAAAATCTGGGGTACAATGTGCTTTTTTAATAAGTTCTTCCTGCCTAATCATGATAGAAGGGGAATATTATACTCTTTCGTTAACTTAGTCACTGCTGAGAGAAGAGGAGAGTAGTTTAGATTGAATAAATCAGAACATTTACTCGATAAACAAATTCCTAAGTATTTGATGGCGAAGAGGTAAAGCCATGAATATTGTCAATTGTGGGGCCTAAGTAAGTCCAGTACAGTTTTCAAGATACGTCTCTTGGCGAGGGTGGATGGAGCAATATCCTGAAAAAATTAAGTTCAGCATCACCGTAGGTCACCACTCTCTTTTCCCCAGCTGCGTGTAAGATCTGTGAGATATCGATATATGATAAGAGCCCACATATGACATCTCGGGGTGGTTCGTTAGGTCTGGGCTTAGGGCGTAAGGACCTGTGGATCCTTTGAATCACAATATTAGATGCTCTATCCGGACCCAGTAGGTCTGCGACTATTTCACCGGCAACTTTCTGTAATGCCGCAGCCACCCAAGACTCCGATAATCCTTTAATGTGGACATTACGCCTACGGCTTCTGTTTTCCTGATCTTCTATGAGGACCAGGGCTTTGTTCATGTCCTCGGTATGTTGATTGTTGATCAACCTGGACAACTCACGCACCTGAGAAGTGAATCACTTCAGAACACAAGGTCTCTAAGGTCTCGACCCTGTGACCAATCTGCTTCATCTCGGTTTCAATGTCCGCGAGCTCCGACAGCACAGGGTGCAATGCCTGTAATAAGGTCTTCCGGAGGAAAGACTTGGCGATCAGTGCTGAGGAGACTTTGTATTGGTCAGCCAGCCTGTCTGCATCTGATTCCTCTGCTGTATATGTAGCCGCCATGGCGTCCGTAGCCATCTTAAGTGCTATGGCGGGAGAGTGAGGGTTCCGTTTATTCCAATATTTTGGTAAGTCTGCTTGGTTTTTCCTGGTTTGGGTGTACCAGGCAATTCACTGCCTCTATCTTTACCGGTTTTTACCATCTTTTTTGCAAAAAATCAGCTGAAAGAGTTGCTAGTTGCACTGCTTCGTTTGAGCCTCAGGTTCAAGCATCCATCTCTCGTAGCGGTCAGGCTGCGCCCCCTACTGTAATAATTTTTAAAGCAATTGCCCTGTACCCTGACTGGACATAAGTCTTGGGCCCTCATAGGGTAAATAATATTACAGAGGTGTAAAAAGCAAAAATAATAAAATAAAATATGAATATTTTAACCTATCCTAAATTCCCCCATGGTGGCCCCTTTCCAACCTACTAAATCAGAATGAAGTAGGGGAGAGGTCACTTGTGAGTGACGTCACCAGCTGTTCCCATCCATTCTATTCACTCAGACTGCTGACCAGGGCTGGCCTTTGCGGAGTGCGACCTGTGCATCGCAGAGGACGCATCACTCCAGCAGGTGAAAGGGGGCGCTGCGCTGGCTCCCTGCACAGGCCGGCATGTAAGGCACTGTTTACAAGTGGGAGGTGGGGGGCTGTATGGCAGAATCTACAGGGGGACTGTATGGCATAATCTACAGGAGGGCTGTACGGCATAATCTACAGGGGGCCCTACATACAAGGGGGGCTGTGTGTGGCACCCAAGGGTGGGGAGAAGGGGCATTATACTGGGGAGAGCCACTAAGGGGGCATTATACTGAGTGGGGGCCACTAAGGGAACATTATACTGTGTAGGTGCACTACAGGGGGCAATATACTGTGTGTTGCACTTAGGGGGCATTGTACTGTGGGGGGCACTAAATGAGGCATTATACTGTGTGGGGCACTATAAAGGGCATTATACTATAAAGTTTACAGCCCTGTTATAATATCTAAAGTGACTGTCACACCACATGGTCTCTTTAGAGCACACTTAAAATATACATGTACATAAAATGGACAAGAAAACGCTAACTTTATTATAATCAGAATCAGAACATGTGTCCTTTTATTTCTTAAGCACTGAAATACGTCATGCCATATTATTAAAACCATGTAATCTCTGCCTATACTGCGATGGCAAATGCATGCAAAGAATTGGTCTGCAAAGTGATTCATGGATTCTACTCTACATGATTAAATGTAATTATGTTAATTGATTCGATTACATTGCTACAGTCTAAATGTTATGCATTCTAGAGTCTGATTGGATCCGGCTCTATCATTAGACTGTCTGTTGCTATCAGTTATATAAAATGAGCCTATGATTTCCCCTGTTGTAACAAAGATATTTAAAGTAAACAGAGGTCATCATTCAGATGTATTTTACCCATTTACTACTTGATTGCTGTTGTATAAGTAGAGCAGTTCATTGCCCTCTCCTTTTTCTTGCGGATGATTTTAGTTTAGTCATCCTTTTCATGCTGTAATGGAAATCAGCTTTTCATTTGCTAATGGTGGGCTTGTTCTTATACACAGCAATCAATCTAAAGAAGCAGATCTGCAGTGTAAAGCAAAGAGGTGGAATAAAGCAGCATCTTGGAATGTGATGAAACAGGAGGTAGATTTCAGACTACCTTAGACTCCCATTAGACATTATAGTTAAACTAAAGTCACTGATTATGGCTGCATCGTAATGGAGAGGAACTACAAAGCATTTGTGCATTGAAAAAAATAAGCAGGACATGAACATTATTACCCACTTACTGATTTAATTCTTTTTTTTAAGCTCCAAACTGGAACTCCACTTCAAAGGGCATGTCCATCTTCTCAATATAATTTCCTTTTTATTGCTCAAATAGTTCTAAAATAAAAAATGCAATAACTATTCAAAAAGTCCTAATTAAAAATATGCTACCATTTTGTCTCTGTTAGGCCCCATGCACATGACCGTAAAAAATCTCAGTTTTGCGGTCCGCAAAAACTGACCCATTTACTTCCATTGAACGTGGACACCTTTCCGTATCGCTACGGATGAGAGTCCGTGCCGCAGAACTGTGCCGGGAATTATGGAGCATGTCCATTTTTGGTCTGCAATTGCTGCACGGACTCCTCCATAGAAGGCCATGGGGGAAGCCAACATTGCGGATGGCTACGGAGGTGCTTCCGCAAATATGGATAGCCATTCGCACATATAGAAGTGTTGCTAAGCACCACAAAGGGGATTTCCCATCAACCAGGCCTCTTTTTTTGTGGATCCGTATATACGGATGCAATACGGATGCACTACGAACCGTATTTGTGGATACCATTCAGCAGAAATGGCTACGTTGCTGTCTATAAAGCAATAAGGAACCCTATTTACGGTCAGTATTTGTGGATACGGTCGTTAGGCTGTGTTCATATCAGCGTTGCCCTTCTGTTGAGGGGTTCCGTCTGAAGTTTCCGTTGGGTTAACCCCTCAATGGAAAGGCAAACGCAATCCTTAGCTTCCATTTGCATCACCATTGATGTCAGTGGTGACGGAAACGTTGCTAAAGGTTTCCGTTTGTTACCGATGTGACAGGGTTTCCGTTGTTTTGATGGAATCAATAGTGCAGTCTATGGTTTCCGTTTGTTTCAGTCAGGCCTCCGTTCTGATGGAAAGCTCAGACGAAACGTCAAAATAGAGCCCTAACGGATATGTGAACGAAGCCTAACTGCTAGGCAGACCTAAATGTCTCCATGGTTACAGACTACAAACAAGCCCTGTGTAGTCTGATCCTGCAATAAACTCCCTTCCATCTAGCTCCTACTTCCTGCTAACTTACATTTTGTAGAACAGTATAAGGAGGGGACAAGTGAAGCCAGTTTACTTCAACATCAGACTATGCAGGGATTGTTTGTAGCTCTTTAAACATGGAGACACATAGATCTGCATACAGATGTAACTATCGTTATCTTGACTCTTAATGCACTAAATACACAATGGCAAGAAACTTTAACTTGACTTTTTCAATAACTTTTTAATGACTTTTGTGGTGTGATAACACGCTGCAGCAAGTTATCAGAGTGAATATAAACTTGGCTATAACTGTATGAACCGTAAACACAAAATCGTAGTATATTTAAATGAAGACTATTTGCAAAGTGCTTTCTTTTTTTTATTTTAGACACTTCACGGCATTTGTTACTAAGAAACTACTCTACTTTTTGCATTAGTTTGATACAGTACATGCTAAGTTCTGACTTATAACTTCATCTGATTTTGGTTGCCTAGAAAAATCATGCAGCAAATGTCACCTTGTAATTCAGACTTGTCACAATGCTGCAGATAAAAAAAATAAAGAAAATAAAACCTAAAGAGTGGGGAAAAAAAGCCACTTTCTTATTATTTCAAGACCACCGTGCTACAATGTTTATAGCTCTGAGTTGTGATGTTCCATCAGAGAACCACCCAGCAGTGATACAGAGATGACAAAAAGGTAAGAGTATAGAAGTTAAACCTGCTAAATAAGTAAAAGTTGTAAAAACATCCTTAACAACAATAACAACGTTATACATTTTTAGTACAAAAAAGTAGTATGATTCCCATAGAGTTGTGTCCTAAGGACATCCTACAAAAAGGACATAAACATTTCAATGGGAAATAAGAATTAATTGACCAATGAACGAACGAACGAACGAACGAACGAACGAACGAACGAACGAACGAACGAACGAACGAACGAGTTAATCTCATTGCTTTTTGTATATATATCTTATTTCTGTCAGTAGCTGAAGCTTTTTTTTAAAAAAAAGGGACTGAGTAAAAATAGTATTGCACTAGAGTCCCATATGTAATGTATTTTTCATTAAACTGACATTGAGGTTCAGTGTGAAACATCTTCTAAGGAGAAAGTGTAATCACAACTACATATGTTGCTTATTGCACATTTTCCAGCATTCTATCTCACAGAGCTGTCAAAAAGCATCACCGAAACTTCAAGAAATGTCAAGTCCCAACTCATAGCTCTCTTCACTGTTATCCCCAGTACGAATTACTTATTCCGTCTTTATCATTTATTCTAGAATTCAATACTTTCAGCTTAAGAATGCATTAAAAACAAATGTTAGAGAAAGCGGGTATGATCTACACACAGAATCGACTATTTTTGCATTTTGATACCAAGTCACAGTATTTTCGTTGATTACATACCAGGACTTTAATATTGAGTTTGTATCCTTAGTATAGGTGATCAATATTTAAATGGTGGGGGCACAAAACAATGAAGGGAACTTGGCGATTAAACCCCTACTGATCAAATATTGATGGCGTATCCGAAGAATAGACCATGAATATTAAAGTGCTGGGAAACACTTTTAAAGGGGTTTTCCAGGCAAATACACTGCTAAGCTCCTTTCATATGTAAGTTAGCATTTCTTACATATAGAGGGATACTCCGTGGGTAGATGCGCCGTTCCGCCCTCTTCACTGACAGTCATGGGATCTTGTAATTCTGTTCGTCTTTATGAAGCTAATAAAATGGGCGGGTCATGTAAGTCACACCCAGCCCGAAACCCTCCCTCTCCTTCTCTACATCATGCTGTGTAAACCCCTCCCTCTACTGCTCTCCTCTAATGTGCTGGAGGCGGCGGTATACAACTTCAATTCACTGAAACCGGCTGATTGGCGTATCTGAACCCCGGAGTAAGCCTAAGTAACACTAACTTACATACAAGCCAAAAGTGGTATTTGCCTGGAAAACCCTTTAAAGCTGATGTTTAAATTTGCAGGAAATTATATTGCACCGAATGATCTCACTCCATTGTCATACCTATAGGGAGTGCACATTTTGCAGTGGCGCCTGAACTCTGGTGCTTGAGGGGGTGTGTAACATTTTAAAAAAAACAGTTACAAGTTTGCATTGGAGTCCAGGAGTTTCACGTTGTTCCCCCAGTGCTAGGTTATACATATACTGTATATAGGGATCATTTACAAGACTGTATGTGTGGCCTGCTTCCCCTCTGTAAATATTTTGCCAAAAGCAAGAACAGATCTTGAGACAGTCTAACCTTTATATATTGCGTTAAGTGATATTTTGATATTTTGCTTCTTGAAGGGATATGACATATTGTGACAATTGGAAGGTGATGTGGCATTCTGCAACTTTGGCCAGCACTTGACATTAGCAGTTACATAGTAAATAATAACATTGAATTTGGAATTGCTATACATTGGGCAGCACGGTGGCTCAGCGGTTAGCACTCTTAGTTTTGAATCCAACCAAGAACAACATCTGCATGGAGTTTGTATGCTCTCTGTGGGTTTCCTTGTTAGTTCGCTCAGACAATACATTGCAATACTTATGTATTGTAGTGTATTGCCTTTATCTTTGAGTTACTATTAAGCTTTACCTCTGGCAAGCTTAAAGAGGCTCTGTCACCAGATTTTGCAACCCCTATCTGCTATTGCAGCAGATCGGCGCTGCAATGTAGATAAGAGTAACGTTTTTATTTTTTAAAAACGAGCATTTTTGGCCAAGTTATGACCATTTTTGTAATTATGCAAATGAGGCTTGCAAAAGTCCAAGTGGGTGTGTTTAAAAGTAAAAGTCCAAGTGGGCGTGTATTATGTGCGTACATCGGGGCGTTTTTAATACTTTCACTAGCTGGGCGCTCTGAAGAGAAGTATCATCCACTTCTCTTCAGAACGCCCAGCTTCTGACAGTGCAGATCTGTGACGTCACTCACAGGTCCTGCATCGTGACGGCCACATCGGCACCAGAGGCTACAGTTGATTCTGCAGCAGCATCAGCGTTTGCAGGTAAGATCGACTTACCTGCAAACGCTGATGCTGCTGCAGAATCAACTGTAGCCTCTGGTGCCGATGTGGCCGTCACGATGCAGGACCTGTGAGTGACGTCACAGATCTGCATTGTCAGAAGCTGGGCGTTCTGAAGAGAAGAGGATGTTACTTCTCTTCAGAGCGCCCAGCTAGTAAAAGTATTAAAAACGCCCCGATGTACGCACATAATACACGCCCACTTGGACTTTTACTTTTAAACACACCCACTTGGATTTTTGCAAGCCTCATTTGCATAACTACAAAAATGGTCATAACTTGGCCAAAAATGCTCGTTTTTTAAAAATAAAAACGTTACTGTAATCTACATTGCAGCGCCTATCTGCTGCAATAGCAGATAGGGGTTGCAAAATCTGGTGACAGAGCCTCTTTAATAATAGGACACTGGTAGTATACCCCAAGGCTATCAATTGGTCTTCAACTGCCATGGGAACCGATCGGCACACCACTATTGGGTCATGGAGAGGCCAATCAGGTGACATAAGGAGACCCCTCTCTCTGTCTAACCACTCAGATACAGAGGTCGCTATTCAATGCGGCATCTGAGGCGTTAAACGGCTAGGATCAGAGTTATTTTTGATCTTGGCCATTACAATGAGGTTTCGATTGTAACATACAACCGACTTGTATGATGCAGGCTCAGTCCGCTCCATAATTTCCTTTCCGACTTCCGCTGTACATATATGGCAGATGTCAGGAAAGGGGTTAAAGGGGTTTTCAGATTTTTTGTAAATAAAGGAAAGATCTATAACTTTCTAATAAACTTGAGAACACTTATTCACTGACAGCAAACACATATCTTAAAAATGGTTGAGGAATTAAAACACATAGAATTAAAACACATAGTATATAAGACCGTGCTAGAACTTTTCATTTATACAGTTATTAATCATTACACACAATGCATTCGGAAAGTCTTCAGATTCTTTAAATTTGTTTAAAAAAAATTACGTTGAGGCCTTATGTTAATATATAAAGAAAATTCATGTTTTTTCCCCATCATTCGGCACTCAATACCCCATAATGACAAAGTGGAAACAGAATGTTAGAAATCTTTGCTAATTTATTGAAAAGGACAAACTAAAACATTGCATGGACATAAGTATTCAGACCCTTTACTCAGAACTTAGGTGAAGCACCTTTGGCAAAGATAACAGCCTCCAGTCTCCTTGGGTATGATGCCACCAAGTTTGCACAACTGGATTTGGGCATTTTCTTCCATTCTTTTCTGAAGATCCTGTCAAGCTCTGCCAGGTTGGATAGGGGCCATAGGTGGACAGCCATTTTCAGGTCTCTCCAGAGATGTTTGATTGGGTTCAAGTTAGGGCTCGGGCTGGACCATTCAAGAATATTCACAAAGTTGTCCCTTAGCCACTCCTGTGTTGTCTTGGCTGTGTGCTTAGGGTCATTGTCTTGTTCGAAGGTGAACCTTCGGCCCAGTATGAGGTCCAGACCACTCTGGATCCGATTTTCATTGAGAATATCTCTGTACTTCGCTCCATTCATCTTTCCCTCAACCCTGACCAGTCTTGCTGCCCCAACGGCTGAAAAACATCCCCACAGTATGATGCTGCCACCAACATGCTTCACTGTAGGGATGGTATTGGGCAGGTGATGAGCAGTACCGGGTTTCCTACAGACATTATGGTTAGAATTGAGGGCAAAAAGTTGAATCTTGATTTCATCAGGCCACAGAATCTTGTTTCTCACAGTCTGGGAGTCCTTTAGGTGCTTTTTTTGCAATCTACAGACATGCTTTTATGTGTCTTTTACTGAGGAGAGGCTTCTATCTGGCCATTCTAACATAAAGCCAAGATTGGTGGAGTGCTGCAGTGGTGGTTGACCTTCTGGAAGTTTCTCCCTTGTGCACACAGGATCTTTGGAACTCTATTACCAAGGCCCTTCTTCCCCAATTACTGAGTTTGGTGAGGCGGCTAGCTCTAGGAAGAGTCCTGGTTGTTCCAAACTTTTTCCATTTAAGAATTATGGAGGCCACTGTGTGCTTGGGAACTTTCAGTGCAGCAGATATTTTTTTTGTTCCCTTCTCCAGATCTGTGCCTCCACACAATCCTGTTTTTGAGCTCTACAGCCAGTTCTTTCCTTCTCATAGCTTGGTTTTTGCTCTGATATGCATTGTCAGCTGTGAGATCTTATATAGACAGGGGTGTGTCTTTGCAAATCATGTCCAATCAAATGAATTTACCACAGGTGGACTCCAAGGTGTAGAAACATATCAAAGATGATCTAGAGAAATTGGAGGCTCCTTGAGCTAAATTTCAAGTGTCATAGCAAAGGGTCTGAATACTTATGTCCATGTGAAATTTGAGTTTTTCATTTTTAATAAATTTGGAATAAAACTGGAAAATACCTTTACCATTGGATAGGCCATAAATGCTTGATTAGTGATAGTCTGAGCTCCGGGATCCCCACCAGTCAGTGCATGCTCGACTGCCACTCCATTAAATGTCAACCTTACTGCGGTCGAGCATGAGGAGGAACAGGGGGTTCAAAAGCCTGTGGATAGGTGATAATTTATGATTTTGGGAAAACCAATATAAATGGACCCATCTATAACATATTTTGATGTACTCAATGCTAAATTGTATGTGAAGCAATTATTTCTTGCCAGAAAAAATGCTGTACCTAAAGCATGCTGCATTTTAATAAAAATGCCATTGTGCCCCAAAAACGCGTCCAAAAAAATGCCAAAAACTAGAACTCTGTGTATGTGTTCTCTCTGATATTTTTAAAACTAAACAACCATCTGGCCGAAGAATTTTACCCCAAAAAACATGCAAAATAGCAGTAAAAATACCACTGAAAACACTGAAAACTGCTGTGTATGAAACGTCTTCATACATAAACTTTTTTCTTCTTGATGGATTAATTTAACGATTTTATTAAATATCTATAAGATTTCAGAGGGCATAAAATTTCAACAAACTTTATGGATTAAAACATCAGAAATGATGCCTACATTGTAGCGAATGTATTGCAATTATTTATTTATTATGTCTTTTTGCTGGTAAACAATATATTGTAATATGATTTTGAATGCTTGTGAAATGACTGCATTGCCCTGGAACCGAAAATATTTCTAAAGTACAATGAAAACTCTCTTTAAGCCAAAAGGAATGACTTGCTTGGCTCTAGAATGTTTACCACAGGCCAAGCAGATACAGCTCGCCATAACGCATCTGTCAGTTTACATTTGTTTCCTGCTTTGTGAAAATAAGCTCTTATTTTCAGTGCTTGTTACGCAGGTTCAATGTCTGGAAAAAGCAACCAGCATCAACATTACAAGGCCTCCTCTCAATACATTTGTCAAGCTGCAAGCTGGGTACTAGAATTGCAAATGAAATGTAGAAATCAGTAAAACATGTGAAAGCCATAGGTCCTTAGACCTTCCAGAATAAAAAATAAGGGGAATTATTATATAACCAGTTATTGCAATATTAAAGTATTGTAAAAAAGTAAGTGTGAAAATGAATGACACAAAACAAATTTTCTTTATGAAAATAATTTTTTATAAAATATATAAAATGTGAAATAACATATACTATACCCCAAAATGGTGTGTACCGTATGTGTGCGCGTGTGTGTGTGTGTGTGTGTGTGTATGTATGTATGTATATATATATATATATATATATATATATATATATATATATATATATATATACACAGTATATATATAAAATGATAATAAATTAGAACTTTATTTCATTTTAGAGACATTTGTAGAAACTACCCATGTTGCTGTGTTGATGCAAAATTATAAAAAATTATTAGTTCCCGAACATCAAGATAAAAAAATCTTATATAATATAGCCTTATGGGAGAAATGTACCAACCTTTCCAACCAACGTTTCTTTTGGCCTTTTTACCCCACCCTTGCTACCTTTGTGAAAAGGAAACATGGTTTCCCAAAGAGGGTGGTCAGAACAGGCTGACAAATTTATTATAATTTACGCCCAAAAACTGGTGTCAATTATAGTGGTCATCTAGATTTCATTCTGAGGTGCGTAGCAATGTAGTAGTCTGTGCTGAGCCTTGTACCTATTGGACTATTAAATAAAAAATGTATAAATAAAAAGTATACTCACCTCACTGTTTCTTTTCACCCTTTAGGGTCTCCTCAGGCTCGCTCAGCATACTGCGGCTCATGTAAGATTCTGGCTGTGTCAGGAGGCTGTATGTGCACTGATGACATTGGGTGCTGCATCGTATATAAGGTCCTGACGCTGCCCGGAGTCAGGACCTTGTATGAGCCAATTCATGCTGAGGGAGCCTGAGGGGACCTGGAGGGGAGAAGAGGAGTGGTGAGGTGAGTATATATAATTTTTATTTTATGTCCGATAGAAATTGGGAAATGTGAAATCGCATCTGACCTTCTTTATATTAAGACTGGCATATGAAATTCCAATCTTAATAAGTTCCCTGCTATGTGTTCTAAAGCTAAAAAAATGGCTTGGTCCTGAAGGGGTTAAGTAGATTTAAAATTCTGTGCTGTGCTGTGAGGCATGGCAAGTTAGAGGCCCGTTAAAATATATTTTACATTTTTGAGATACAGCTGCTTTGTATTCTGTATACAGAGCAGCTCTATCAGGCACTAAAACCTGAATCCGTCAGGTCAGCAGGACTGACGGGTTCAGTGACAGTGGGTCCTGTGTGTCTGACATGCAGGATTGAACTGTTAACGATCACATCTAAGTTCATAACTTAGATGAGATCGATAAGAGGTGGATCCTATGTGTCAGAGACACGCAGGAACCCGCTGTCACTGAACATGCCAGTCCCGCGGACCTGACGGATTTAGGTCTTAGCGCTAGATACAGCTGCTCTGTATACAGAATACAAAGCAGCTGTATCTCAAAAAGTAAAAATAATTTTTAATAAAAAGTATTTTGAAAATTGTACCAATCACATTGATATAATAATAATAATAATAATAATAATAATAATAATAATAAAAAAAAACAATTACAAAGGTGTACATAGCCTTTAAGCTCCTAAACTCCCTCGTGGCAGCAGGCATACAGAGTTTCATTACTTCATTCTACACGTATTTGTATGCAGGGGATTTGGAGCTTTGTATCAGAAAAATGGAGCTCTGACTGCTATTATAATGTATTAAGAGGTTAATCAGTATGATGATAAAAGATGGACATTCACTTTCATCATTATATAATAAAAAGTTCTGCACTATTTAACATATGAATTACCTCACCCATCTAAGATCTCTGTTTGCTGTCAGTGAGTAAGACCATTTTTACTTATATCTAGAGACTATAAACCCATACATGTAATACTTATTACAATTAGGAGTTTGGAACTAGAGATGAGTGGATCAGGGAAAATTTACCTGTGCTGTATTACGCCTGTCAGGTACATTTTCTACCAAGGAGCGACTGTATATTTCCTGCTATGTATTTGCTGCATATAATACAATAGAGGCAGAAAGGCAGATCTGCATTCCAGCATTTCTTCTTTCATTGTCTATGTGACAAATACGTCCCCATTAGAGAAAACGGGATTAGATCAACTCTATTTGCTACTGTTCACACATCATCTCTTCCTACTCTTCCTACTGCACAAACCAAAATTACAGCATGGATCAAAGAAGCCCTGAACATATAATAACAAGAGAGTAGGTGGACAATCCAGAGTCAGTCTCAGAGGCAAAGCAAAGCCAATCATTCAATATAATGGGACCAGGCGTGGTTAGGCAATCGAGGGTTAGTATGAGAGATGCAGCAGAGCTGAGTATTCAATACAAATTACAATCCAAAAATACAGTCAAAGGCTAAATTGGCCAAAACAGCAGGGCAAGTTCAAGACAAAAGCAGGATACAACAACCCGAACGTGAAGAAAAACTAAAACCTATAACTGGCACAGAGTCCAGGGAACCAGCAAAATAATGTGCCTAGTGTCTGACAGGAGCGCGCCTTGCTGAGATACTGACTGGGGCAGTTGGCAGGGGTAGACGGCACAGGAATGCGGTAGGGTGCGTACATTACAGATATTTTTAGATGGGGGGATTCTTGTTATTGCTTTCTTAATATTTTATCTTTAGAATGAACATCTAGGCTATGACTGGTAATGACTGCTGTTTAATAATATCTACACCTGAAATAGTCAATATTTTCGTCCAATACACTGAAAAGAAAACATATTTTTCCTTCCTTTTGCATAGATAGTCATTGTTCCCCATAATCACAAGGATATGTTGGTTTATGTTCTTTGTTACTGCCGTCAAAACATTCACTCATGCCCTTGACATTTCAGTATTGATCATTATATTCCTACCCAGACTTCTTTTAGTATGTGATTAGGGTATTCTGCAAACAGTTTTATTAGTCATACCGGCTCGGAAAACACACGTACATTGGAGAACAAAGTTCTTTGTATTGATTCAGCACAGCAGTTTTACTTTGTTGATGTACTGAACAGGAGCAGAGGATATGATCCTTTCATTTTTTTTCCTGCTTTTTTAATATACTTGTTTATAGCATTGAAAACAAGCCAATGGTTTAAGGGTAGCTGGTGCCAAAAAGACTTAATAATGCTAAATGTTTGTGGTTTGTTATTGACAATGTATTTTAATTTGCAATTATACACGTATATAATATAACCTCATTTATTTTATTATGTGGTCAATTTTGTTTGTTAATATGAATCCCTTTTTCCTCATAGAAGACCCAATAGAATCGGGAAATATAGATCCATAATATAACCTCATAGACTTATATGTGGAAAATCAAGATCATTTATAGGATCACTTTCTCTCTATTGAAGACCCAATGGAGTCTAAAAGTACAGATACATACTATAACAAAATTTACTTATATGTGGAGAATATGATTCATTAATATAGACCCCTTTCTCCAGATAGAAGACCCATAGAAGTCAACAGAGTCAAAAAATATAGATCCATAATATAACCTCATAGACTTATATGGGGAGAATCAAAATCATTAATATGATCCCTTTTTCTCTATCAAAGACCCATAGATGTCAATGGAGTCTAAAAGTACAGATACATAATATACCAAAATTGAATTATATGTGGAGAATGTGATTTGTTATTATGGACCCTTTTCTCCCGAAAGAAGACCCATAGAAGTCAATAGAGTCCAAAAATAAAAATCTGCATTTTAGACTCTATTGATCCTGTGGGGAGAATGCTGATCAGTATTCTCAGGTTTATATTTATTTAACTCTATTTTTTTTTCTATAGGAAGATTATAGGTCTGTATTTTAGGGAGAATCCAGAATTTATATTTTGGATTTATATTTTTCCAGACTTCATTGATTTATATGTGGAGAACACACGTGTTTTTTCTCTATTCTTCATCATAAAGTTTTAAATCACTCTGGATTTAGAGAATTCTTTGAACTGAATTTTTTATTCATCTCTTATTAAAAAGTTTTCAAATTAGGAATGTACACCAAAGAAAATTTTTAAAATTAATAAAGGCAATAAAAATGTCATGATTTTATTAAAGGTAAAAATATTTATTTTAAAAGTATTACTATGATAGAAAATTGTTCTATGGTGGAGAGGCTAAGGGGCTGAGGAGCTAAACCTGGATCCATTTCTTCATCATAGATGACCATGACTTCACGATTTCCTCTATTTCCTGTACCAGCTACTCTTCTACCTGCCATATAAAAAGACTTGCACAATTTGAAATGCCATCTGTCAAATGTGGGAATGACAAGAATGCAGAAGAAACTTTGAAAAAATACCTCTATTGGGGAGATGCAGGGCCACCAGCAGGGCACTACAGGTGGTACTGCTGTCAGGGGCCCAGGAAAAGGAGTCTAAACTGTCACCCACCACCCTCTATTTACTGCTCTGGTTAATAGGGCCCTACTAAATATATTGTGTATAAAGATCATATTGTTACTTTCCATTTCATAGGGGCCTACATATAGTTAAAATCATCTCCCTTATTCCAGGTGCCCATCAAATATACACAGTGAGGAAAAAGATGGAAAAAAGATGGAAAATGAAGGAAAATAAAGGAAGTCCAAGGGTCCCTCACCATTTCACTGTATGGGGTCCACATATTAAAAATGGCAGACCTGGCAGATGAGTTAAACTGTGTTAAGACATCAGAAGCAAAAATCTCACTCCTCTTCAGATACTTTACTACAATAAACAATGAAACATTTACCAGCCTGGGGTTCCATCTATTTATTTCACAGAGGATTTAAGGGAGTTGTCTGGTTTAGAAAACCTATTTTCAATTACCTTTTCTCAGCTAATAGAAGGTAGTCCTATATTCAGAACTGTCATCTATGAAACAAAGTTGAGTGTGGCTACAAAGAGCATCTCTAACTCTAAAGAACTCACAATGTCCATGCATTACTTTAACAGCCAATTGATTTTAATTGCAACTGTATAATGCTTAATTTCTCCTGTGGTGGCGCTGCAGCGGAACTAAATACCTGTTGTCAGGTTCCTAGAAAGATAACAGTTGATTGCTGGGAGTCCATGCTGCCTGCGATCAGCTTATCATCGTGGGACCCTTCTAATAAATAGGGATTGTGCAAAGTGGATTACTCCTTTAGGCCCCATGCACACGAAATAAAAAAAAAGCCCGTAATTACGGGCCGTAATTACGGCACGTTTTTACGGGCCCATGGACTTCTATTGGCCACGGGTACCTCCCCGTATGCTTACGGGAAGGTGCCCGTGCCGTTGAAAAATATAGAACATGTCCTATTTCAGGCCGTAATTACGGCACGGGCAGGCCCATAGAAGTCTATGGGGCTCCCGTAATTACGGGTGACTACGTGTGCACCCGTCATTACGGGAGCGTTGCTAGGCGACGTCAGTAAATAGTCACTGTCCAGGGTGCTGAAAGAGTTAAACGATCGGCAGTAACTCTTTCAGCACCCTGGACAGAAACTACCGATCACAATATAGATCAACCCATAGAAAAAAAAAGACGTTCATACTTACCCAGAACTCCCTGCTTCTACCTCCAGTCTGGCCTCCCGGGATGACGTTTCAGCCCATGTGACCGCTGCAGCCAATCACAGGCTGCAGCAGTCACATGAACTGAAACGTCATGCCGGGAGGTCGGGCTGGATGTCAAGAGAGGGACTCGTCACCAAGGCAACGGCCGGGTAAGTATGAATTTCTTTTACTTTTACCTCGGAAAAGGGCTGCCCCTTCTCTCTATCCTGCACTGATAGAGAGAAGGGGCTGCCGATTAGTGCAGTGCAATTTTGCAGCGAAAACGTGCCCGTAAATACGGGTGGAATACTGGTGACAACGGACCTGTATTTACGGGCACGGGTCCGTAAATACTGGTGCAATACGGTTCGAATACGTGTGACCAAGGACCTGTATTTATGGCAGTATTTACGGGAGGGAAAAAATACGTTCGTGTGCATGAGGCCTTAATATAGATTTTTATCCTAAGGCTGGAAACGTTTCCTGATATATTCTATTTAACAGAATAGAATTTTCAATGTCAATGTGCAGAACGTCTATTCCATGTGTAATTGCTATACAATAATATACATACAGGGATATTTTAAACACATAAGGATTCCGATACATTGCTTTGACTAATTCTGTGCAATTATTGGCTTAGGATATGTTTATAATTTCTCCATTCACCATGGCAAAAATGCCAGCAGTTGGCATGTTGTTATTAACTTGGATGGCTCATTCTACAGTGCATCTCCTTTAGAATTTTCATCAACTGTGAAATTAGTTTATCAGAACAAGACCAGGGGATATGAACCTCGCTACTAATTGGTTTCTTCATGAAACATATCAGAAAAATCCACAATATTAACATTTATTTACACTTCAGCTTTCTAAACTTAAAATATGTGAAGTAATTTGCTGCATCTGCCAGGTTGTGGCCAACAATAGTTTGGGAAATAACAACCTATAGAGAGCATTGGTTCAATAAATGTTATAGATCAACACACAATACCTACTACAGTCCTTCACCATATAAACTATAAAAAAAATAAATCACATGAATTGAAAGCAACATAGCATAGTAGCAGTGGGGCCATAATTCTTATATAGCGCCAAGATATTCTGCAGTGTTGTACAGAGATTGCCACCATTAATATCAGTCTCTCTCCCCAATGGGGCTCACAATGTAACTTCACTATCTCATTATCTACATTATCTTGCATAAGAAATCAGACGCAAATATAGGAAGAAAATAACTCCATGTAGATGTTGTCCTTGGTCAGAATTGAGCAGATTCAAAGTGCAGCATGGCAGCAAGTGCCAGCCACTGATCCACCATGATGCCCATGTTCTGCCTTTGTGTTCCCGATTTGTTTGTACAGTTTTGTTTTTTTTACTTCAGTTTCCAGGAGAGATTAATTATTGGCAGTAATAAGCCATAACTGGAAATATTACAGTGTTCAAAATAGAAGTGTACTTTTACTCCCATGAAAGCCAAACCTTTATACTGGTCCTTTTCAGTGACATTGTGTTTGGCATTATATGACTAACCAATCTACATTAACTTTTCTTCATCTTATAGATCTTTTTCAACTAAAAGAAAGCCTCTAACTTTAACAGGCAATGTTAACTAGAGCATCACTAAACAGTCCCCAAAAGTGTCAAACTGGGGACTGAAATGCCAGCACTTCTTAACAAGCCGACTAAGTTCAAAGACTTAAAAATAAAAAGTGGATCAACTTATGATGTGCACTTTCAAAAAACATGTAATATGTCATAGAGACTTCACTGAAAAGAAAGTGCAGAAGTGCTCAGCTGAGCGTCCTGCATCCTGCACCTTCAGTTGGGATCAGCGCTCCTTGTTAGGCTAAATACGGCTCATAGATGCTCTATGTCAGCCCATCTTCAGCCTGACAGGGGCGCTGATCACAGCCGAAGGTGCAAAGTGCTCAGCTGAGTGTTTCTCCACCTTTGTCTCAGTGACGGTGGGGGACTCAGCACCCGGACCTCCACCAAACAAAACTTCTGACAACAGAGGAAAGCCAAAATGCAGAGCTCTAATAAAAGAGGATGTTTCACAATGACATGCCTTTTCTATATGCCATATTAGGGCCTATGGATGTCATAGAGAGGGCTCTTAGGGTATGTTCACACGAGGGCGTCCGTAACGGCTGAAATTATGGGGATGTTTCAGCCTGAAAACATCCCCGTAATTTCAGCCGTACCGGCATGTGCAGGCGCTTGAACGCCACGTCAATTACGGGCGTAATTGGCGCTGCTATTCATTGGAGTCAATGAATAACGGCTCCAATTACGGCCAAAGAAGTGACAGGTCACTTCTTTGACGCGGGCGTCTATTTACGCGCCGTCATTTGACAGCGGCGCGTAAATTACGCCTCGTGTGAACAGACAAACGTCTGCCCATTGCTTTCAATGGGCAGATGTTTGTCAGCGCTATTGAGGCGCTATTTTCGGACGTAATTTGGGGCAAAAACGCACGAATTACGTCCGTAAATAGGCCGTGTGAACATACCCTTACTCTGATAGACCTGGTTATTCATGAATTACATAGTGGGCCATTCACCTAAATGGATAGCATGTGCTGCCACTAAATTGTATGGCCAGGCCCGTATTTGCCACTAGGCACTGGGGGTGCAGTGCCTAGGGCATCCAGAAGAGGGTGGCAGCTGCAGGAGCCTTTTTTTTTTTCCTAAAAAAAAAAAAATGATCTCTGACCTAACTGACAGCAGTCAGGTCAATCACAGGGGGGGGGGGCAGAGTCCTGGGGGAGAGCATCTACTAGTGCTCTGCCCAGGGACTCTGTCGCTGTGGAAACTTCTGACTTCACTGTCCATATATGGACAGTGCCTTCCGGTGTTTCCACAGGGCCCCAGGGCAGAGCATCAGCTAGCGTTATATCAAGTCCAGAGTCAACGCAGCCGTCTATCAGGAAATTTTAGAGCACCTCATGTTTCCCTCTGCTGACAAGCTTTATGGAGATGCTGATTTCATTTTCCAGCAGGACTTGGCACCTGTCCACACTGCCAAAAGTACCAATACCTGGTTTAATAGCCATAGTATCACTGTGCTTTATTGGCCAGCAAACTCGCCTAACCTAAACCCCATAGAGAATCTATGGGCTATTGTCAAGAGGAAGATGAGACACCAGACCCAACAATGCAGATGAGCTGAAGGCCGCTATCAAAGCAACCTGGGCTTCCATAACACCTCAGCAGTGCCACAGGCTGATCGCCTCCATGCCACACCGCATTGACACAGTAATTCATGCAGAAGGAGCCCCGACCAAGTATTGAGGGTTTATACTGTACATACTTTTCAGTAGGCCAACATTTCGGTATTAAAAATCATTTTGAAATTGGGCTTATATAATATTCTAATTTTCTGAGACGCTAAATTTTGGGTTTTCATTAACGGTTACCATAATCCCCAACATTAAAATAAAAAAATGCTGGAAATAGATCACTCTGTGTGTAATAAATCTATATAATATACGAGTTTCACTTTTTGAATTGAATTACTTTTTAAATAAACTTTTTTATGATATTCTAATTCATTGAGAAGGACTAGTATATGACCTAGTGACAGTTTTAAGTCTATAATTTCCAGAATGCACAGCTAAGATGGCATAATGCCTAAGGTCTACGCAAGCGGTCCACAAAAATGTCCTCGATTTTATCTCCTTCTCCCGGTATCTCAATCGTGTGTTCATGATTTCATGTCTTCAATCATCTTGACCTTTTTCTGTAAGGCTACAAAGCATTATCTTACTAGTGTTAGGTCCCTTGAGTAGGAAATTTGCAGCACTTGACCAACTAAACCACTTATATACTTATATGAATAATGTATAGGAGAAAATCTACAAATGATACAATACATACAGTGTATAATAGTATCTGTCCCAAGGATTTATTAGCAAAGAAAATGCATAGCACTACTTCCTTCTGAAATATATTTAAAGGCTATGTACACCTTTGAAATCTATTTTATATATATATATATATATATATATATATATATATATATATATATATATATATAAATGTGTACCAGTGTGCTTGGTGCAACTTTCTAAATACTTTTTTATTACAATTATTTTTACTTTTTGAGATACAGCTGCTTTGTATCCTGTATACAGAGCAGCTGTATCTAGCGCTAAGATACGCAGGATCCACCTGTTATCGATCACATTTAAGTTAATAACTTAGATGTGATTGATAACAGCTCGATCTTGCGTGTCAGAGACATGTAGGACCTGCTGACACTGAACCTGTCAGTCCCGCTGACCTGACGGATACAGGATTCAGCGCTAGATACAGCTGCTCTGTATACAGGATACAAAGCAGCTGTATCTCAAAGACTAAAAGTAATTTGTAATGACAATTATTTAGAAGTTGCACCAAATACACTGACAGACATTTTAATTTAAAAAAACTAATAATAATTCAAACGTATAGGGCATAAAGACATATAAGTGACATATTGGGGAAGCAAGCAACGTCAAAATACAGTAGTTTGCAAATAAAACAGATATGCATTTCTTGCTATTACTAATTATCCAGGCAATAAGTGTAATTTGTTAGTCACATTTACCAATTCTAAGTATTTAGGATGTTTTTATTATGCTATTTATATTAAATGTTATGTGCTGATAGAGCAACAATATGATGGCTGGTATAAACAGGGATGATAGTGGTTATATACAGTGATCATGTCTGGACCAACCATTATCCATGTATATAACCCCAATCATCCCTGTATATAATCCCATCACCTCTATATATCAGCCATCATCCCTGTATATAATCCCCATCATCCATGTATATACCAGTCATCATCCCTGCATATACCAGCCATCATCCCTGTATATACCAGCCATCATTCCTGTATAAACCAGCCATTATTCCTGTATATACCAGCCATCATTCCTGTATATAACCTCCATCATCCCTATAAATACCAGCCTGGCTGGTATATACAGGGATGATGGGGTTCATATACAGGGATGATGGTGGTTATATACGGGGATGATGAGGGTTCTATGCAGGGATGATGGGTAGTCCAGCCATCATCCCTGTATTAACCCCCATCATCGCTGTATATATCAGCCATTATCCCTGTATACAAACAACCCGTCATCTCTGTATCCGTTCATTATTGAGGAGGGGTGCTTGCTCACCCTCTCTTCTAACACGCAGGCTTCTTCTGCTCCTCTCTGGCGGGCAGCATTAGAGGTGTGCTCTGCTCTAGGAGATGTCCCTAGCGTGCGGCACGTCTGCTAGATTGAAGAGTATTGTAGTGTCAGGGCCGATTACAGCTTTTCTGCTGCATGAAGTGAAAATTGAAATGGCGCCCCCCAGATTTTGATTGACATCCCCCCTAGCATGCCCAGGGTGTGTGCCCAAGTAGTACAAGGCAATAGCGCATCTGAGAAAGTTGTAGGAGACTGGTAGTGATGTATAACATCCAGGGGGATGTCAATCAAGCATGGAAAGGTGGGTTTGGGGGCAGGATGATATGACTCTTTTGGATAGTGGCACCACCCCATGAACCTTTTATGAGTAATTAGCATTTAGTGTGCGCCGTTTAAAAGTCAATTTTATAGATTTTGCCGCATCTGAACAAAGCATACAGGGGAATGTTTGGAAATATTATCAGGTTATGCATTACAGCACGGTGGTGGTTCAAGGGGTTAAAACTACCTGACAGGTTCCCATTAAATATACAATGAATTGAAAACAACTCCATCTGTCCTTCAATTTTGTTATTATAAATATATCCTATATTATTACAGCTCCAGAACCAAGCTCTGACATATATACAGCATCAGAACCAAGCTCAGCACATATACACAGCTCCAGAACCAAGCTCATACATATATACAACACCAGAACCAAGCTCAGTGTCACGAGGGGTTCATGGACCCACTGGGCCGTACCGCCTTGATGGTATGGCAGCTGGCCAACGGGACAGGTCACAGTCTACAGTTCATATAGGTGTACCTGTGGTAGCTCAGACAGTAGCAAGACAGGCTCGGCTGGGACTAGGCAGCAGGCAGGCGCCAGGCATGGTGAAGCAGGGCAGGCGTGGTAATCAGCGCAGCACGGCTCCAACGCAATACGGCACTTGACCAGCATAGCACGGGATACAGGTTACAGGTAGCAGGAACGGGAAACACTGGGAACTAGAAAACACTTAGGAGTCCATTTGCATAGACAGACTAGGGTAACGACAACAAAGCTCAGGCATTGCAGGGAGGGGCATAGCCCTTCTTATAGTCAACTGAGCAATCATCTCAATCTCCCACCTGTGTGCGCTCTGGCTCCTAAAGTCTGTACTGAGTTCGCGAGTGCACCCTGGTGGTCACTGTGGAACAGGACGGCCGCATGTGCAGACATCTCTGGAGAGAAGGGCGTCAACCGGATGGAAGGAGTTTGTGCTCAGCGACATTTATATAGCACCAGAACGAAGCTCAGTACATATATACAGCTCCAGAACCAAGCTCATCCATATATACAACACCAGAACCAAGCTCAGTACATATATACAGCTCCAGAACCAAGCTCAGTACATAAATACAGCACCAAAACCAAGCTCAGTACATAAATACAACACCACCACAAATACAGCTCAATTTAGTGCAACCCGTGCTGTATACGTATGTAGCCATCTTTAACTTGACTCTGATAACTTGCTGCAGCGTTATATCACACAAGACAAGCCACTGTTTATTTAATGTGTTAAAAGGTAAAGACGGCTACATTTGTAGGTTTGTACGGCGTAAAACTTCAGCTCCCAGCATGACCTGAACAATAGTAAGGATATGCTGGGAGTTGCTGCTTCACAGAAAAAAAATCATACCACCCATCATCTGGCTGCACATATACAGTGACTACAGTACTGATTAGAGGCAGTATAAACATTTATATTAAGTGACTCACCAGTGACGTCTTTTCTGATTCTAGTTGATCTTTTTCTCTTTTCTTCTCCATCCAGTCCAGACCTCTATGATGACTTCTCCCGGCGACAGCCCATTTATGCAGTTTGCCACTCAGATGTCTTCAACTTCTCACTTTTCAAACATTTCTGCAAACAAAGATAGAATTCTCATGGTGCCACACACTACTCCCCTAAATATAAAAGCGCCATACACTACACCCCTGATTATAATAGCATCAAACACTGTGTCCCTGATTATAATAGCACCATACACTGTGTCCCTGATAATAATAGCACCATACGCTGTGTCCTTAATTATAATAACACCATACACTGTTTCCCTGATTATAATAGCACCATAACTGTGTCCCTGATTATAATAGCACAATACACTGTCCCTGATTATAATAGCACCATACACTGTGTCCCTGATTATAATAGCACCATACACTGTGTCACACACACACACACACACACACACACACACACACACACACACACACGCGCACACACACACACACACACACACACACACACACATACACAAACACACACACACAAACACACACAGTGCTCCCTGTAGATAGTGCACACATAGAGCCCCCTGTAGATAGTGCCTCACATATAGCCCCCTGTAGATAGCGCTCTACATATAGCCCCCCTGAAGATAGTGCCCCACATATAGTGCCCCTGTATATAGTGCCCCACATATAGCCCCCTGTAGATAGTGCCCTACATATACCCCCCTGTAGATAGTGTCCCCAGTGAGCCCGATGCCATCGCCCCCCTGCCCTCCTGATAGCTACACTAATGGTCTGAATGTATATTTTGGGGTCTGCGCTGGGTACTGATTTAATTTAGTGATCTGGTCTGCAGTCTGATTTAAATGTAAGTTTTTTGTGGGGTCTGAATTAATTTAGGGGTCTGGTCTGGGCTCTGAATTTATTTTGGGGTTTGCTCTGGGGTCTGGATTTATTTTTATGTTTCTCCTGGGCTCTGAGTTAATTTAAGGTTCTGGTCTGGTATCTGAATTAATTTAGGGTCTAATCTGAAAATTAATTTAATTTAAGTTTTTTTTTGGGGGGGTTCTGAATTAATTTAGGGGTCGGGTCTGCAGTCTGATTTATTTTAAGCTTTTTTTTTGAGGGGACTCAGGGGTCTGATTAATTTTGAGGTCTGATCTTGGGTCTAAATTTATTTTGGGGTTTGCATTGGGGTCTGAATTAATTTAGGGGATCTGGTCTGGGTTTTGAATTAATTTATGGGATTGTGGCACCTGTTCTGTGAAACTACAATCCCATTGTAGTCTGATGATCAATGGTCAGGCCATGCTGGGGCTTATACTTCCACAGAAACTGTTTTTGTTTTTACTGTGACTTGGGCAGCAAGTGTGCCCTCACCCTAACGGTCCCATGGATCTGGTAAATACCAATTGTTGGCTATGGGGCCCAGCCCTTTCTAGTTATTCTCCTGATTATAATTAATACAGAAATTACACAAGGTGCTGCATTTTAGCTGAACACGGTCACAGCTAAATACATAAATTGAGTTGCACCATGTTCGATAGCCAATGTGTCTATTAGGGGTATGTTCAGATGCGGCAGAATTTTTTGTTAAATGTAGATTCAGTTTTTTTCCCCTGGTATTGCATGCTGCATCTTTACTGTAAATAATACAACTACAGATATACATAGTTTATATAGCTGTTAGATATGTGATAATTACAAAATTACCTAGTATATAAATAGCAGTTTGTTTAATTTACCACGATATCCCTTATAAATAATTACAATTATTACAATAGTTTTAATATAGCTGCAATTATGAAGTTCTGAGATTATATTATATGACTCTGTGTCTAAAAAAAATAAATAATTTTTATTAAATTAATCACTAAGATATGCACAGGATAATCCAGTGACATCATCAGAAATATCTGAGCTCCAAACGGGCAAATAGTCAGGGCACCTGAAATGGACCATCAACCTCCGTTTCCACTCATTTTGAAATGAAGGCGAATAATATGATCCTTAAGCAGCAAAGTGCAAAGTGCAGTTTATATAAGGGATATGACATCACATAATCAATTACATATGCAAATTAGCATTTGCAACAATTAAATTAATACAGACATTTACAGACATTTTTATATATAACAATAATGCAGAGTTACTTACAGGACCTCATTAGATGGAAAACTGTACTTATATCCCGCAAGAAACAATCCGATCATAGATATGAACTATTGCTTCGAAACAGCGTTCAATCCTCTCTATTGCCCATACGTGGACCTAATCCCGTATCGCGACATCGTTATCGTTACCTGGATACCATATGCACGTGACCACCCGTCACGTTATCTCCAGTTACTTTCGACACCGCATTTTTTGCACACGCTCGTGTAAGTCAGGCCTAAGCCTCATTTATCAAGGGGAAAGATTGAAAAATTTGCTAATTGTACAAATTGATACAAATGTACCCGCTCCAATTTAGATGATGCAAAGTGCAATTTTCCTAACGTGTATGAAAATAAACTTATTTTTCTTTTGCAAAATGCAAAATTGCAATATATATCTTTAAAGGGGTAACCTAATTTTATTCTAAAATGATTGTCAAATTTAAACTAAGCAGTGAAGGGCCAGTTAAATTGTTTGAATCAACCCATAAAGTTTCTTCTATTTCTTTATTGTCTACCATGACCCTAAATAACAATTTTTTAAAATCTTTTCTTGACTTAAATATCTTCAATATTGGAACCTTTAAAATGGTAATTCACCAATCACTTATTCCATATGGATCAAAATGCCCCAGGCAGCTTGAAATGAGCTCCAGCCTTCATAGGTGCACTTGGTTCTCGTATTCATTAGGCTAAAAATGTAATGTCACCGATCTTTTGATTGCTAATTACTGGAGTTCAGGCACCTTCCAATACAAGAAGTAATGTTGATTAGCTAAAATACTCAGACGAAGGTACCTGACTAGTCTTAGACATGTGAGATTGATGGAACTGAAGAGAAGAAATGTCCTTAGGTCGCACAGGACTTCGGATGTAATGAGAAGGAAATACAGAGTCGTGAGGATGTAAATGTAGAAAGCTAAAGCATGAAAAGCTTCCTACGGTTCGGGTACCCATGTCCCCAAAACAAATGTTCTGTCAGAAATTCAAAATAGAAAACCACTGAATTAATAACATTCTCAGGAACATTTAATACCTTGATACAATCGGATATTCCTAGTTATGGTTAATAAAAAAGGGCACATTTAAGATCAAGTCAGCAATAATCAATCTGAACTGTTTCCACTGACTTCAGGATATACGTGTCTTAATGAGAAGAGTATTGTTTCACTAAATCTTGGTATAATTGAGAAAGTATTAGGAACAGTTTAGGCTGGATTCACACAAGCAGCTTTTAAAGCCGTTTTTGGCGCAAAACACAGAAGTAGCTACAGAGAGGAAAAATATGTTTTTCCTTTATACTTTTTCTTCTTTTTGGATCCACCCTTGGCTTAAGGGGGATTTACACTGGGCGATTATAGGGCAGACGAGCATTCATAGAACGCTCGTTGCTGATAATTGCCCTGTGGTCAATCATCTGCTGATGGTACCGTTTTAAAAAAGTAAAATATTATCATTGTCGGCAGCACATTTCCCTATGTAATCAGGGAGATGCGCTGCCGACATGATAATAATGTATGGGGACGAGAGATCTGAGTAACAACCGCTCATCCCCATCCATAGCTCCGTTTGACAGGAGCAAACGAGCGCCGATCAACGATGTTTCGTTGACCGGCGCTCGCTGCACCAGCTGATTATCGGCCGGTGTAATAGGGCCTTAAGGCTATAAAAACTGCATCAAGAACGGCATTATGTGAGAATCCATACGTATTGTGGTTCCCAAAGTAGGTGCATCTTCATTATATGGACACATATCATACATATATGTATATCATTTAGAATATGTATCATATAAAGCAATTTCTATAAAATAATAAAATAAAAAGTTGAAAAACATTACATGTCCTTATGTGTGAGCTTTTTATAAAGCATATGTCCATATTTTAAGATCAATTTATCTATGGAATTTAACTGCAGAAAACTTTGAATAACATTGTTAATATATTACATTACTTATTTTCGGAACTGATCCGGAGTTATTTGCATTATAGTCCAGAGCTGTATTTACAATTCTGCTGGCTTCAGAGCTGAAATATTAGTGTAAGGGCTCACATCTGATGAAGCAAACCACAATCATTTTTCTGTTGGATTCATACAGAAAACTCCCTATACCTCTGTAATAACAAGGAATCATAAGCAGGTAAATAGTGATCATGCCCCTTAATGGAAAACTTCTGCGGCCCCCGTATAAAATAGAGCTATAATATGACCGTGTACATGAACCCTTAAATTGAGGCTTCACTTTATAAAATGTAACAAATAAAATATGGTTTATTTTCTCAAAAGCACTAAAGCAATCGCATGTACAACGTGACAGTAAATACTTTTTTATCTGGATAGGTTAAAATATTGAACACTGCCCTTTGTTACAAGAAAGAAAGAATGAAAAGTGTAAGTTTCCAATTTATTATTGACATAACCTTCTATAACATCTTGTAAGAAAGGAGTAGTTATTTGTGAACGTGGTAAGACGTTACACAAAAGCCTTTGATATAAAAACATGACAATATTGCTGGGGCTTGCAGTCTTTGCAATTGCGATTTGCGAAACAAGCAGAATAATTAAAAGATTTCAGAAATCATATTGATTGTGTTCCTTTTGTTTGGAGCAGAGTAGAGAGAACAAAGGAAATGTAACAAAAAGAAGTGAAAATAAATGCAGCTGAATCGGGTCCATTCTGAGCAGTCGATACAAAGTTGTACTGGAGTCTAGTTTTCCAACATTGCTCTTTATGCCTGGATTGCTTTGTGGGAATCTAAAAGACTACAGGATACTGCACTGCCTTTTTCTACATCTGATATATACAGATGTAGCAGACTGAGTTTGTCGTGTTTAGATTTTGCCGCAAACTCGCGAAAATTACGCAACGAATCTGCAGCAAAATTTGCATATTTTACAGGAATTTCAGACATTGCGGATATCGCAGCGGACTTGCTGCAGATTTCAGACTTTGAATTGCAAAGGCTGAAGTCCGCAGTGAAAATCCTGTGCTTCTCCACATTCTGCGGAATTAAAATTCTTCACCGCAGCCTACTTTCCGCAACGGCTTTTTCCATAACGTCTGAACTAAGTTAGCTAAAAGCCATAGAGAGTCATGGAAAAAAAAGTCTACTGAGGATTTCCATCTGAACATGCCCTAACAGTGTATCTTGTGCACTGTGATAGATCATGATAATGATTATGACCACAGCATAGTGGGGGACAGGAGTGTAGCTATAGGGGTCAGGCAGGGCATATGCCGGGTTTTTAGAGGGCGCCAACATGTCACTCTATATTAGAACCAGGGATAGGACTGTAAACTGAATATTTTGATCTAGGTGAAGGAAATCTGTCTCTGGTGAGAGTAAAATAGGGCACATTTATAAATGTATTTACATCTGTTGTTTTATGTAATGACGTTGAATAATATGACGTACAAATGTGACTTGTTTCTCAAAAATGTCTACTAAGAAAAGTGTTGGAAATGAATGCTAGGTCCTATGCTGTGCTAAGAGAGAGTAATAATAATTCTGACTTGGCCGACCTGGCGTTGTTTTTAGTTTACTCCAGATTCATCAGCAGGATATGTACGCTATTGCTGAATCAGACGGACCCTGCACTGGGGGAAAGACTGGCCTATGTGTACAATGTGCCGGCAAAAATAAAACTCCAATAATGTTCTAGAGTTGAAAATTACTGCCAGAAAAGTAGATTATATAAAATGCAACAAATGTTTTATGTGTTTTAGAGAAATTTTGAAATGTGCCAAATTTATACCTTTTGTGATGGCATAGAGTAGAGAAATATGTCTAGCATGCTTTGCAAGTTGCATGTCATTTATCATTCCATGTGCGCCATGTTGATACATTTGGCACAATTTGCAAAATTTTTGCCAGCTCAATCCTCATCCTTCAACAGTATTAATAAATCTCCGCCATTCTGCTAAATTACAAACTCACCGCTGCTGCATTTCTATATGATGTATCCATGCATTAGAGGAAATTTACGAAGCAAAATTAGTTAGAATCCTGTTGCAAATGTTATAAAATAAGCGGCTTGCACAACATTTATTATGCATTTGCGGTACCTTTTGTGCCTACCTTGACTAGTTTGAAAAGTGTCTAGAAAAAGTGACATGGCTAAGAGAAGACTTAAAGTGCTGCAAATTTTAATACAATTTTTCCTTCTCGTAATTTGATGCGTCCCATGACAGTATTGATTAATGTCCCCCATTTTGCATTAAACAAAGAAACCAGAACTAAAGACACAGACATTTTTTTTGTATAGATATACAGCATTTAATATATATATATGAAGAAACTGTTACCTTGGCATCAGCCGGCCCCCCTTATTCTTATAAACGGACAAAAAAGGGATAAATTATAATTATGCAATATATAATATAGAAAATCTAAATCATAAAATGTGAAGAGCTTTAAAATGTATGCAATTAATAAATTTACCTTCTCTATACTTTCAGTGAGAATATATATGTGTCCCATAGTGTGTCTGCTATCTGTGATTTTCTCGGATGAATCCACTGTCACTTACAAATAAATTATTAAGTTTACAAGCAAGTGAAATATTCACTTCACCTCTAATTGATCATATTAATATTAATCTTAAAAATTCTGAGATTCTCTGTCTCTCTGAAGCTCTAACTACCAAATGTTGGAGGGGGTCAGATATAAAAAGCTTATAATAACCATATCATAATTTTTTTTACTCTGCACAATATTTTTGAACACTGGTATTTTTCTTGGCCGATAGGAAAGGTAAACCATGGGACAGTTTCTCCCTTTGCGGCAGGTATAATGCGCTGTAATTAACATTGTCCCATCCATTATCAAGGCTCTGTTTGATGTGGAACACCGGCAGCTCTAAGCAAAACCAGTCGCCATTAACAGCAATCCTCTCATACCAATGAAATAAAGCTTCTGACTTTTTAATGTGCAGAAAATAATTCATGGATTTTTACTGAAAAATAGATATCTATGCAGTGATATTAACATCAAAGAAATCTATGGTGTTATGTTTTGATAGAAATCAAGAAGCTGATGTGAATTTGAGAAGTTTGAACGAGTTGCGGGACTAATTGAAAAAAAAAAACAACACAATTTTAAGATGAAAAACTTCAGTATTCTGAGATAAAAATTCTAAATCCTGACGCAAAAAGTCAGAACTCGGAGATATTTAATTGGATTGCAAAAAGTTATAAAAACATGGCCGCTATCTTGAAGTAATAGCAGCACACTTATCAATGGGTTCTATGCAGCTCATAACTATTGAAGTGAGTTGGGCTCAGCTGCAATACCACACACAACTTGTGGACTCGTGTGGTGCTGTTTTTAGAAAAATAGCAGCCATGTTTTTCAAATCCTGAACAACCCCTTTAGATAAAATGAACAATGCTGATGTGAACAGATCCTAATGAAAATGCAAAAAGCAAAAAAAAACAAAACCTAAGAAAACCCTGACAAAAACGTCCCATAAGAATACAACCAACGTATGTAGCCATCTTTAACTTGATTCCTATAACTTGCTTCAGCGTGATATCACACAACCTAAGCCACTGAAAAAGTCAAGATAAGAGAACGAGCCACTGTTTATTTAATGCGTTAAAAGTCAAGGTAAAGACGGCTACATCTGTATGTCTCTCTAACTTAGAAGTAATTTCTAACAGAAATATGGTAGTGTCATATATGATTAATTTTGAATGGATTGTGGTCTAGAATATCGGCTATTGGGACTCATACACGTGGCCATATTACAGGTCCATACAATCTTCAAGTTGTATGGTGCCATGAAAGGGTACTCATAGACTTCTATTGGGCCGTACTGTACCTTCATATGTCTCTGATTTTAGATGGAAACACACAGACACATACGTACCGATTCCTGAATGGCATACCATATGGTATTTTTCCCTTTAGGACACTACATTGAGTACCATACAGTGGCACAAGACTTCCCTTCATGTACTACAATACAGTCTCCTGCACATGATTTTACTGTGTGCATGAGTCTATATAGTATTATTGATTTTACCCCATAAGAGCCCTGCAGCTTCAATACCTGATATATAATAACAGAGAAACTATTCTTTAAATATGGACCTTTTTTTTGTACCAAAGGTCTAGAAATGCTGTTATTAATGGTTTTAATGTAATTTGTAGTGTTTCTAGCATATAAAAATAGTTTTCTCATCTTTTTTTTTCCCTTCCCTGTGTCCCCCTTGGTGGTGCTGCTAATCTGTGCTGCTGGAGGTTGGCTTTGATCAGAATTAGTCTACTTCTACCCCTAGCAACTGACAATATAATTCCTTCTTACTTTCCATGCAGATAGGTAATATTGGATCCAGAGAAGTAAAGATACTTTATATACTGTGTGACATCAACAGTATGCACTCCCTTAAAAAACAATTCAAATATAATGAAATACAACATTAAAGACAAAGTTGGCATGTGCAGGGTTCATATCTGCAGTCAGCCTGCAGAGCTTTACATTCCTAACAAGCTGAGAAGAAGGAATCTCCTCAGCTATACAGCCATGCTACTGAAGAGGTTCTGCTCCTTCCCTGACAAGCAGGGCAGAAAGTTATTTATATTGGCTGCTCTGCAGTGAACAGAAGATCACTATGCAGATACATGGCTGTGGGAAGAGTGACTGAGCATGTGTGTCCACCAGCATTCAGCTTGTTAGGTGGACGTGCAGATTGTTATACACTTTGAACACCAGGTGGCACCATATTATGTAAATAAATGTCAAAACTTCATTGGATGTTTTTTATAAACAGCATGTAAATGGAAAACATTGTTAACTGTTATGGTTTATGTGATGAATTTGACATTAATGGTGGGACAACCACTTTAAGGCCTGGAAAACACAAATAAAAAAAGCTTCAGATTTGTTCATCCTTAACGATTATCAGTAACCATAAATAAATAGGGTCATTACTGTATGAACAGTAGCAAATCTGTAGACATTGAAACACAATATAATATATGTCATGGAATATACAGTATATATATTTTTAAAGGATTTCAGGAGAATACTGTATGTGAAAAAAGTGAGAATTCTGATTTGATATATGAATAAAAGGTAATTTCAAAGCAATTACTTTATGTTATTTTTGGATCTTATTGACAGCTTGATAACGATCTTGTTTTCTTTCACATTCTGTGTTGTAACTTAGAGTTGGATATGATACATGACGTGCTGCAGTTTTTTATGTGTCTTTAATGGATATTTAAAACAATCTGTCAGCTCTTTTGTCTGTTTTAGAAAACACCTGTATTCCCCATAAAATAACAAATATGGAGCATCTTTACTTAAAACTTTGGTCCTCTGTTATGCCTCCTTGAAATGTATTAATAAATAGAAAATTGGATGTCACCCTTCACCTTTGGTGTGCTGTAATAAACGTTGACACTGTCCAATCTAAAACAGTTAAAAAATTTGGCAGCAGAGCTAACAGGTCCCCTTTAATCATAAAGAGAATCGTTTTTAAAAACTGGTGCAGTCAATATTTTGATGCAAATATTGCATGATAATGGAGCATGAACTGTATGCGCGCCATATTTATAAAATATTTAGTCATGTGGTGCAGTGTATCACAAAGAAAACTCTTGACCAGATAATGACTGTTAAAGGCTATGTACACCTTTGAAATCAGTTTGTTTGTTTTTAACAAAAAATGTCTATGGGTTTGGTGCAACTTTCTAAATATTTTTTATTAAAAATTATTTTTACTTTATGAGATACAGCTGCTTTGTATCCTGTATACAGAGCAGCTGTATCTAGCTCTGAAAGCTGTATCTGTCAGGTCCGCAGGTCCTCGAGCTGTTACTGATCACATCTAAGTTCATAATTTAACAGGTGGATCCTACGTGTCAGAAACACACAGGACACGCTGTCACCGAACCTGTCAGTGCCGCTGATATATACAGGTTTCAGTGCTAAATACAGCTGGTCTTTATACTAAATACAAAGCAGCTGTATCTCAATAAGTAAAAATATTTTTTAATAAAAAATATTTAGAAAGTTTCACTAATGACACTGATAGACATTTTTTTGTTTAAAAATAAAATAAAATAAAAAAATAAAGATTTCAGACCAGGCGTATATTGTAAAATAATTATTGTAATGTGTCAAATGCTTCTGGGATTGCTGTAAGCTGTTTATTTTACAACATTTGAATTAAATTATATTATGATATACTATTCTATACACAGTATATTTGCTACGCTGCATATATGCAGTAGAAAATATTTGAATAGAGATTATAAACTTTACGATTGTCTGTGTGCTTGTTACATGTGAACAGGAAAGTTAAACTTATTTTTATTGACTGGTTTATGTTTAACGGCTCATGCACACGACCGAGTGCGACGTCCGAGGAAAAATAGGACATGTCCTCTCTTTCCTCGGATGGGAGACTCTGACCATGTTTCATGGACCCGATTCACCCGCTAAAGTGAATGGGTCCGTGAAGACTATCGGGTGCCACACGGTTACCGTCAAAAACGGCCCGAGTGGCACAACGGTCGTGTACAAGAGACCTTAGGGTTCATGCACATCAAGAAACTGTGTGCACGGAGCCTGTGACGTGGCACATGGAGTCCCTAAGCATCTGTATTATAAGCCCTCTGAGTGTTGCCATATCGTACCTCTTTGATGCCTCATATTCTTTCCTAGGAGAAGTCCTTCTAGGGGAGAATACTTCCATAATATTGTATGCCCCAATTTTTGTTTCACGTATACCCTGTGAAAAACCTGAGTGTGCCTCTGTAAAAAATCAGAGACACATGAAGGTACAGAATGGGGATCATACATGGCCATGGTTACTGTATTGAGATTCAACACTGATCTGTAAAATGGCCATGTGCATGAACATAAAACTATATTATTTTTGTCTAGGCATTCTTGTCATCTGTATAAAGTATCTTCAGTTTTTCAAATACAAGGTAGATCTTGTAAGTAAACTTCCTATACATGGTGAGATGTCGCAGTAGGGATAAATAACCGGACATTGGTTGTAAAAGAGTCATCAAATAAAATGTTTTAAAAAAAAGTATTTTATGTTCAGCTATGAGTAGGTCCTGTAGCATCCATTCTAATGAATATTATAATATTTGAATATTTTTATTTAACATCAAAAGAAGACCACGAGCTGCTGCTTTAGAAAAAAAATAAGGAGGTATGTCCCCATACAGATTGTCATGGGGTCTGTGGCGAGTCTGTCCCAGGCTAGCAGAGGGTGGAGGGAACCCACTTTGTCACCAAGGGATTTGACGTGAGGCTAAACCGGGGAGCGGAGTCTAAGGGTATTACTGGTATTCACTCTTTGACCCCTATACAGGGATTGGGACTTTGCTGCAGGGAAACCCTAGGTTGCTACCCTAAAAGTAGTCACTCTTGGTGAGGGCCAATGTAACAGGTGCAGTGCTAGTAAGCGTGGTCTGGTATAGCAAAAGGTGAGGGCTGGCGGCAAGATTTATAGCGGGTCACAAAACAAATAGTCAGGGCAAGGGGCAGAGGTTCGTCATGGGTCACTAAGCAAGAGGTCAGGACAGGCGGCAGGCAAGGATGGTCAAGGTACAGGCTGAGGTCAAAACAAGGGAATTCAATAAACGAAAAAAGCTGAGACACTGTAGGATCACTGGGAACACTAGAAGAACCATATTGCATACAAAGAGAAGGACCTATTATAGCTAGGAAAAGGCTGGAAAATGGTTTTCATTAGGACCCAGAAGCAAACGCTGGCCGTGTGGGAGGCCGCAAGAAGAGGAGCAGTGCCGTCCAAGTTTGTCGGGAATGGGTAAGTACAGAGCAGAAAGTGGGGAACATTACACAGATATATTGGGAAAATTGCTTGTCTCCCAGGAAAACCACTAAGAGGATAAAAGGGAAAGCAGCTCTAAAGACCTTTATGAGAAGATACAAAATATGTAAACTAATGACTATTGAGCACATAATATGAAGATGGATACTGATATCTGCACAGCATTGTGCTGAAGTGATAATAAAATGTAAAAAAATTGATGTACAATTTTTTTAAAGAAATTTCCAACATAACATAATTGAAAAGATACCAGCTTTTTAAGCTCAACCGATTGTATTATATTTTCTTGTTGAGAAAACCACTTGAATATAGTCAATCACATGTCAATCTTTTGTGTCTTTCTTTACAAAAGTTCAAGGCATTTCTCTAGTTTTTCCCAACAGGCTTTACATTGAAAGGCTATTAAACCACTTTAACCAAAGTTTAAGCTAGTAGCCTTTTAATAAGACTTTAGGAAACCTTCTGCTTCCCACTGTCGCTATTCAGACTATGAAGTTTATGTGAACTAGATGTACAATGCAATTAAAGTTGCCAGGGAGTTTAATCTGTTGCTTTGCCCTTTTTGAATGCCTGTTACATTTTGTCTCATGCTGATCGGCTTTTACAAAAGGGAACACAACCCGTGGAACTCTAATTCTACCTTTTGGCCAGATAATAGGTTAACGAAAGTTCACTTAGCACTCAAAATAGAGTAAGTTTGAAAGTCTAGACACCGATGCCCTTTACAGATTATAGTTAACGTCATTAGGTTATTAACCTATAAATAACAAACCATCTGTACCTAAAAAAAAAAAATCCCAATTTTTTTTTTTATGGCCGGGCATAAACTGAAAGGGCTGTACTGTCCCTAATCTTTCATACCTGTAATATACATCTATATATATATATATATATATATATATATATATATAGATGTATATTATCAGGTATGAAAGATTAGGGACAGTACAGCCCTTTCAGTTTATGCCCAGCCATAAAAAAAACAAAAAAAAAACAAATTATATATAAAAGTCCAAATACAATGTCAGCCGCACATCCTTGTAAATCATAGGTGGGTGCCGACCTGCCCAGGTCAGGGCTAACAGACCTGCTGTAGTAGAATCCAAAAATCAGGCAGCACTCCAAGGTATAAGCAAGGTAGAAAAAGGTGCTTTATTGGTCCATATACACACGATGTTTCAGCTCAACACAGGAGCCTTTCTCAAGTGAGAAAGGCTCCTGTGTTGAGCTGAAACGTCGTGTGTATATGGACCAATAAAGCACCTTTTTCTACCTTGCTTATACCTTGGAGTGCTGCCTGATTTTTGGATTCTATATATATATATATATATATATATATATATATATATATATATATATATATATATACAGTATATATAAAATTGTCTCATTAATTCATATATATTTTATTAATTAAAAATATATATCATTATGCTTATGCGTACTGGTATTAACCACTTAAAGCGTATCTGTCATATATTTATGCTGCACCCACCCTCCAGTTGATGATTGACACTTTTCTCCTTATTCACAATGATAGGGAGAAAAGTGTTAATCAGCGGCTAAAGGGGGGGAGCAGCATGAATACATGAATATCATTGGACTCAAATCCTGCATTGCATCCTGCGCGCCGCAACAAAAAAGTTTAAGTTCTTCTAAACTTTGCCGAATTACCTAATAAGTGACAGACTGCTGAAATCAACGTGTCCGTCACTTCTTATGTTACCGTCAGACAGGGCAGCATAAATACATGACAGATCCTGTTTAAAAACCATGTGCCCTAAATGGGTGGTGGATGGTCTAAACCCACACCATTGCATATTTACGAGATAGATTTAAGCTGGCTGTCTGAGCAATCGGACAACTCAATGTCAGATACACAGCTGTGACGGGCACTGGGGAAAATACAGAATGTGGAAAAAAGGTAGTGGCAATTGGTCTGAGTGGTTACTTGACTGATCACGTGATCGCTGAGAAGTCTGCACAATGAGGTTAGTACTGAGTCTAACTAGACCTAGAACAGTTCTAATAGTGGTAATATAAGTAAAAATGCAATTATAAGATACATACAAAGAAAATACCATCTTCCTAACCAATCAATGACAAAGCACGAGCCCCAAACTAATTATCCTAAATCGGACATATCATATATCATAATTAACAGTAGAGGATGGCAAACACAAATAAAAAGCTTTATATATATATATTTACATATATATATATTAAAATAATTATTTTTTTCAATTAAAAGCTAAATGCCTTGTGATTAATAAAAAAAAACAAAAAATCTAATCATCAAAAATTATATTCAAATAAATGCCATATTGGTAATGTAAAGAAAGTCACTGGGTTTCTTTAAGTTTTTCTACTTGGGTCTTACCAACTAGGACATGGTAAGCCTAAGCTTCACCACCATTGGTCCCTGGTGAAGCCCGTCTCGCAGTTTGAGAAACACTGGTACAACACAGGTGGGTCTCACTGACAGAAGTACTCATGTACAGTAGAGCACTTTCTCTGGGGACACCAGCCACTTGTTTAGCTTTCTTTTTGTTCTTATTATAATGATACTCTGGGTTTAGGAGATAAATGAGATATAAATTGTAATACATTTTTAATTTTGGCATAGACTTGACCACAGTTGAGGCCAAGATGTCGCCATATTCTGGCAGGTAAGGCACCATTAGAAAAAAAGTGAGGTGTACTTATCTAAAATAAAAAAAATTATAGCTAAAAGAGATGAACATAATAGTACTGCACTCATGGGAAAAGCACATGGAAAGAGGCACCTGAACTAGTCCGTTCCAAATCTTTAATCAATAGGCAGAATCATGCTTTTGTTGACTTTTAGGCATTCATGTCCTAGCATATAGTACTGTCTTCTGAATAAATGCTGTGTAGCAAGTAAATGACCTGAGACATGTATGGACACGGATGTGAATTGAAAAGGAAGGACATCAAGTGTCCTCTTCATTTTGTCTATGACCGTCTTGTTGAAATTGTAAGGGAAGATTTTCATATAATGAATTGAAGTATTTTGAGTCAAAGATAGACAAACATAAATATTTAATGAGTTTTCACAATTCAGAAAGGCAACCTAGATAAGCAAACAAATGGAATAGTCCTCGACTGCCATGATGCCAGTGTAGGTTATTATGGTGGTTCTACAATTAACTTTCCATTTCTCTCTAGTGGATAGAATTTGAGTTTCCTTGATGCACATGTTGTATCTTGAATTATTATTTGATAAATTGAAGCTTTCCATGCATAAAATTGATGTTGTGGTCACCTCAAAGCAAACTGTAAAAAGTCAACAGTCGAAAAATAGCAAAAAAATAAATTTCTTTTAGATATTACAGTTCAATATTCAACATGTTTGACAAATTTCTGCAAGAAAACGAAGCCATGTCAACAGGCACATATCTTCACAAAATCACAAAAAAGACCAAAAATCTTCACAATTTAGACGCTAGTAAACATCTGGGAGAATAAATAGAGGGATGATTAAATGTAAATCTTCTCACTGCTTCAGTAGAAAAGAGAGAACATGAGCGGCATGTGATAACTTAATAAAGAGAAAGCTCATATTCACCTTATAATCTCACACTGGGGGACCATGGGCTGGGGGTGCTGGCACTGTGTGGTATCAAAGATGAGAATGGGATTTTTTTTCATAAAGTTTTCACATATGAAGATCACATTTTATTTTTTTATAAACCCCCTAGAACCTCTTAACTGAATACAATTTTTGTTAAATTGTGCAAAGTCTTCTGCAACATTTAATTACTGCCCAAAAAATGATCCAACAATAAAGTATCTAGTCTTCTTTTTTAGTTCCACACAAATTGTTACACATTGTGGTTATTAACTTACTTCTATAGAAACACTTGTAAGTTGCTTCAAGTGTAAAAAAAACAAAAACTATTTCAACCATATTTGTTAGATGTTGTAGTGATTATAGGTGGATTTCTCCTTCCAGAATGTATGGCAGACCATGACAGTTCAACCGATATCTTTACTGAACTCAACTTTACATACAGTGGCACAAAAGGCGTAGTGGTTACAGTTCACATTATAAAGGGCACATTAAGCTTGGTGGTTACAGTTTACTCCCGGTGGCGCTGTTGCTTGTAGACTGATGTCAATCTGGAGGGCAAGGGTGCATGATTGTATTAGAACCCAACAAACACACATCCTGTTATACCAAACAAGTACTACTACTACTACTACTACCACCACCACCACTACTACTACTACTACTACTACTACTACTACTACCACCACCACCACCACCACCACCACCACCACCACCACCACCACCACCACCACCACTACTACTACTACTACTACTACTACTGCTGCTACTACTACTACTACTACTACTACTACTGTACTGTACTACTACTACTACTACTACTACTACTACTACTACTACTACTACTACTACTACTACTATCACTACCACTACTACTACTACTACTACTACTACTACTACTGTACTGTACTACTACTACTACTACTACTACTACTACTACTACTACTACTACTACTACTGTACTGTAGTACTACTACTACTACTACTACTACTACTACTACTACTACTACTACTACTACTACTACTACTACTGTACTGTACTACTACTACTACTACTACTACTACTACTACTACTACTACTACTACTACTATCACTACCACTACTACTACTACTACTACTACTACTACTACTGTACTGTACTACTACTACTACTACTACTACTACTACTACTACTACTACTACTACTACTACTACTGTACTGTACTACTACTACTACTACTACTACTACTACTACTACTACTACTACTACTACTACTACTACTACTGTACTGTACTACTGCTGCTACTACTACTACTACTACTACTACTACTACTACTACTGCAACACACAAACCGAATTTAACACTGCACAGGTCACTGTTAGCTTAATAGAGACCACTGGACAGTGTTTCCTTCACACTAACTACTCACTTACTCACACAAACAAGAACTCTCAGAAAAGGCATACAATCTCGGTGGTTACAACACATAAAGTAGTGCAATATGTTTAACACTACAAAATGTATAACCAGATCAAAATTTCAACCAAATAGGAATATCTCCATGTACAGATTTGTACTTGTCACCCAGACTATGTTTCTTCGCACAGCCTCATGCCTCTCTACCAGGTTTCCCGTGGTTTGTCAGACAGCTGTCTCTCTTCCCGTTTCTGTTATTAAGGCTCTCTCTCTCAATTTTTTGATCCTGTCTTTCTGGGCCCCATTTCTCCCTCTGGCACTGTCCCTGCGTCTCAAAGTTTTTACTCTAGAATGGGTAGTCTTTAAGTTGCGGAGTCCTGAATCTCAAGGATTCAGCCATTTGCATTTGCTCAGTGTCCCTCCTTAGCACCGCTCCCTGACTACCAAGGGTTAAGTAATTTAAGGGCACTGTGTTCCAATTATGCTTCACAATGCACGATTCACAGGCACTTCCACAAGAAAACCGCTAAACCATGCCTTAGGTCTCCTACTATAATCCTAGTCAGCACAGAATTAAATTTGTCTTCTCTCTAGGGCTTTGACTCTCAAGGGTTCCCAAATACTTCTCCCACTGATTACTTCAGCACTCCAGACTTTCGAAGTGCTGCAATTACGATGCCATGTCTCAAGCCAATAGGGTCACCAGTCCTCCCTGTAGCTTCCTCACAGGTCCAACATTACAGGGATCTTTCTAGTCTACTCACAAGGCCCCGCTACAGCCTCTAACAGGTTTGAGCATAGTATTAGTCCCCACACCTGTGATGACCATTTCCACAGCCTCAGCAGACTCCCCAGAGTGAAACACTCCAGTGGACAATGCACTGCAGCCATTACGACTTCAGCAGCGGCCTGCACAGAACCCTGCCAAGCCACCCTCATCCACAGCCGCTAGCTGCACTGCTTCCTTTCAAAAACAAGCCCACTTCTAGCCATCAACCTTCTGATTAGCTTTGCATAAGCCGCGTCACCTCTCCCACAATGGACAAGCCCAGGCCTAAGTTCCATAGGCAAAGAAAAGGCTCTCAAAGAGCCTTCAACATTCCTCTACCTGGAGCTAAAACCACATGTCAACACCTCCATCAGCACCGGACTCCGACAAAACCCATGCAACTGCAGAAACTCACTACTAAGGGGAAGGAACGGCGAGTACAGTGGCCCATCATTTTACTACAATCCCGATTCACAAGGTGCCCGAATGGTGCAGAACAAAGCACGGTACAACACTACACAACATTCACACACCTCACACACAGCAAGACATGCATACCTCACACACCCAGCACACATGCAAAAATGTAACTTTACAACTCAGATAAACATTTTGTCTGTCACTCACACTGCAGCCACTGTTCACATGGTTGTTCGCTTCCTGCACTATCACCTCGCATCTTCTCCATGGCGCCTTAGAGGGGCTGAGTTATAGCCTGCTGCAACCACTTCATCTCTAACATGTCCATCTGCAGCTACAGCATCTTGCCAGACTTATGAGGTTCCCCCTTTATCAGGTGTCTTTTTAGAGAACTGCTCCATGTCTAAATCATGTCTCTCTCACAATACAGGATACCTCTTCACACCATGTGGCTTGGCCACAGATTGGGCACTTCCTGGAAGACAACTCTATAAACGTTTACAATAACAGTGACATCAAGTGACATTAGACAATAACACATTACTAATTCCTACACATTGACCAACATACATACATACAGGGAGGGGTACAGTATGACGAAGCATATTTACAAGATATTTGTAGTCTTTTACATAAGGGTGGTGAATATAGTTTAACCACGCTTACATACTTAAATTCAGCACCTTTCCCGCACCACTGGTCACTGGGGTTCCCTTTCTTATTGTTATTGTAAATTGATGACGTGTCATTCGGCATCCGTGAATCCAATCGCTTGCCAGGGATAAGGGGCGGACTGGCTCCCCAGAATACCAGAGGATCCTCTGGTGGGCCCATGGTCTAACAAAAAAAAAGACCCAAAAAGTTCAGCTAAAGACAACCTCATTTGGAGTGGACTTTCAAACCAATCACTTGCCATTAGGGTCCATTTCTTATGGTTATTCACAAATAACCTGTAGGACCTTTTTTGATGATGTGTCTTGTGTATGCAATGGTTACAACAAAGTTTATATCGCAATTAAAAGTGAATGTGTAAATGTTCTGTATAGATGGAGGGTGGCCCCATAGAATAATTTTCTTCAGTGGGACCAAGTTACTTCGATTTGACACCGACAGTGGTGCACTATTATCCATTTTTATATAGCTTCTGCAGAAATCGATAGGCTGCCATGGTCACCTGGTAATGGACCACCCAAGAAGAATGTAAGCTCGAAATCAACGGAATATTATATATATTTACAAAAAGAAAAATTCATAAGTATTTATAAAAGAAGGGCATGTTATCTATTCCACCTTTGAACAATGGACCACCCAGTAACACTGTGCAATGACTCAATAACACAAGAGACTCTGGTGAACAGTGGAGCTGGGACTGCAATCATTTAAAAAGTAAGTGTATTCCAATTTTTTTTTTTTTTGGGGGGGGGAAACTTACAAGTAATTCTCTTATGCCAGCGGAGAACCCCTTTTAAAAACAAAGACCAAGTTTATTATATTGTGTTATATATTGGTGAACTTAGTAAAAGACTTTGCTCTATCTATAACAAATTTCTGCTGGTCAGACAGCACTAACTATATTCATTTGCTGGCGATAACTGGTGACAAGAACACAGGTGGTGGGACTTTACATTAATGCAATGCCACCTGGCGGCTGAAATATGACAAGGTACTTTAGTTTGCATTAGCATACAATAATAATATACTTCAAATCTGACATCAAAGCCAGCTGAAATACTGATCTCTGGTATGTTTATAACTGCTCACGTCACAAAAGAGCTCAGATAGACTAATCTCAATGAATAGCATTATAAAGGAAAGACAGCCCTAATTCAGAGAGAGCGAGTTTCCGTATAGAACAATTTCTGTTCATCACATAACATAATTTGACTTGCGACCTTGTAATAACCCACATATTTATCTTGTAATTCATGTTCCTCTAATTCTCTAAATGGAGATGTGTGTATGTGGTAAATAATTTCAATCATTTATTATTCATAGTGCTCATCAAATTATTATAATTACGCAGTCTCATGTTTAATGCAGTTATTTAGTGCTCCAAAGAAGTCTAAGATGCAGTCAATATTAAGTCAATAAACCCTGGTTGTGCTGGGAAATTATGAAATCCAGGAGTTCTGAATGAAAAGTCAAACAGCATGAGAGCTTTATATAGTGTGTATCTGATAATCAATATAATTATCAGTAATTCATTACTAAATAAATAAATAAATACATATAGCAATATATTTTACACAAAATCAAGGGCAAAGTTCATAAATTCACAATCAAAGAGCATTTTAAAGTAGTGAATATGTAGTAAAAAGTATCATAATATCCTTCAATTCATGAAAAAAGTAGACAAATGTCACCTAATAATATAAGCAATTTATTACAGGTCATTACTTTATTAATCAGACTGAGCAGCACAGAACTCTATGTTAAAGGAATTGTACAAAATCAGAAAAACCTGGTTGCTTTTTCGAAAAACAGTGCCACACCTGTCCACAGGTTGTGTTTGGTATTGCAGGTCATTCTCATTCCCCTCAATGGAGCTTAGCTGCAAAACCAAATACAAACCATAGACATATGTGGCAATATTTCTGGAAGAAAGCAGCCATGTTTTTCTCACTCTGTATAACCCCTTGGAGATCAGGATTTACCAGGTATAGGTCATATGCAGCGTTCCAATTGTGTTACTGCACATGTCCAAAAGATTGAGGGGGGAATATATTAAAACTGGAATTTCATACGCCAATCTTAATATAAAGAAAGTTGGAGGAAAATATTCCTTATTTATTAAGAGTTGCACAACTCCTAATAAATTAGGCGCATCTTCGGTCGTCCGTGCACCAGAATGTGAAATCTACGCCATTTATAAACTGGTGTAGATTTGCAACATAATTTACTTTTCTGGTGTAAATTATTATAAATGTGTTGGGTTATGGGTGACGATCCCCCTTTTTATAAGATCTATTCCCTTTTTAGAAAAGTGCTAAGTTCTAAGCAAACCGCACAAAGCCACTATTTTTACCGCAAATTGCGACTTTTGTGCCTTTGGCAAAGTTTCTCCCCACAAAAAAAAGTTAATGAATTTCAAAGAAACCAAGTGGAGTGACAAAGCGTCACTATTGCATCGTCATGTGCTTGCATACAACGAAGAGCCAAAGGGACTCGTTCGGCCATCACTATTGAGGTCCATAATGGTTAAAGCCCACATGATAAAAATGCAGTTGATGAGCTATCTACTGTACAAAAAACTCATTATGTATGCTCAAACATCTAAAAAAGAATAAGGTATTCACAGTATATGTGTCACTGGGCATATCAGTGGCCTAAATATCCTTCAGGCCACTGCCGCTTACACAATAGCGGCCTGCCCCCGTAGGAGGGGACAGTTTGCTATAGTGATTGTACACAATACTCTTACCACACCCTACTGGTGACTGGAACGCAGCAGGTCTCTTCAGCAGCTCACGTAAACTCCTGCACACACACTCCTCTCATTTCCTCCTTCCAGCTTCTAAGTCCCTGCCACTATAGAGCCGTCTAGTGGCCAAAGGTAATATTACAGTATCTACATTTAACATGTACATTGTAGAGAGAATTTTTTTTGGGACCCCATCTAACCTCTAGAACCAGGCCCCCATGTGATCTCGTAGATCAGCCACATATAGGAGAAGTGGCTGCACAGGCGCTTGTCACCTCCACTGAAGTCTATGGGACTTATCAAGATAGCCAAGCTTACACTTCAGAGAGACACGTGTGCATGCGTCTCCACCTCTTCATAGCTGGATAGGACTGCTGAAAAACCATAAGGGATCCCCATTTTCATTAATTCTTGATCTGTCCATTTGTTTTGGTTCTTCGAGAAAACACACAAACAAGATGAGACCATACAAACTCCATGAAGATGATGACCTGGATCGATGGCCCTACCACAGATGTATCACTTATCATGTTATTCTATGTTTATTAGCATCTAACCAAATATATTTTTTACCATATATAATAAATTACACAATTTAGTATTTTAAATCTAACTACTCTCAGGTCATGTGGAAGTAAAATTAGTATCTCAAATGCACTGGGGTGAAGGTCAATAGGCAACAGATACATACAAAAATAAGTGCTGTTAGGCAAATTAAGGGTATTTCAAACAAAGTTCAAATGAAGTAACTTTTCCCGTGATCTTTTTTACTGACATATAAAAGGAGGATTGAATTATACAGGCAGGATAAAATTATTCCCGATAAATAATGTTTTTTTTTTAACAGATCATCAGAAACATTGCCAGCCCTGAATTTGGATGTGCAACATCCATGTTACTGTTAGGTGGGATTCACACGAGTGTGTATTCGGTCCGTGCGGGCCGCGTGGTTTTCACGCGCCACGCACAGACCAATACAAGTTTATGGGGCAGTACAGACAGTCCGTGCTTTTTGCGCAGCGTTTGTCAGCTGCGCAAAAAGAGCGACAGGTTCAATATCTCCACGTATTTCGCGCATCACGCACCCATTGAAGTCAATGGGTGCGTGAAAACCACGCAGGTCGCACGGAAGTACTTCCGTGCGAACCGACTGAAACAGCGCACCAGCTGTCAAAAGGATGAATGTAACCAGAAAAGCACCACGTGCTTTTCTGTTTCCAAACATCCAAATGGAGTGTCTTTGAGATGAGCGAACCCGGACAATCGAACCGAACTTCACCGGGTTCGGCCGAACTCGTTTTGGCCGAACCCGGCAAAAAAATTTCCGGTACGCGACGTCCGGGGATAGTCACTGTCCAGGGTGCTGAAAGAGTTAAACTGTTTCAGCACCATGGACAGTGACTACCGATCTCAATAAACATGAACCTGTAAAAAAAAACGAACTTCTGACTTACCGATAACTCCCGGCTTCTTCCTCCAGTCTGACCTCCCGGGATGACAATTCAGTCCAAGTGACAGCTCCAGCCAATCACAGGCCAAGCACAGGCTGCAGCGGTCACATGGACTGCCGCGTCATCCAGGGAGGTGAGGCCCGATGTCAAGAGAGGCGCGTCACCAAGGACGCGTCACCAAGGCAACGGCCGGGAAGTTCTCGGTAAGTACGAACTTTTTCTTTTTTTTTAACAGGTTGCTGTATATTGTGTTCGGCATTCACTGTCGAGGGTGCTGAAAGAGTTACTGCCGATCAGTTAGCTCTTTCAGCACCTTGGACAGTGACAGCGTCGACTAGCCTCATCTCTATGATGGCGGCTGCGCGAAAATCACGCAGCCGCGCATCATACACGGATGACACACGCAGCTGTCAAATGGTTTTTGCGCGCGCAAAACGCTGCGTTGTTTGCGCGCGCAAAAACGCAAAGTCCATCTGTATCTGCCCTTAATTTATTCCAGTATCTTGCTTTAGAAATACCATCTGCAAGCCGTCGGCAGTAGCTGTTAGAGACTTCTCTAGGGACATGACCTGTCAATTCCCTGTACAAAGACATAACTTTGTGAAAGTCGTCTTAAAGAGGCTCTGTCACCGGATTATAAGTGCCCTATCTCCTACATAATCTGATCGGCGCTGTAATGTAGAGAACAACAGTTGTTTTTATTTTGAAAAGCAATAATTTTTGAGCAAGTTATGAGCAATTTTAGATTTATGCTAATTAGTATCTTAATGCCCAACTGGGCGTGTTTTTACTTTTAACCAACTGGGCGTTGTACAGAGGAGTGTATGAGGCTGACCAATCAGTGAACAATCAGCATCATACACTTCTCATTGTTCCAGCCCAGCTTCTTTCACTGCACAATCACACTGGAATAATGAAAAGTGTATGACACTGGTTGGCCACGCCCAGTTGTCTATTAAGAAATAAATTAGCTTAAATCTAAAATTGCTCATAACTTGCTCAAAAATCATAGTTTTTCCAGATAAAAACCACTGTTGTTATCTACATTACAGCACCGATCAGATTATGTAGGAGATAGGGCATTTATAATCTGGTGACAGAGCCTCTTTAAGATAAAGATTGCAAAATCCCTTAGACTTTGCCTCCCGGCTTAGCCTTTCCAAAATCGAATAGTGTTATAACTGGTCTGTGCTCTTGTCGCAAAGGCATGACAGTGACAATTATGACCTTTTATTCATTTATACACATCCACCCTATTTACTCATACATTTCCAAGAGGAATAGCAGAGGTATGGGACAATGCAGAGTTTTAAGAACATAGTCTCCAGAGTTGTTATTTTTATGGAGAATACAATTTTTTATTCCTTTTTGAGTTTGGACTACATCTTCACGGCTGAGCTTTGTTTTTACATGACACACCAGGGACTCCAACAAAAATATTTGATCCCCACATGGGCAAATGGTCAGTTCCCCTTGAACCTCCTTTTATAGCTGTAAGCCTCCATCTTTTACCCTTTAGAGTACATTTGGTGGATGACTGATCTTGAAATCAATTGGGATAATATGATTTTTAGGCAGCCTCTCAAGCCCTTACCATATATTTAGTGGGTCCATAAGTGAGAAGGAAGAGAACATCAATTTGGAACTGTGCAATTGCACTTAAAGAGGCTCTGTCACCAGATTTTGCAACCCCTATCTGCTATTGCAGCAGATCGGCGCTGCAATGTAGCTTACAGTAACGTTTTTATTTTTAAAAAACGAGCATTTTTGGCCAAGTTATGACCATTTTTGTATTTATGCAAATGAGGCTTGCAAAAGTACAATTGGGCGTGTTGAAAAGTAAAAGTCCAAGTGGGCGTGTATTATGTGCGTACATCGGGGCGTGTTTACTACTTTTACTAGCTGGGCGTTCTGATGAGAAGTATCATCCACTTCTCTTCAGAAAGCCCAGCTTCTGGCAGTGCAGACACAGCCGTGTTCTCGAGAGATCACGCTGTGACGTCACTTCCCCAGGTCCTGCATCGTGTCATACGAGCGAGGACACATCGGCACCAGAGGCTACAGATGATTCTGCAGCAGCATCGGCGTTTGCAGGTAAATCGATGTAGCTACTTACTTGCAAACGCTGATGCTGCTGCAGAATCAACTGTAGCCTCTGGTGCCGATGTGGCCGACACGATGCAGGACCTGTGAGTGACGTCACAGATCTGCACTGCCAGAAGCTGGGCGTTCTGAAGAGAAGTGGATGATACTTCTCATCAGAACGCCCAGCTAGTAAAAGTAGTAAACACGCCCCGATGTACGCACATAATACACACCCAGTTGTACTTTTACTTTTCAACATGCCCAGTTGTACTTTTGCAAGCCTCATTTGCATAAATACAAAAATGGCCATAACTTGGCCAAAAATGCTCGTTTTTTAAAAATAAAAACGTTACTGTAATCTACATTGCAGCGCCTATCTGCTGCAATAGCAGATAGGGGTTGCAAAATCTGGTGACAGAGCCTCTTTAAGTGAAATGAATGGCACTATCTCGGGAACCAGGTTTCCCCACCATCATTAAATAGGGCACATTCATTTTGGAAGTGAAACTTCGGAGCTGCTATGCAGCAATTGGTAGAGAACTGGTGAGTGGCAGTCCACAGGTGAATATTAGCCTCTTATGTGCCAGGGCCCCTGACATCAGTATCATCTGTACTGATGACATAACTTTATATAGAATGTTTAGTTGTCTACCCTTTTGCTTGGCTGGTCACTACATTTCCAACTGTTAAGGATTGCAAGCCTTTGTGCTTTGCTGTTAGATCTAAATAATCTGCCTAGAATTATTTTTTCTCTTCGAAGCAGTGTGGTACAGCAGCCTATTTTTACTTGTAATTACATAGAGATGTTTCTTATATCCTCATGTTGTTCTAGCTTGAAAGGTTTTGTTACCATGGCTCATCACTATGTCACATTGTTGGAAACAAGGAAGGAGCAAATTCTCAAGTATATTAATTCGACTTTGTTGGTCTATTCTTCACTATCCTACAGTAATTTGTGTTTTTTTTCTATTGTTGGTGAAGATTCACAATATAACACTGTCAACTCAAAAGATCTGAAACTTGCAAAATCTGAAACATACACAATAAAATGTATTTGCACAGACTGAATTGCAGTAAAAGATGCACAAAAATAGTAGGAAACGTTACTAGATTTTGGTCTTTTAACCCCTTAATGACCGGCGTATAGTTTGGCGTATAGTTTTTTTTACGTCGGCTGTTTGGGGTAGTTCTTCTCAAGCGCCGCCTTTTCACGTCGGCACTTCAAAATAACTTTTCTCGCATCGTGCGGGGATCTACTGAAGCCCGGGCTGTTGCTAACAGCCTCGGGCTTCAGGGCAACGATCAGAGACCACTAGCAGTGGTCTCCGATCATATTTAAACCCTCAGATGCGGCGCTCAATAGCGAGCGCCGCATCTGAGTGATTTTAGAGGGAGGGGGCTCCCTCTCTCACACAACCGGCATCCCCATGTGCATCGTGGGGTTTGCCAATGGTTTCTATGGCAGCCTGGGTGCCTAACAAAGGCCCCAGGTCTGCCTTTAGTGATTGCCTCTTAGGCCGTGCCAGAGGCATGACCTAACAGGTGCCTGTCAGTTTTACACTGACAGGCAATAATACACTGCAATACAGAAGTATTGCAGTGTATTATAAAAGTGATCAAAAGATCTTACAGTAAAGCCTTCTAGTGGGACTAAAAAAAAGTAGAAAATAAGTAAAATAAAGTTTGAAATAAATAAATAAATGTCCCAAGTAAAAAGAAATTAAAAACACACTTTTTCCCCTTACAAAACTTTATTATGAAAAAAAGATACGCATATTTGGTATCACCGCGTCCGTAACGAACCCAACTATAAAACGGTTACATTATCTCACCCGCACGGTGAACGCCGTAAAAAATAAAATATTAAACAACGCCAGAATTGATGTTTTCTGTTCATTCTTCCTTCAAAAAACTTTGATAAAAAGTGATCAAACAGTTGCATCTACTCCAAAACGGTACCAATAAAAACTACAAGTCATCCTGTAATAAAAAAACCCCTCATACAGCTGCATCGGTGAAAAAAGAAAAAAGTTATGGCTCTTAAAATATGGCGACACAAAAACATATAATTAAAAAAAATAAAGAGTTTTTACTGTGTAAAAGTAGGAAAACATAAAAAATAACTATAATATTTGGTATCGCCGCAATCATAACAACCCGCTGAATAAAGTTATTATGTTATTTATACCACACAGTAAACGGCGTAAAATTAAGACGCAAAAAATGGCGAAATGTATGGTTATTTTTCCAGTACCTTACTAAAAGTTTAATAAAAAGTTAATCAATAAATTATTTGTACCCCAAAATGGTGATATTATGAAATACAACTTGTCCCGCAAAAAAAAAGTCCTTATACAGCTTTGTCGACGGAAAAATAAAAAAGTTATAGATTTTTGAATGCGACGATGGGAAAAACCTAAAAAACTGTTCGTCATTAAGGTTTCAAATACCTTCGGTATTAAGGGGTTAAGCTGGATTCATACTGCAGTTGTTGACACAGTCATTCTTACAGTTTAAAATGCACTGCTAAACCAAACAATTCCTTTAAAATGGTATTCCCATTTCAGCAAATACATGCTATTTGTATAATAAAAAGTTATACAATTTTCTAATATACTTTCTGTGTCCATTTCTCATTATTTTCATGTTCTGCTTGCTGTCAGTCAATGGGGACCTACATTAATATTCATTGCCTGAG